>NC_138103.1:78261889-78744389 GCF_964146895.1 Miniopterus schreibersii
CTAAGCTCATAGAAAAGTCAAACCCACAAGCCTAATCTCATTAGCTTTATGTTTTGATGAGGCCAAAATGGGGGGGGAAAAAAGCAGAAAGTTTTTTTTTAATCTAAATTCACACCCATGAAATGGCATCCCCAAGGGAAGTTAAAATAAGACTTTGAAATGAAAATTGCCTAAGAAAGGCCATGCAAATGATATAAAAGGGTTGGAACCCACTGGGACCCTTCTGCCTACTTCTCACTCACCCCTGGAATGTGGTTGGGACACTTTTTCATTTGTAAAATCCAAGGTCATTTTAGTCACTCATGACGTGCTTGTGAAGAATTATTAATAGAATTTTGAACAACACTGCTCAAACAGAATCATGATCTATATGCCTGTGACAAGTGCCATGTTAAGGATTCTGAGAGGTTTGGATAACAATAGCTGGGTTTTTTCATATAAATGGAGTGCCTGTCAGCTTTTCCAATAAAGAACTTCTACTCCCAGCATACTAAACTCTTCCTTACCCACCTGCCACTGCCCTGCCATGCGGGGAAAGGTAGTTTTAAAGAACTTTTAATCTATTTCATTAGTTCCAAGTGCAGCAGGAACAGTTTGTCCACGTGTAAAACGCTCCCTCCTCCAGCCCGACCCAAAGCCAGTGAGCATTTTAGGGGCGTCAAGCCACCACCCTGATCACCTTTGCCTTCCTTCTTCAAAACCACTTCACGAACATGCTGCGATCTGGAAAAGGGGACTCTTTTCAAGGGGAAAAAAAATGCTGAATTTTGGTTCCAAGTGCACAGTGTATCCTGTGACCCTGTGTGCTGTTAGGGACCGTGGTCACAGCTCCTCCCCAGCTCTGTGAGAGGTGCCTGTGACCTCAGAGAAATCACATTGTCTCTGGAGCAGCTTCCCATGGCTGTTGGAGTATTAATGAATTAATATTTGTAAAGTACTCTGAGGGTCTCAGAAGTCAGGAATCCCACAGAAGGGAGGGTCCCACAACAACATCTCGACCATTTATAGAGAAGTCCTCCCCCAGACTGCAAACACACGGAGAAGGGATATGCGGGCACGAATCTGGTTAACACGCCATCAGTATGTTGTAAGGTAGAAACCCCTGCTGATTCACTCTGTCCTTTGAGCCCAGCACTCCCAGATGTCCTCCCTAAAACAGGGACACAGAAGTTCATGGGCCCACCTGGGGTATCAAAGCAAACAATTTGCCAATACTACTTTTCTACTATTCTAGCAACAAAGGTTGTAAGTCAGTGGAGCTCGCATGGGCTTTCTTTTCAGTGCTATGGCTGGCATCTTCTGCAATTTCTCTCTTCCTTCCCACTGTCGAGAGAACATACCACTGTTGGAGGGTTGCATCCCTTCCTTTTTTCAACATTTCCTTTGAGGCTTAGAATCACATTTACGAATTGTACACTCAACATCCATTTGCAGTCTAGAAGTTTTGTGAACCATTTTAAGTTATTTCCCTAATAAAAAATTCTGTAAGTGGTGTAATAGAATTAATAATATTCAATGTATTGCATAATATATTAAATAATTATTAAACTATTTTAAAAATCTTCTGATTTCTGTGTGCTTTCCATGTACTTCATCTTAAACGTAATCTTTTCTAAAGAAAATAATCCCAAATGTGTTACTACAATGTTCACTTCTCTGCTAAGAAAGTCTACAATGGAAACAGCATTACATTCCGATGATAAGTCCATTGCTCAGTGGTCTGATAATTTTTAAGTTTTGTAGAACTGTTTAGAAGCCCAGTTGAGAAAGAAACGGAGTCCCGGGGTTTCTTTGTGGGCGCAGTGGTTCTGTACAATCCTCTGGGGACACACACAGATGCCGCAGGTGAGGCCGAGCATGCTGAAGGGTGTGGCCTCTGGAGCTGGAAGGCTAAGCCAGATCTGCTCTTCCCACAGCTTCTCAGATTACAAGGCACCAATTAATATACATTTAAAACGCAGTGTTCAGAATGTTCACAATTATCCTTTCGAAACGCACTTGCCTGGCACTGCGCAGAGAGCAGGGCCACGCGGCTGGGTCATGGGCAGTCCCTCCTGGATGCTTACAGTCCAGTCAGAAAGAGCCCTGCAGGGAAGCTCACCATGACCCGCTGTCCCCCAAGGGGGTCTCAGGGAGGCCAAGCAGTGCAGCCAGGGTCCGGCTCCGTGAGAACCGCTCCCGGGGAGGCCAGTGAGGGGCACGGTGAGGTGATCCAGCCCGGGGCGGGCGCTCATCAGCATGAGGACAGGCTCAGGAGCCTCCCACACTGCTCACCACCCCTCCAGAAACAACTTGCTTTGACCCTCAAGCAGTGCCTTCATGCTTCATCCTAAATTTGGGATATTTACTTTTCAAACCCTGGAGATGTGTGCCCACTGAAACTGGACATGTGGACACCTCTTGAACAGCTTGATATATTTGAGAGAGAGCCTAAAGAAAGGAAAGAGGGGATCCACTGTGCCTTATGATTTTCTCCAGGCAGCTGGTGCTAGACAGAATGTGCCAACTTACTGACTGGTGATGAGTGACAGTCCCAAAATATTCCTGAAATACGCGGTCAACTTGATACGTCTTGCTTAAGGGTTGTTAATCCATATGAAATAACGTAGACATAACTCCTGCTCCAAAATTAGATTGTGCAGGCGAAGCAGGAAACACAAGGGATGAGCCTTGCAGTGCAATTAGGGGAGCACTGCAGTCTCCTCCAGGGGCTGTGTGTGTGTGTGTGTGTGTGTGTGTGTGTGTGTGTGTGTGTGTGTGTGTAGGGGGGGCAATTATATTGTGTGTGATTTTTAAGACTTAAGCAACTTCAACTAATGTTTGAGCCAATCGAGCTCAGTAGAAAAAGGGAAAGGAGTTTAATAGAAAGTGGGAGAGAATGGGACATGCTTATGAGGGCTATTCCCTCAGTTCAGTATAAATTCAGGAGCCTGGCTGGTGTCGCATGGAACCAAGTCAGGGAGAAGCCACCAGTGCATTCACTACAAGAGAGTAAATTAAAAGAACGGCTGATATAAGCCGCAGCTCTATAGTTCATCTCCCTTTCAGACTGAGTTATTCTTGGAAATTTAAACTCTCCGGGGAAGGGAAAAGATAGATCGAGAGAGGGTAGAAATAGAGATAGAGAAGTTTATAAAATCAAAATAGGAAGATCTCAGAAACGAAATCGAGGGCTGAGATTTTAGTTTCAGGTTCCAGAAGAAACAATGGCCGAAGCAGTTTCTTAATCTCCATTTGCTGAGCTCTGGGCGAGCATTGGGTCAGTCTCAGCAGCCTCCTTGCCCCAATGAGCATCCTTATAGGACAGAGGGTGGCGGCCACCTGGGCCTGAGAGCTGAGACAACTATCATTGCTACCTCTTTGCCTGGCAATGATTTTGGATTACACATTTTTATTTTTATTTTTTTCAGATACCAAAGCCCTTTTTGTGAACTTGCTGCAGAGTAATTTAAGAAGGACTGATGCTAGCAGCCAGCTACCCTCCTGAAACCAGAAGGGACTCTCCACGGTTCCCCATCTGTTGCAAGTAGGGTGGAGTCTGTGTTCATTTTCCTTCACTGCCTGTTCAC
Organism: Miniopterus schreibersii; assembly: GCF_964146895.1. Lineage (NCBI taxonomy): Eukaryota > Metazoa > Chordata > Mammalia > Chiroptera > Miniopteridae > Miniopterus > Miniopterus schreibersii. Next base: position 78,265,459 of record NC_138103.1, read on the forward strand.
ACAAAATTACCGGTGGGCATTTACATTGATAATGATGGGAGATTGGAAAACCCTCACCCGAGCAGCCAGCCCTGGGCCCATCCTGACCCTTTGCCTTCATTTCATCCGTGATATCCATTTGCCCAAAGGCTAGTTAGCAGCAGGGCCAGCTGAGGATGGGGCCATGAGGGGTGTGGCTCAGGGAAGGAGAAATTACCCTGGAGGAACAGACTTTGGGTGAAGGCTGGGCTGGGTGGTGTAGGGAGCCTGGGACCTGTGCCTGGCCTGCAGCAGAATCCATGGCAAATGCCCTGCCCTGGGTTAATCTGGATGGGTTCCAAGCCTCAGTTTTCTCACCTGTAAAATGGAGACGATAGTCATCACTATGCTATAGCATTGCTGTGAAGATTAGATGAGATCATCTGTACTAACTGCACACAATAAGCACTAAGTGAATGCTGGCAGCTACCTCCTTTATTATTACCTGTGTGTCCTTAGTCACTCGGAGCTTCAGTTCTCTCCTGTGTGAAAGTGAAGTAGCATCAGCCCAGACAACTAAGGGGTTTGTATGAAGTTTAAAGATGATATGGATGTGAGATGCTAGGTAAAAAATCTACTGCTACATCTTGGCATATCCCACAATTTGCATCAACTCTGGCCCTGAATCAATACTGTTGGAAAGCATCTCAAGTCCCCTTCCCAGGGCAAGTTACATGAGAGACCCCAATTGCTCTCTCTAAGCGCTGAACATTGTCCAAGCTTCTTAACCTCACCCTGATCACTGGAATTAACTCAGGTTTCTACATTAACCATAAAAGATGTGTGTGTTTTTAAATAAGTGGTCGTATTTCGGTCACAGAAACCATGACATAATGAATGATGGAATGGCTGGGCCCAGTTGTAATGTGACCATGGATGCTGAATGAACACTTTCCGGAGTCATTGGCAGCTGTCAATCTGCCCAATCTCTGTCATCGGAGACTCCTCCCAACACACCTGCTAAGTCAAAGAAGCCTGGGGCAGGCCCGTTAGCAGAAGCACAGCTTAGTTCCATCATAATTATGCCTTCCCACAGCCCCAACATAACCATGCCACCATCATCTCCCCAAAACAAAATGTCCCCGGAAACCAAAAATTCAACATGAGTATAATCTATTCCTTTCCCAGCCCACAGAACACTGGTTCAGTTATAATACAAACGATGTTTGTAGCCGCTAATTAAACAAATAAAATATTAGGTTGAGAGGAAATTTTTCAAATGCATTTACCTATTGAACTTCTCTTTTAAGGCTATTCATTAAAATTAATAGCAGTTAATGTTAATAAAAACGGTTTTGAATTTCACGAGTTTCTTTTTCACCTTTGAGTCTCCTATCCAATCAAAAGGTCTTGGTGTAGAGTCTTACTACCTGGGAAGAGGGTCTGGAATCTGATACCAGTCTTAAGGGGAGCTCACAGTGTCTGCACAGGCAGACATGCTCACACTCGCACACACACGTGCACCCAGAGACATACACACTGTTCCAGCCCGTTTTAAATTTTTTGACTATAACATATACATAATGCATTTATAAGCACAGTTGTCAACTTAATTGATGTCACTGCTAAAATGCCATCCCTTATTCTGTGGCAGTTAAAAGCCCATAAGTTCCATGAAGTAGTAATTAAACTTGTTCTACCAACCTAAGTTCCCTTTGCATTTGTACCTAACAGGGATTCAGCACTTCTCACAGAGAGTTTTACTAGAAGACATCTCAGTTAAGAAAGCATGTTTTTTGCTCACTTCCTGCATAACGAAGACCTGGAGGCACCACCGTGATGGCAAGTTAATTAACTGTGAGGAGCTGTCAGCAAGTGGAGGGACTGGGAATCTAACCCCAGCTGCTATTTCTCTTCTCCCACTGCTCCCTGGTACTGTCCTCTTCTGCCTCTCACCCCACACATATTTTAACCAGAGCACGGCATTTTAAGACACCATGATTATTTAACAAATATTCAATAAGAACACATACTTAGAATAAATTCTAATCACCTGCAGCTAATTTAAATTGCACTGAAGAGCATTAAGGCAGTTTCGTGTGAACAGGGCCCAAGCCCGTTTAAGAGGATGCACAGATTTCTTGAGGATAGAAGACAAAGAATGTGAGTTTGAGGGTCCAGCCTCCTGCACTTGACTGTCTACACAAAGCCTCTGCAGGTTGTTGTCTACACAAATCTCTTTAAGCTATTTACACAAGGCCCCAGAAGATGGCTGTCTACAGTGGGTGCCTGCCGCTAGCAGTCTGCACAGTGTCCCAGCACAAAGACGTGTTTTCAAAAAAGAACCAGCCAGGGAAGATGGGGACAGTTACTCTGAAGGTTGGCAACACCCATGTCCTGTTGCTGAGGGCCGAGAGTGTCTGATTCTGTAGGCAGGGGGTCCCCTGCAGCCCCTTGATCAGGCCAGTGTCAGGTCTGCTTGAGGAAGATGTTTTGGAGTCTGGGTGTGGAATGCTTGGTGAGGGAAAGGTTTTGAGGCATGAGGCCAGTGTTTGGAGGCTGTCAAGGGCAGGTGGCAGAACAAGGGCCAAAAGGAGGGCTGTAGTGGAGATTGGATGGGCAGGGAAAGAAGACAGAGGAGGCAAACATCTAGGCACTGCTTTTTCAATTATCACATGTCTCCCTTCAAAAACAGTTAAAAAGAAAATGTTCGATTTCATGTGAGTTCATGGCTTAGTGAATCTCTTGTTTTTCCTCAGTATAAGTTTTCTGTTTAGGACACACTACTTGAAAGTCACACTCTCTCTAAACAACCTCTAGTGTCTTTCCACAGACCACAATGCAGGCACAGTAATTGAGGAGCAAGCAGAGCAGTGTGCTGGATGGGGGACCAGAGACCTAAGTGCAGTCATCTTCCAAACACACAACCTCAAGGACACAGAGTGATTCAAATCCGCCAAAGCTGACAGGAATCTCTTAAGAATACCGTGTCCCCTGTGAGATGTTAAGAAGCTCATTGATAACACACCTGGATTCATGAGTGGGGTTGCATAACATTGCAATGAAACAAACAAAAAATTACTGAAAACCTCAGTTAGCATCACTGGCTTTCAGTTACTGTTGAACTGAAAAGTGAGTACTTTAAAGGAACTCTAACCCATTACCAACACCTGGCAATTTCAAGTAAACCGCTTTGAACACAGTTTGTGCACGTGACTGCACATCAAGACTACACTTTTTTCCAGGAAAACTTCATGACCAAAGCTATGGCTTTGATTGCATCATTTTGCTTCTTGCCTTTTCCATCTGCAAACACTTGAGCTCACAAATATTCCCTGTGATTTCAGGTCACTGCAAACCCAGCAGTATCCATGTCCACTTGGACATGCAGTCTGGTAAATTAATCCAGCTTCAGAAAGAAGGCCAGGGCCCAGATTTGGATGCTGTCATCTCTTCTTCCTTCTGAGCATGGGGAAGGGTGGCTGTGGGCCCACAGCTGAGTCAGGGCTAAGGTTTCCAGTACCAGGAATTACAGCCTGCAATATGCAGACATTTCTCCTACTTCTGGTGGAAGCCAAAGGGCTTTCTGGACACCAATGGTGGCTAAGCTAAGCCACCCTAACCTCCACTGTTGCTGGACACCTCCATTGGTAGAACTTCAGTGCTCTCTGGAGACATCTGGCTCTTGCATATTCCAGTCCCACACTCGAGTGAATATCATGATTCCTGCAAAGGCCCCATCTCTAACCTACTTGGCTCCACCACCTGAATGCTGCCTGAATTTCCACTGCAGGCATTTTAGTTCTTATTTTCTCAGCCTTGGTCCATCATCTTTTTAAATAATACCAATGCCCTGGCCAGTGTGGCTTGGTTGGTTGGGTGTCCTCCCATACACCAAAAGGTTGCTGGTTCAATTCCCTGTCAAGGCACATGCCCAGGTTGTGGGCTTGAACCCTGGTGCGGGGCATGCAGGAGGCAGCCAATCGATGTTTCACTCTCACATTGATTTTTTCTCTCCCTTTCTTTCTCCCTCTCTCATCCTCTCTCTCTAAAAAACCAATTTAAAAAATCTTAAAAAAATTTAAAAATACCAATGCCTGAGCATATGCCAGAGCAACTGACCCCAAACCTCTCTCCAGGTGACTCCAGTACCATCCTGATTTAAGGACCATTGGATTAAAACATGAAGTCGCCTAATGGGGAATGTAAATGCCATGAACATGGGTGAGTGTCAATACAGCCATGCTGAATTAAAGTGACCTTTACCAATAAAATAAGTTTTTGAGTTCTAACATTGGTTCAAATTATTATTTGGTCAGATTTTGTAGTCTAGCAATGTGATTTTACTAGGCCTTCCTAAAGTGCCAGTAATTTCAATGTGGCTCAATTCCTGCTTCAACTTTCCTTTGCTCCTATCACCTATTAATCCCCAAACCCAAAATCATGTGCCTCAAAATAATCAACATGCAGATCTTTATTTAAAACAAAGAGTTTTCTCTTTCAAATGCTCAGGATCTTGTTTTTATTTATTGTAAAATTGCTTAAAAAGTAGAATTGTGGAAGTGCCCCAAATGAATCTCTATTATAGTTATTTACAGAATATATATAACTATGACTTTAACATTGACAGGAACATAAAATCAGTCAATTCAGTCATAGACTCCACGTGGATGTCCTCTGTCTCACCTTCCCCTCTCCACGCATCCGTCCCTCTGCGGCTTACTGCCTTGTTCCTCCTCTGTCCCCATGTCTCAGCCTACATCACTTCTCTCGCTGAACCATCTGCCTGGCAGTAAAATGGCCATTTTTAAATAGAGCATTTACTTATGAGGCAAGTGTGTGATTTGAGAACAGGCCTTCATGGGAGAAAGGAGAGACGGGGAGGTTTGGAGAATGGGTCAAAGCAGAAGGCAAATGTTGAAAGGATTGTTGGGGTCTCTGTTTAAAGACAAGTTTTGCCTCCTCCTGTCTTACCTTTTGAACAAAAGCCATCTTGCACCCACATCTCCATCCATGAACAGTCACTAAATTGAGTTGTGTGAATTCAGCCTCATTGTCTCCCTCCCACACTCGTCTGTTCCAAGTCATAGATGAAAACATTTTTCATTTGACAAATGTGTCTGTAATGTGTCTTATCAGCATTAGGGTTGCCAGATTTAGCAAATAAAAATAAAGAAAGTCCAGTTACATTTGGGTTTCAGATAATCAACAACACATTTTAGAGTACGTCTTAAGCACTGCAGGGGACATACCTATTCCACAAAAATACCATCATTTATTTAAAAATTCCAATGTAACTAGATGTCTTCTATTTTATTTGGCAACTATGTTGTTTAACATATTTATATATTTATGTATTCATTGTATTATATTTTTATTGTACTTATTTATTGTTTGGATCAATTATTTCTCTTAGATGTCTAAGAGACACCTCTGAGGTCAAGAAGAGGTCTATTTCTGTGCTATATAAAACCAAGCATCATGACTGTGCATTTGTCAAAACCCATAGAATGTGCAACGAAAGAGTGAATTCTAATGTAAACTAAGGACTTGAGTTAAGAGTAATGGGTCAATGCTGGATCATCGGTTGTAACAAATGCACCACACTAATGCAAGACATAAATAAGAGGGGAAACTGGGGGAGAGGGGCACTCTTGTAACCCTAAAACTACTCTAAAATATATAATCTATTTTAAAAATCAAACATACAAGATGTACACATGGTAATGTTTGATTTTTTTATACGATGTGAACAGTACAATGTGTGAGCAGGGTCTAGCTACCTATGTGTCAAGTTAGCAGGAAACTGAGAATTCGGCTGATGGAGGCTGCCTTTTGAATCACACCCCTGGTGAGCTGGTGTCAGGTGCTCCTGCAAAGTCAGTGGTGCTTGGTCACCATGGGAGAGGGGAGTTCAGAACTCAGAAGCCTTGACTGTCCCAAAAGGCACTCCTGAGTGTGGCTGTACTGCACCCAGTCCAATAGCTGTTGACCTCCAGGGAAAAAGTGAGCTCCAGGCCCTCTCCATGTAACCTTTCCTCCTTTTAGGGCATTATTGGGGTCTTTCTTTGCTCCTGGGCCTCAAACTATCTGAAGTTACCTTGCCCACCCAGCCCACACTCACTGATGTCCAACCCCTGGTGTCTTTGAAACCAGTCTTGCTCCCAATGTCCCTGCTACACCTTGGCATTTAATCTTCCCTACAGCCCCATTGACCTGGCTTCCCATATGCAGAAGAGCAGAAGGAGGCTCAGCAGGGATGACCATGGACTTGCTCTCTACTGAGCCTTAGTGGAGCACTGCCGGAGAACAGAGGGCCAGATGGGACCTTCTACCCAGGCCTTCTCCACTACCTCCCCTCCCTCTGTGGGGTTCCTTAGACCTTTCCCTGTTGGGGAAAATTTTTTAAATATTAAGACAATGCAGCTTTATTTTTAAAGTTTTTATTTAAAACTTTGATATGTATAAATTATAATGTGACTTTGAATTTAAATTTTAATGGGTAGCTTAGAATGTTTTAGAAGAAATGGTGTCTTTTGCGAAATAAAAACAGGTTGGTTATTTTTTACATCTGTTGAAAATATATTTAATGTACGCTTTCAATAAAACGACTTTTGAATTTTGCAATAATTATTTCAATGGAACACAAGTTATATGAAAATCTTGATTACTACAAGATAAGGAGTGATTCTGCTGACAAGATGACAAGAAAAAGATCGATGGAATAAATACAGAATTTGTGAATTTTTCTCTTTATTACAAATCTAAGCACCTCCCCCCCGAACAGAATGCTCAGACTTGCACAGTGATCATTACAATCTGTCCTCTTCGGTGTGTCCATGACTTCTATGTAAATCAGGCTTTGCACATATTTTGTAATTTTGTCATTAGAAGGTGTGTTTTCCAAGGTAAGAGGATGAAGCACATCATATCGAGCAGTTTATAAGCCTGATTTACAAATGTTCACTATTCAGACACATGGTGTGGGACTCATTTGTCCTCTTGGCCTGGATCCGAGTGGGTATCCCTGAGCCTTGAGTAGGGTGAGGTTTGGCAGTGGGTGATGATGCCTGGGCCACCTAACCCAAGAAGAGCCTTCTTGCAGAGCCTTCTGGGCTGTGTGGGAGGAGGTGGGCTTTGGGGAGGGCATTTGGGCCACCCAGAGAACCACACAATGACAGCCTTGAGTGCTGCCATCTCCACTTCCAAGGTCATGCATGAAGGTTGCCTTCATGCATAGCATTGTCTGAGGCTCCTTGGCCCAGCAGCACCCACCTTCAGAATGCATGCACTGCCCCTTCTGCAGGACCACTGCCCACAGCCAGGGGTGGGGCCACACGAAGGAAGTCACCTGGCCTGGACAGAGCTCACACTACATCTCATGTGGGATACACTCCAGGTGACAATTCCATCACAGTAGCCAGCACCTGCTCCCAAGCATCCTGTCCCAGGCTGCTACTGTCAAAAGCAGGAGCTTCTCTGGGCCTCCTCACACCAGATGACTTAGGACCATCACTGGTTTTCTATCAGTAGCATTTTCAACCTCAGAGTAACAGGCTGAGTGCCCCTGGCCTGGGAGCGCCAGCCCTGCAGCCCCAATATCTAGCCTTCCTGTCACTGTGCCTGGTTTGTACTGCGCACCTGAACACTTGAAGATTGTAGTCAGTAGAAAGTTGTTTACAGTATAACTCCTGTGTGGGTGTGTCTCCAGCTTTATCTTCTTTCAAAGCATAGCTTTAACCCAGCCCCTTCCTTCATAAAACATCCAGCCCCACCAAAATGTTAAATTGTCTCTCTCACCAGGGCTTGGGCTCAAACTCACTCCCCACCCCCAGCCAGACCATCCTTCTGGAGGAGCCAAATATACAGGGTTGGGCCTTTCCAGTATCCCCTGTTTATATCTGGGCCCATTACCATCAAGGGCACTTTTATTTGCAGGGCTGACTATCACATAATCATTATGAAACAAATTGTTTTTTCACTGCTTGAGAGCCAGGAAGAATAAACCTGGAACTGGCTTGGGCCTCCTATTTAAATAAACTAATGTCATCGATTGGTAGGCAAGGAACCTGATCTTGCCCAAGCAGGGGGGCTGAGCACCCTTCCTCCCTGCAGGCTTTGGGGAGCTGGTCCCAGGGCACCCATCTCTCCCCAATTCCTCCGTCTTGGCTCTAAGGCCCTCCAGGAATCTGTTACACCCAGGTGTCCTTGGGGGTAGGGTAGGGCTGAGTTACCTCAGGGCCACAACTTCCCAGAGATCAATAGGGCTCCAACTCTCAAAGGTTACAAAGCACACCACCACCGCACCCACCCAAGATCCGGCCTCACCTGCCCTCAGCCCCAACACAGGGCCTCCTCTGTGGCCTCCTCTAGGTCCTGAGATCAAGGATCTTCTTGGGCCTGTGGGAGACGCAGCTCCTAGGGTCCTGCACCTGAACTACCAGCGCTGACCTCCCACGTAAAAGCACCAGTGGCCATCTGAGGACAGGGCCACAACCGGGTTTGCCTACACGGGTCCCAGAAAGGAAGGGGTGGGGAAGAGGCTGGGTTGGAGAAACCCCCTTGATTCTGTAATTTGCCCTGGCAAACTGGCCAGAGGGAACCCAGGCGATCTAGAGTGCTCCCGGGCGCCCCCATCCGGGCAGTGGGCCGCGCTGCGTCCGTCCGCTTTGGCTCAGTCACCCCCTCCACGCAGCCCTCCACCGGTTTTCTAGGAGGAACGCATAGGGGAGGAGTGTGTCGAGGTGACTAAATTTGTGCTGTCCAGCCTTGACTTGCCTGGAAAATTTCCTTAAAAAGAGAAACTTCGCTGGCCACTCGCCTGCGGGGTGTCCTGCGGAGAACCAGAGGCTTACTAGCGCGCCCCGGACTCTCCTCCGTTTGTCTAAGGGCGTCCCCGCGGATGCCGCTCGCGAGTCCGGACACGAACACTGGGCTCGGCGCGGGGTCCCCGTGGTCACTGCCGCGCGCGGGACCATCGGGGCCAGTGCGGCAAGGGCTGCGGCCGGCGGAGTGCGCTGTGCCGCCGGCTCGACGAGATGGGGCGCACGCAGGAGGGGATTCGGCACGGAAGGGAGCGGGGGGAAGGCGGGGGCCAGGCGCCCCGCTCCTGGGCGCTCTGAGCGCCGCAGAGGAGAGACCTGCGCGACTTCCTCCATCGCCAACTAGGAGGCAGCGCTTTCGGTTCGCGCGGCGGCCCCGAGGCGTCCCCCAGTCGCGCAACCCCCGCCCCCGCGCGGAGCCGGGCGGGGTACCCACCCGGCACTCAGGGCAGCGGGTGTGGACACACCGGACCTCCCCGAGACTGGAGGCCGGGGAGCCGGACGCTAGACAGGGGAGACCAGCGGAGGGGGGGGCTCCAGAGTAGGGCCCGCGAGACAGGCACCCTGCAAGGAGCCCGCCTGGGGCCGGGAACTGGGCTGAGGGAGCCCGAGCAGGGCCAGGATGGGGGTCCCCCGAAAGCAGCCTGGGCGGGAGTGGGGGGCGCCCAGAGTGGGGGGCGCCTCCTCCAGGAGCTGCCGGGTCGTCTCTCCGTCCTACAGGCTTGTCGGTGGCGGGAGCTTGGGGACCCGAGACGTCCTCTCCCTTCGAAGGGAAGGAGGCCCGAAAGCGGCGGGAGAACCTCAGCAGGCGGCTGGACCTGGGCCCCGGTCCGCGGGCGCACGGGGCGGCCTCCCGCGCGGAGATTCCCGGGGCCCGCTCTGCCCTCTCCCCGCGCCCCCTCCGCTAGCCGAGCGCTCCCGCCCCGACCTCGCGGATCGCGAGCCGGGTGGTCCACTGTCCCCCGACCTGCCGCTGCCCCGGCCATGCGCCTGCGTCCGAGCCGCTGCCCCGCAGGGCCTCGGCGGGACCAGGGAAGCGCACACGTGGCGGCGCTGCGCTGGAGGACCCAGGGCAGAAACGGGCCTGCGGGTGGGCGCTGAGGTGTTCCCAGGTCCCCGCGCCCACGGGACTAGAGTTTGGGGGAAGAACAGTTCCCTGATGGAGCGAGAGTTGTGCCGCAGCGACACACGCGCGCTCGGAAACCAGCCTGGCGGGGCTTTACGGGCATTAAGGAGCTTCGGGCCCCAAGCTCCCCGGGAGAAGGCGGGCGGGAGCGGGCCCCCCGCGGTCGGCGGGCTCCTCCGGCTCGCGTACCTCTGCCCAGGGCCGCTGGCGCTCGGAAGGCGCGGGGGCAACAGCGGCGACAGCCTTGGCCTTCTCCCCGCGCTGCGGAGCGGCCTCCCGGGCTGACACCGCCTCTCGCCTCCACGCTTCTCCGGCACCGAGCGGCTGCCCCGCCTCCAGGGCCACCTATGGGTCCCCACCTAACCTCCTAACTCACCTCCCAACCGTCCAGGGCCAAGGAACCCCCTCCCCGCAGCTCCGGGCGGAAGGTGGGGTTCGGGAGAGGAATGCGCTCGGGCCCCGCTCCCGCGCCGGGCGAAAGCGCAGCGCCCTTCCCATCCCCCGGCCAGCCCCGCAGCCCCGCCGGAGTTAGCGCGGCCCGAAAACAGGGTCCCCCCTGGCCCACCCCTCCCGTATCAATAGAAGTCAGGGGTTAAATGTCCGCTTTGCCCTTTCTCTTGATCTTGGAGGGGAAGGCAAGAGCTGCTGGCACCTTTCTGGACCTCAGGCCTGCGCCGCCGCGAGCAGCCCCAGCCCCTCTAACTTTGATCAGCCTTATTAATTCCAGCTGTGCCCTATTTGTTTGTCATTTCTCCCTTTCCTCTGGAATCATTATTTATGGCAGGGAAAGGTGCCCCGTGGTGGAAAGGAGGCACGCGGGAGATGTCTGAGAACAGGGGGGCGAACGGGAGTGTTTTCCCTAAAGGTCACCAAAAAGGAGGGGCCCAGAGGGCCTGGTCTCCGGGTTCATTACTCAAGAGCATTAACTAATTACCGGATCAGAGAGATGAAAAAATAAATATTAAAATAACCAAAGGTAATTATAACCCTGTTGTTGACACTCAAGATTAATAATTGATCAGGAGTTACACAGGATAAATTGTCAATTTATCTCCCTACAAAGATGCATGTGCTTGTGTGGCGTTGTTTCGTTCCTTCCCTGTGGGCACGTCCTATGGAGATAGACTCTGTCTCCCTTGGGAGGCAGCCCCATACCTCAGGGTCGCTTCAAGAATATTAGATTTCTTTTGTCTTTAGTTCCCTATAGAACCAAGTTACTTCGGGACACCTTAAAAAAACCAAACAACTTTTCCTTATTATCTTGGGGCCAGACTTAAACAAACAAACAAAAACATTCTTCCTCTTTCCTTGTACCTGGGATTGCAAAGAACAGATGACAGAGATTTCATAACTCATTTCGTTTTTATTATATTACCAGTATAGTCTTCCTTTATAACACCTTCAGTTTCTACCTTTCTTAGAAAGAGGGAGCGCGCTCTGTCCTCAGGAGAGGGAACACAGGCCTATCTGTGTATGTAGGGGGTTGGGGTGGAGGTGTCAGTGGGAACTCTTTCTCTTCGCAGGAGCTGCAGGTGAAGCATGCAAGCCGGGGTGTTAGCACCATAAAAGTGGGGTTAGAAGTTTCTTCTCCCTCTCCCACCAACGGCTGAAGTCCAAGCGAATATCATCGGATACCAGTTCCCTAGAGTTCCAGCCACACCAAAGGGGAGGGCTTGGCGTGTGCTTTCTTTATGGCCAATAGAAAGTAATTTTCAGCAACTGGAAAATTATATTGTCATAGATTACTTCTCCTTATAATAAGCCTTTAAAATATCTGTAGGGATTTGTCACATAAAGGTTTGAAAATACATCAAAGGGACATGTCTCCTTTGCGATTCGTAGAAATTCAAATGGTGTTAAAATATCCACGTATCACAAACGTACGTTGTTCCCAAGACTGCCTCTTGAGTTAACACATTTTAAAAATATTTGAAATGTTATTTTTTTTGTAAAAGCAGTTAAAAACACATATTTAAAAGATCTATTTATATCCTTAATTTGAAGTTAAAATGAATGTTTTCCTTGGGATTTCAATGCACTGCATACCTAAAGAAAAACCATACGGTGCATAATCATTGTGTATTGCATTTAAATTTGAAAAGGGTTGACTCTGACTGAAAAGAGAAATTGGTTTGGAATTATTTTCTTTTTTTTTTCTTTTTTAATTACTTATATCTGTTTACCTAAACTCTAGCAGTGGAAGTTTAGGGCACATTTATAATGAAACGTTGAAAAACGAAAGGTGCGCTTTACTTTTAGTCTCTTTAATAAGTAATGTAATGCAATTTTAAATGACCCTAGAACGCACGAGGGTTTTGCGCGCGGCCACTGCATGCCTGTCTCGTGGGGCTTTTTGCAGTGGTTCGCACAGCGGTCCGCAGATACCTGATAAACGCGAGCAGAGCGCAGCCCGGTGCAGACCCGGCCGCCCTCACCGAGGAAATGAGCTCCCGCGGCCCGCGAGGGGGTGCAGGCAGGGCCCCCCGACCCCAGGCGGCGCAGCCCGGCCCCGGCCTCGCCCTCCGCTCCGCCCCGCCCGCCTCGCATCAGACAAAGGTGGATGAAGTTCTTTTCAAGTTTCAAAGGCAGTGGCTGGGCAGCTTTGCAGAAACAATAACTCTTTTATTGGGAACAAATGTTGACATTTGACGGGCCCGGGAGGCAGCGGCCGCCGGGCGAGCGCTCCGGGTGCTCTCGACCGGGCCCGGCCTCCGCCCCACCTGAGATTAAAGCGCGAATTCCGATAAATCAGCTCTAATGAACCCGGGACCGCGAAGGGCATGGGGGCCACAGAGCCGGGGTGAGCCCAGGCCAGCACCCAGCCGCTTGCGTGGCTCCGGGTGCCCCATGGGCCCGCCTCCGGGTACAACTGCACAGGGCTATTGTGGCCGGCGACTTTGTTTTTAATTAATTAGATTTTAAAGCAAAAATAAAATTAGACCCCATTAATTCCTTCCCCAATGAAAGCTACCTCCTCACGCACCCCCATCTTCACTAAAGATCTGCATGAAGAGCTCATAAATCACTCTGCATTTCTTTAAAAAGATCCCTCTAAACACCTGCAGGTTTTATGTTCTTAGTGTACATTTAAAAATCAAGTTCTCCAGAAAGAAAATCCAGGTCAGGAGGCAGGGTGGGTAAGTTATGGAAATCTTTGATAATTTGTTGGGCATATAAACATCAAAGAAAATTCGTTAGCCTGGGCTAATCTCCTGAGCTGCTATGAGTTTTCACCAATTGAAAGGTGCACGTTGTCCCTGAGACTGGGGTCTGTCTGGGGTGTGTGCCCGTGTGGGGGGATGTATCACATGTCCAGGTAACACAATCTTCTGTTCCAAAGGGAGGCAGCTTTTATCCAGGCTTCAGTTTCTGAACATATGCACCGAGATCAATTTTTGCTTGGGTTTTCTACTCGCACACTCTACACTTTAAGAGATGGAGTGTCTTCTGTGCTGTATCTTAATTAGGGTGTATGGTCTTTCAGTGTTTAACTTGTTAAATATTGTTAACTTTCATCCTTCCCACTGAAGTCTTCAAAATACTCAAATTAGAATATTACATATAACAGAGATATTGCTGCCATGTGCGTTGTGTTCCCCGCTGCTTTAGGAAATATGGCTAATACTAATAAAAGCAAACTGCTCATCAGCTTCATATTGTAATCTAAAATGCTATCTGCGGGGGGGGGGGGGGGATCATTATCTTCACAGAAATTCTGTGAGGTTTTATGTCTAAGAACAAAAACAGGCAAAAGAAGCTCCCAGCTCCCTTCTACTTCCACAGGCTAGCATTTATTTCCTCCAGACACACCGCCCCAGTGGCCAGGCTCCCACGTCAACAACCTTCCTGTCCCTGAGAGAGAGCGCAGCTCCAAACCTTTCCTCATCTATTGCGAGGGGAGGCAAGAAGGAGAGAAAAGTAGTTCTCTCTCCCAAAGATTCACTTTAAGTCTGACATCCAAATGGTTATATATCCAAAACTAACAAAATACCTAAGAAGCCATAGAAAACCGAAAACTGAATCTGTTCCTTTTCTCCACAAACCACAGCCGCTCCTCCCCACCGCCCCACTCTGTGTCCAGTTCACAGCCCTCTGGCTTTGCCTCAAGTACCTAAGATTACTTTCAAATACCCTTTCTAACAAGACCCCCAGCAAGAGGCCACTAATTTCCAAGGCACAAAAAGCCACTGGAGAGAGATCCGTTTGTCAATATCAACCGGTCCAGCAATTTCCCATCCTCAGACACATGGGCCTATCTGAGCTGGCAGATGTTTAGACAAGATTTTATAAATTGTTCAATATCAGCCCATAATGAACCCCAACTGACCATTCCAAAGCAGCTAAAAGCACCCGGGACGTCCCCCGCTGGGATGCAATAATGTGCTCATGCTGCAGCATTATTAATCACGGAATAAAATAGATGAACCTCTTGAAAAATAAGTGTATGATTGATTAAAGGGCAATCTGAGGAGCTATTATTCTTGTTTTATAACCGTAAGTTATATTCACTCAATTTATCTTTGCAGAGGAAATAAATGATTGTTCATTTCTTTTCTGAAATTATATTATATGGATATCCATATAATTTTGCTGAAAATTAAAGTGACAGGTTTCCTGCTTTTATGATACTAATCAAAGGAAATATGTTACTTGCCTACAAATTCTAGACTTGTCCTATAATTAGATAGTGAGTAACACACTAACGAGGCAATAGTCTAAGGGTGTTTAAGCTTTTCTTTTCCCCCAGGGTAAGGGTGAGAGTCACTGAGAGGAAAATAAATCTCTCCTCCCAGTTTTTGCCTTGTGTTTAATGTGAGTTATATGAAAAGGAGAGTTAAGAAGTCATTCAATAAATCTGAATAATCTATGCCAATTTGGATAATTCAGGCTTTAAAATAAATAATCATTTCCATCAGTAATTTATGGTGGGGGTTGTAGCTCTTTATTATCTATGTTGCCACAATTTTCCAGTTTACTTTACTGAGGAGGTTCAATAAGCCAGAATCAGAAATAAATATTAAACGGATCCTAAAGCACAGGGATGTCAGGTCATTTTATTTTGTCAAGCTAAAAAATAAAAATAAAAAATTACACTAACAAGTTATTTTGCATATTCAGAGCACAAAATTTTAATTTTCTCGCAATACATGTGTACATAATCTAAAAATCATAGGTCTCTCCCTGCTGATTATTTCTCTTCCATCTGCCTCCCTTTTTATGAGCAGAAAGGGGAGATTATTTTACAGATTATCTTTAAAAAGCCTGAGGTCAGATCATCTGGGGGAGAGATGGCTCTCACTGGGGCTCTCTACCCAAATCACTCTTTTAAGAAAAAGGAGCCCCAAACACCATATTGCTGTAGTCTAGTCTGTTTTTATTTACAATTTACGATATAAATTAGTAAAGAATTATTGTTAAACAACCAACAAAGATTGTATAACCAGCAATGTTCAAATAAAAACCAGGCAGAATTTATTTACAAAAAGTTTAGATTCCATTGCAATACAACTTGCATAAATTACTAGAAGCTTTATATCATTATAAAAATAAATATCAAATTTGTTTCCACTTTTTAAGTACTCAAGTTCTTCAATCACGTTTTATTTCTACTGTGTACATCTTTTACAAATAAATTTTACAGTAAATCCTATCACACCTATAGCATATATACCGTGGCAATGAAGTGATCAATTCAAGATATCCTGAGAAAAAAGATTGTTTTCAAAAGTCACACATACATTGGGGAAGCTATACTATGCCAACAAATTCACGTATATCCAACAAAAGTCTGTTCAGTTAGTCTGGGTTGACAGTGCTCTGTGGCTCCTTCTTTTACAGTGGCACAAGATGCGGTCCGGGTGAGAGAGCGGCTTTTTACGTCTGTGTATTTATGAAGTTGGGAAGAAAGAATGGCCTGCTGACTTTTTTTTTCCAAAGCAATTGTGACACCTACCTGTGGACCAAGGAAAAAACCAAATCATCCCAAATCCTTCAGTTCCACACCAACATCACCGAATTATAAAAAGGCGTCATCTGAAAGGGTTTGGCCTCTTTCCCACCTTCAAGATGTGTACTAAGTAATTTTGCCTATTTATAAAAATAGGTGTTTTTTTTTTTTTTTAAGTACTGCTGTGAGCCAGAGGATCTGCAGGGTCCTATCAAGTCCATCTGGACACAGGGGGGTGGGCCTGTTAACAGAGGAGTGCTTCTTGTCTCTGTCTTACTATGCAAACATCATCTAGAAAGGCTTCTGATACCAAGTTTCAGTAACACTAGCTCATCAAAGCAAGTGTCTATTCCATGTCTAGTGGAGCAAAAACACTCCATATTGCACACGAATTCCCAGATTGAGGGGAAAAAAAGTATATCTACATATCTATATCTATATCTATATCATCTATATATATATATATATATATATGAGTGTGTATGTATATATATTCATTCCAGTTAAAGGAGTGATTCTTCAAAGCAGAACTTGAGCAAAAAAAGAGGGACTCTACAAAAGAGAACAAATCCTCTCCCACTTAAAGGAAAAAAAGACCAAGAAGATTGCAAGGCTGTCTTCAGACCCCATGGCAAGAAGCAAGAAATAGACATTAAGCAAGTTTACAGAGCAATTGGTACAGGGAGGCTCCCCCAAGGTGGGCGGAAACACCAGGGGGCCCACTTACTTGCATTGCTGTGCATGGCCCTTCTATAGGTAGGACTGGATGCCCCCACCAACCACGGTGCAGCCCTCACTGGCATCTGTCAGGGGAGGGGGCAGTTAGTCAGAACCAACCCATAGCCATCTATCTCCCAGACAGCAGCACAGCCACCAGCCCGCACACCCAGGAATGCTTGCTCCCTGCATGGGGCAAACAGTAAGGTGGACCTGACCGTCCACCACTCTGTGTCGTAGACAGATTTTGGTCACCTTTCTGAGTTCTCATTTTCTTACTCCCTTGAGCTCCTTTTACAGGTCTTATCAGCTCAAGCCTGAATTATGAGCAACAGAGGCAACAGAGAGAAAGGGAAAGAAAGGGGGAAAAAAGGGCTCTGTTTTTCTATTTTGAAGAACTAAGGCCTCTGGGAATAACTGGAACGTTTTGTTTCCTTCCAGCCAAAGGCAGGAGGAGAGACTCTATTAACAACACACTGAAGCTGGAGCTCAGTCAGCGGGGAGACAAACTATAATTTGCATTTCGTGGCAGTCTCCGTTTGCCAAACGAAAACTGCCACGACGATGATGGCCATCATAATAAGTAAGTAAATAGGAAAAAACAGGGAGGGAGGTCTCCTTGCAAGGCAAGGGCCGCCTGGCCCTTCCCACCTCTTTTTAGTGTCATCATTTGCTTCCCTCCTAACTTTTAGTCAAAGGGTGGTTGGTGCGCGTGGTCTTTTTCCGTTTCTCCTCTTAAGTGACAAAGGTTTCTCCCGCACACCCACGGGTCTCCCGGCCCCTTCCCGGCAGTGCTGCCTAACGGGGCGATGGCCGTCCCTCCCAGAGGACCCGCGGCCCCAGCAGCCTACCTTTCTTGGGCTCGTAGCCGCCGCCCGGGGGCCGGTAGTGCGGCTCCAGCGGATGCGCGCCTGCCTTGCCCGCGTCGCTGGCTGCCTTGGGCGCCGCGTGCAGCGCCTCTCCCGGGCCGGAGGCCGCCGCGTTGTAGCGCAGGAGCCCCTGGCCCTGCAGCGCCGCGTTCAAGTTCCCGTAGTTTGTGTAGTTGCCATAGAAGGGCGACGTGTAGTAGAGGTGGCGGCCGAGCAGCGGCGACGCGGGGTAGGGAGAGCCGCCCGGCGGCGCCCCGGAGGAGGCGGGAGCCGCGGCCGAGGGCAGCCCCGGCGGCGCGCAGCCCGGGCCCAGGCTCGGCTGCTTGAGGTCCGACGTGGCGATCTCCGCCAGAGACCACAGCTTGGGCTTGCTGGCGGGCTGCGGAGCGCCCGGAGACGTCCGGCTGCCCAGGGCGGTCTTGCCGCCGCCGCCGCCGCCGCGGGGCGCGGTCTCGGGCGGGGGGCTCAGCAACGGCGCCTCCACGCCGGTGAGCGGCGACGAGGTCACGGCCTTGGAGGGCGCCAGGTCCCGCTCGCCCTCCTCCTCCTCGTCGTCGTCGTCTTCCTCCAGGTCGTCGTATTTATCCTTGCACTCGGAGCCGGATTCGCACAAGGGGTCCCCGGCGTGACACGGCAGCTTCTCCCCGTCGGACTCGGCCGAGCAGGAGTGGTCCGTGAGCGAGTCGACGTGCAGGCTGATCCCTGCGGGGAGGCGGGCGCCGTCGGTGGCGTGCGGGGCAGCCCGGGCACCTGGGGCCCCTCTGCCCCGCGTCGCCAGATACCAGGCCCTCCCCCTAAGGTCCCTCCCCTCCGCCCAGAGCCCGCCGAGGCCTCGGGGGAGCGCGGCCGCCCTGGGGCGCGCCCGGGGGGAGCGCTCCGCCCACTAGCTGCCGGGCCCACCCGTGGCCAGGTGGCAGGGGCTCCAGGCTGGAGCCGCGGCTCTGGGGCCGGCAGCGTCCTCCCTCCCTCGGCTCCGGGCCCGCCTGGTAAGAAAAGTCCCCGCGCCCTGCAGCCGGCGGAGGCCCCGCTCACCTTCGTCGTCGGCCGGCGCCTCCGTGCCGTCATGCGCCTTGTCCAGGCCCGCCTTGCCGCGGGCCCCGTCGCCCTCCTCCTCGTCTTCGTCTTCGCTCTTGTTCCGCGGGGCCCACGTCATCTTGTTCTCCTTCTTGAGGCGCCGGCGCGCGTTGGCGAACCAGGTGGAGACCTGCGTGAGGGTCATCTTGGTGATGATGGCCAGCATGATCTTCTCGCCCTTGGTGGGGTAGGGGTTCTTGCGGTGCTCGTTGAGCCAGGCCTTGAGCGTGGCCGTGGCGTCCCGAGTGGCGTTCTTGCGGTACGCGGGGTCGTTGAGCTGGTACGGGTAGGCCGCGCTGCCATACGGGTGGTAGCTGATGGCGCCCGTCATCCCCGTCGTGTGCGCGTCGTAGGGCGCGCCCTGCAACCAACGAGAGCCCTGTGAGTGGGGTGCGCGAGGACCTGCCGGGCAGCCGCCCAAAGGCAACCCCCTCGGCCAGCCGGCGGCCGCCTTTCCCACGGCGAGCCTCCCACGGTGGAGCCGCGCTTCCCGCAGCAGCAGAGCAGAAACGAAGGGAAACAGAACAAAACACAAAACAAAACGCAGCGGGGTATTAAAGCCAGCTGCGGATCGCGGAAGGCGCTGCAGTTTTACTCCCGAATGTTTTGAACTATCTCGCGATCTGAAAATGGCATATCTTCCTCTGCAAAATCCCTGGGCCGCGAGTAGAGGCGCACGCAAACACGTAGGCGCGCGAGCACGAACGAAGGTAGTTTCTTGATAACTAAATTTCTCTGGATTCTCAAGCGCTGCGCCCCCCCCACTCCCCCTACCCCGCCCTTATATGGTTAAAAAATCACCCCGAGCCCCTGGCTCCGCTATTCACCGCTCGAAAGCTCAGCAAATCCAATTTGCAACTCAGAAGCCAGTCACCGTTTCGAATTCTTCAAATACGCGGTAATTAGCATTTTAATTCAGCCTTTAACGTTTAAATTCGAAGCCTTTGCTGCCTTCAGCAAGGCCCCAGCTACTCTGTCGCAGCCCTGGAATTCCACCGAGGGCGGGCAGTGTCGACAACCCCCTAAGTGCCTCGATCGCCCGAAACGAGCTCCGCCGCCACCGCCGCCGGGCCCAGCAGCAGACCCGAGGCGCACAGGCCGAGCCCGGGTCCAAGAGCAGGAGCTGCTTTCAGTGCCCAGGGGACCGGGAAGGTATTTGGCGGGCCAGAGACCCATCGACACGTTTTTCGAAAGCACTGCCTGCGGGACAGATTAAGAACCAGACCAAGGCTGGCAGGGCCGGGCCCCAGAGCCCCTGGCGAGTACTTCGCTCCCTCCCCCAACCCGGTGACCTCCGCAAGCTCCTCAAGTAACTGCTAAGTCCCCGCAGCCGCCCTGGAGGTCCTAGTGGCGCCGACCCTCGCTCCCCGCGCCAAAGGAAGCGAGCCCTGAGCCTGCCATAGACCCCTCGCCAAGCTTCGGTGCTTGAACTAAGGACAACGCACAACAGATCCCAATACCAGCTTAGGCGCACTTGCAGGCTCTTTGGGAAAATTACCCCGATAGACGTAGGGAAGCGGCGCGGGACGCGGGGCGCGGGTCCCGGCCGGCCGCGTTTACACTCACCCTGGCCTCTTATCCCGCCAGCGGCGCGGCGGCCCGAGTCCGCGCTCCGGAACCACAGCCCGCCGCAAGTTCCCCGCACCCCTGCTCGCAGACCCCCGGGCCCGCTCCTCCTGCGCCCAAAGCAGGGTCCCCACGCCTGAGTGTCCCGCGTCCCCGCCCGCCCGTGCGGTTACCATGTAGGACGGGAAGCCGGCGGCGGCGGCGGCGGCGTCGGCCGAGTACTGCAGCGGGCTGCCGAAGCCAGTGGCCGCCTGTGCCGTGAAGGCCGCCGAGCCCGGGTAAGGACTGAACGCGGAACCCGACGCCGAGCGCGCCAGCTCCTCGCTGCGCGGCGCCGCCAGTGCCGACGCGCCGTACGCCGGGCACGAGTAAAGCGCCAGCGAGCCGGGAGCCTGGTACAGGTAGCCCTGCGGGTAGGACATGGTGGGCGCGGGGCCCGCGTCACGCGGAGCAGCGGGCAGGGCTCACGGCGCCCTCCATCCACGCCCGGCCGGGGCGCGGCGCGGCGCGGCGAAGGGCGCGGGGGCCGCGGGGCCGAGGCAGGCCGGCCCGCGCACTAGCCCGGGCGGCCCGCAGGCCGGAGGAGCGGCGGGACGGCGGCAGAGGAGGCAGTGGCGGCTGCAGCGCGGAGCGGAGGGGCGCAGCCGCGCGCCAGGCCGGCGGTCGGGGTTTGGGGGAGTCTGAAGTCGGGAGTGAGGAGTTGAGGAAGGAGCGCTCGAGTTTCCGAGGGACATTGGAACGCCGAGCTGTCCGTCACGCGCTCATCTGCATATGCTGGCGCCCGCCCCCTCCCCGGCTCCGCCCGCTCCGCCCGCTCCAGCTGCCCAGCCGCAGCTGGGGGAGGAGCTGGGCGCGGGGAGGGGAGGAGAGGGGACCGCGGAGGAGCGGGAGGCGGGAGCGGGGGAAAGGAGGAGGGAGGGACTCGAAAGCTTTTGTGGCGCAGTCGCCTCTCGCGCAGCCCCAGCCCGCGGCCCGCGGCCCCGCAAGCCGGCGGGGCCGAGCAGCGCGCCCCGGCGCGCACCCACTGCCCCTCGCACCTACTCCCAGCCGCCCCCCGCCAACTCCCGCCCCAGCCACCCTTCTTACCCCAGCCCCGCCGACAGCTTACAGGGTGATGGGGGGCGCGGGATGGGGGCACCGCGGCCCGGGTCCTCCTGGGGGTGGCGTGCGCGGCTCTCGCTTCCACCTTCCCGGGTCTCCTCCGCCTCACTGTGGGAGGCGCCCCGCTTGGCCTCGCGTCTGGTCGCCTGCCCCGCGCCGCCAAGCATGTCCCCGCGCGACCCGGATCCGGGGCGCCTTCGCCGCGAACTGCCGGGAAACCTAGAGGTGAGCCTTCTGCCCCGAAGCCCGTGGCGGAGCCCGGGGTCCCTGGGTGTTAGCACGTCCCGAGGTCGGGAACGTTTGAGCACATGCTGCCAGTGCTTCATCCTCAAAGGGGTTTTATTTTGTCTTAATAACTTCGGTTTCCTTTCGCATTTGTGTTGTAAGACACTGAGGGGAGTGACTGTCACTGGACGGACAGACCGCCTCTGACGCGCGGGGAGCCCTGCCGGCCCCCAGGAAGGAGGGAGAAAGCTAAGGACTGGCGGCTCGGGAGCAGTCGGCAGTGCAGGGAGCTCAGGTAACGCGCGGCTCGGAGGCGCCTTCCGGAGCTTAGAGGACAGATGCTTAGCTACGGAGCCCGGGACCCCAGCCCCCGAAAGCCCCCGTTCCCCGTCCCTCCCCCGCCGGGTGCCGCAGAGCAGGGGGCCGGGAATCACCGAAGGGGCTCCGCAGGCCTGAATGGCGGCGCCCACCCAACAGGTGCCTCTTCCTGCGAGACCGTCTCCAGTGGGTGACCTGTAGGGGGAGAACACCTCAGGCGGGAGCTCGGGCCTACAGCTCCCTACTCCCTCTTTGCCCCCCCCCCCCCGCCCTGTTGGCTCCGCAGCTCTGGCAACATTCTCCTTTATCGAGAATTCGTAGGAGTCGGAGCGCACGGGTGAGATCCAGGCTGCAGCGCAGAATCGCGAGGCTCCAGCCGCCGGCCTGGTGTCCCGCGGAATCTGCAAGGCACAGGCGGAGTTGGACCGTCCGAGGAAGCCAGTTGCGAATCGTCCTCCTTGGCCTGCAGGCTTGTCGCTCCTGGTAGGTTCGGTCCAGGCAGTGACACCAGCCACCTTCCCACGCTAGCCCCAACTCCTTCCTACTTCTTCAGCTCTCCCACCCCAGCCCCCATTGCGCCCCCACCACTATCCTTACAAACCACAGCCTTGCCCCTGTATCAGTCTTTACTTTGACCCCTAGCACCACACACCACCCACCCCCCCCCCCACACTCTCCTCCACACACACCACTCCCCACGCACTTTGGACCGCTGCAAGAACCCAGCAGGGGCTGTCCAACCACGCTTCTACCCCAAGTGGGGCCTCCGAGTTCAGTGCAGGGCCGATATGTTACATTAATTATTGCAGAGTGAAAAAGGAGAGAAAGAGAGCAGGGGAGAGGCCCCAGCCGCCCGTGGAGCATGCCCGCGACTGGATCTATGACATTTTTGGTCTTTCTGGAGGGAATTCGACCAGGAAGAAGCCTTCCATGAGTCGGCAAGCTCAGGCAGCCACAGATCAGATTGCAGTCATTCGGTTCACTTCCAATTAAATAGTTTAAGGGAAAAAAAATCAGGTCTAACTTTTTATCTCTGAGCAGCACGGGCCTCGAGAATTTCCATTTCTAAAGACCAACTCCTGCTGTGGTTCATTAGCATTTGGGGCTGGGCCCCGCGCCTCGCCCTCCCTCTCCCCCCTCCTGTCTCTGCCGGGGGCAGAAAAGAAAACAGCGAATTATTACAAAAACATCCCCAGTTTGGAGCAGGAGCCTAGGCTGGGAATACACTCGATGTTGACATCAATTAAGTATCCAACTAGACAAGTGCACGTGGCTTTGGAGGGTCTCCCCGTGTCCCAGGGTGCCTGCAGAAACACTGCCTGCTCCCTCTCTGCTCGGTGCCGATTCTAAGGACAGCCTCTTCCTGAGTGTGCTTTTCCCCCAGCAATTACACTACTCCACTGAAATCTAAATTTTCCATACTGCTGCCTGCTACTAATAAAAACCGTCTACCTTGCACTATTAAACAGTCGAATCGCACTACATGCCGTTTTTATTGGTAGTGACTGTAGCAAATTAAAATGCCTACGCAGAGACATTAAAACTCACGGTCTGCATTGTTACTGGAATATATAACTCCGTTTCGATTTAAAGCTCCCTGATTTTGTAAAATCACTTTTCCCTTTCTTAGATTAAAGTTGGCTTGGCCTTCTTTCTGAAACATCCTTCGAAAAGACATGCGGCCAGTGCCGAGGCCCGGCGCAGTGGCTCCTCGCGCGGCCACCTGTGAGGGTGGCCTGGTCTCGCTCGAACCGCGCGTCGGGTCACTGCGGGGAGCATCGCTCCCGGGGAGTAGGAGCCTGGACGCCTCGCGTATGGGCTCCGAGGGGTGTCAGGGCGGGCGGAGAGCCTGGGAGGGTCTGGTACTTGGCTTCTGCTGCTTTACAGTTGCCTTCGGAGATGGAATGGGGAAAAATGGACAGGCACTAAAGGCAAACCGAGGGACTGCCTGGACAGCGCGAGCGCTTGCAGCAATTGCATGGGCCATTTGCACTTCCAGATTTGCTGTGGGCTCTGGGTGCATTTTTTTTTTTTGTTTCTTGTACCCACAGTGGCCGCTGCATTTAGAACAAGGCGGCGTGGACGTGTGCGTTTCGAGAAGCCGGGTTCCCCGCGAGGCCAAGCGCTCAGAAACGCCAGACACGCGGCCCGGACTCCAGGGCTCACCGGGAAAGCGGCAGCCGCGGGCCCAGGCGCTCGGCAGACGCGGCCCTTCCCGGCTCTCGGGCCGCGGGCAGGTCGGAGCGGCGCGGGCCCGAAGTCGTGCGCACGGGCGGCGAGGGGGCGCTGTGGCCCGCGGCTGCGGCCTTGTCCCCGCGGAGGTGGCCCCGGCAGCGTCCCAGGCCACCGACGGGCGGCGGGCGCGGGACTCTGGCGCACGACCTACCCCTGCCCACGTAGGTTTAATTCGGGGAAGCTTAACTAGTACATCAGGCACTGCAATAAACGCGCTCCGCACACTGCCTTTTCCTCGTTGCGTCTTGTTACCCCAAACTTCGCTGGACTTTGTAACAGAGTTGGGTGAATATTTTGGGGCGTGTAATTTTTTTTTTTTGTCAATTAAGGTTAATATATAGATTTCACATGCGCTCCCCTTCATGAGATAACATTTAAAATGTGACTAATTTCAATGTATCAAAACATATTCCTATTGTATTCCTCGCGAAGGCCCCTCCGGTCCCAGGACCTCCGGCTGTTTGCAGAGGGAGTGTCAGCAAGAACGAGACAAGACCGGGGCGCGAGAAGTGTGGTTCTGCAATTTCCTTTCCTTTATTTCTTCTTTTTTAAAAAAACAAAAACAAAAAACAACAACAGAAGTACGTCGTTACAAATTGTACAAAATTTTAAGTCAAAGTGAAAAGTATCGTTCAAGCGTGGTGTTTCACCCCCTTGGCAATCCTGGAGCATATTTTTAGGGTTTCGAATGCAGCGGTGTTCTCAGAGCCTAAACTCGCTTCAGGTGCTGCTACGTGCGCCTGGGAAACTCGCACAGAGGGGACCCCGCACAGGCTGAGGATCCCCCGGTTTTCTCCTGGAACCCTGAAGGGGAGCCCAGCGCAGTGTTTTTAGAAGGGCCGGAGGCCTGGGCCCTCCGGGCAGTGCCGCGGGCCGCTCGGAGGGACCCGGCGGCCGGGAGGCCCGGGCCGTGGCGCGCGCTGGACGGCGGGCGCGCTCCTCGGCTCTCTAAGACCCTCGTTCACGCTTCCTGGGCTCCTCCCCACTTAACTGACTCCAGCTCGTCATTATTTCGAAGTCTCTCCTCGCTGACTTGTCCCTCCCGGTTTCCTTTCGCGGGCAGCACAACTCCCACCCTCTCCTCTGAAAATGCGCCCCCGACGTGCATCCAGAAGGTTCCCTGCCCGCTGCGCCCGGCTCAGCCCCACCTGGCCTTTTCTGGGCGTCTGGGGGACGCTGTCTCTTTCTGACTCCCACTTCTCTGCCCTCCCCCGCCCCTCCTCTCCTCACCCCTTAGCGGAGCTCCCCGGGCCGCGCCGGCCCCACAGGCCCTGACCCCGGGCTCCGGGGCCGAGTGTGCCCTGCCCGCGCCCGCGGCCCCGGGGCGCCAGGGGAGGGAGAAAGGGGGGCGGCCGGGGACTGGACAGGCCCGAGCTCTTTAAGGGATCGGAGTCACGCGCTTCCACAGTAGCGAAGACCCGAGCGCCCGGCTCTTCCTCCGCGGCGGTTTGGCAGGAGAGGAGTTGGAAGCGCGCCGCCTTTTCACCCCGACGGCCCCACGCGGGGCGAGCCCGGACCCTCACCCCGACGCGGGCGCGCGCTCGCTTCCCGGAGAGGCCCGCGCGGCGCCGCTGCAGCTATTCCGGGCGAGTGGAAACAGATGAAGAGTTGTCAGGGTTTTGCGTGGTTGTTTTTGTGTGTGTGTTTTTTTTTTTTTTAGTATTTCTGCAAGACAGGCTTCGGAAGAACTTAGCTCACCTCCGCCCCCTGCCCCTCGGCAGCGGCGCCCGCGCTCCGCACTCCGCGTTCAGACGCCAGCGCGCACTCCCGTTGGGGCGGGAGGGCCCGAGGGCCCCGAGGCCGCGGGAGGCCGCTCGCGCCCGGCCGGAGCACGTAGGACTCCTCGCTCCCAGAAAACACTGGAGAAGGAAGGTCTCCTCCAGCCCTTGGGCAATTCCTTGTATCGAGCGAGCGAGGCTCGCTGGAGCGTTCGTCCGAGGCCCCGCTTCGCGCCCTTCGGCTAACCCACATGTGGTGCGTGTCCCCCAGACCAATTCCGCAGCCTGGGGCCCGCGCACTGGCCGCCTCTGCCCCTGCGGAACTCCGGGCACACTCTCGACACGCCGGGAATGTGTAGGTAAGCAAAGGGTGGTCTTTTTTTTTTTATTTCCTTTTTAAGAACTGGAGGGAAGGCAGAAAGAAAAATTTGGCAAATTTTGATCGTATTAAAAGTAAAAACTTAAGTTGAAGAGAAAATAAGTCACAGACACAGATTCTGAGAGAAGGTCTGGGCAGCACTTATAAGTGACGGAGACTGTGCAGAATTGCGAAGCATCCTGACAGTCAGTTGGTGAAGACAAGACACCCAGTGGAAAATGGGTCAGGGACAGGCACAGACCCTCTGCGCCCAGGAGGACGACAAAGCACCTACCAAAGCTGCGCACACTCACTAGTGATGGGGAGATCTCCAGACGGCACAGAAGATGCCACTGGCCGCCCCTGGGTGACACCAGCCAGGGAGGGCTGTGCGGAGCCGGGCAGCTCCCGCACTGCTGCTTAAATGGCCACAAAGAAGTTAGGAAGGCACGTGATGGCCAACGAAAGAGCAGACGATGCCCACATCCTGTCACCCTGCAACTCCTGGGCTCATTGTCCACCTCAGAGAAAATGCCAGGCACAGCGCGTGCAGCATTGTTTGCAAAGTGCAAGACTGGACACTTTCTGAATGGCAATCAGGAGAGGCCTGGGTAAAGAATCGGGCATTTTTCGTGGAACAGAATGTTCCCTGGGGCCGAAGGTGAGGGCGGTAGCTCCTCTTCTTCAAGGCCAGTAAGTCCTTAGAGTGTAAATTTGGGTGGGAAAAATAATAATTGAAAAAAAAAGATGCAGAGATGATGGTGCTGACGATGGAGTTGTACAAAAATGCTGTGCTATTTGCAGGCACGGGTCAGCGCTGTAGTAAGAAGTAGAAGGACCCTCTCCCCTCTTCAGCACCCTGAGGGTCCCTAAGGAGGGGGCTGGGAAGGGGGGTCAGCTGCATTAGTGATATTTCATTTCTGAGAAATATATGTGAAATAAAGGACAAAAGTGGTAATGGTTATTAAGTTTGAATGATAACGACTTGGGACTATGTTATCCTGCTTATTTCTGTTGTGTGAAATATTTTATGTCTTGAAAATTAAAATAGGACTTAAGTACGGCATTTAAAAGGAGTGTCCTAAGACAGAAGTGTGATCTGCTAATTAAGGAGTTCTTTCTTTTTAAAAATCCTTAAGAATTTTTTTATCTCTTCTTTCTTCGTCTTCATCTCTTTCTTCCTCCCTCTATTACCTCACCCTTCAAAAAACATAAACAGTGTCCTGGGCCTGCAGCCTGGACCTTTAAACTGATAGTCACTTGTGGGCATGTCCTGCTGGCATTATTCAAAGCATGGAAGGAAGAGACAGGTTTCCTGGGCAGGGTGTGGGGGCCTGGCCACTCCTCTGTTCATGGACAGTACACGGAAGCCCCCCTGGAAGAGAAGGGCCTCCAGTGGGCCACCTGCACGCATGCGTGTGTGTGTGTGTGTGTGTGTGTGTGTGTGTGTGTGAGAGAGAGAGAGAGAGAGAGAGAGAGAGAGAGAGAGAGACTCCTTCATTCTGTGTGGAATTCTGCACCTTCTGTTTACATCATAGTAAACATATTTTACGAATTCAAATCAAGATTAGAAAGAAGGGCTGTGGGAAGACAGGAAAAAAAAAAAAGGCAAGAAGAAGGGCAGAACATGGCCTGGAAAGGTAAAGAAAAGAGAGGCAGGGGCGAGGGAGTAGGACTCCAGGCTTGTGGCGGGAAGGCCCCCTCACACCTCCTCTGTCTCAGAATAAAAGGCCGTGCCCTTTTGGCCCCGTAGCTCTTTCTAGAACCAATTCCCTCTCTACCCTCATTCTCCCCACTGCAGCCTGAGAGATCCGGAACTTCAAATACAAATCTGCTTAAAGGCCTTGCATAGAGGAAGAGGCCCTGAGGCCAAGTCCTGCAGCCAGGCCTCATCCCATGATTACATGGTCTCTGTGGGTCATTCTGTTCCGCAAACTGCTCAGAGCCAGGCTGAAAGAAGGGCATTATTTCCTGGGAACCACCAAGCTTCCAACGCCCAGTCTGGGGCTTGCTTCTGCCCCCAGCTGTCCAGCGGCTGCCCCCTACTCTCTGCTCCGGGTAACCCGGCCCTCTTGCCCTTCCAACTACAGCCACATTCCCTCCTACTTTCAGCCTCTGCAAGTTGCTTCCCACCATCAGCTCCTTCTCCATGCTTCTCATTCACCCCTTCTCCTTGGAGCCCAGAGCTGCTGGTGTCCGTCTGTGATGGTTCTCTGATCCAGTCCCACCCTTGACTTTAAGAGCTACAAGTCCTGGGCACTAGACAAAAATTGATTAAGTGAATAAATGAATGAATTGCTTGCTCTTGGTTATTTGCCTTTACTTGTAAAAGGCATAGCTGCATGTTGAGGGACAGAAACAGCAAAATGTTGGGGATACTTGTTTACATTTCAGCCCCGCTTCCCCTTTGGAAACTCCTCTGCCCCTGAGCAGCATGGACCACAAATAATTAAGGCAAATTAGATCACTCCTCAGGGACCCTGGCTCTCTTGTATAAGGTACCATCTAATTTGTATGTTCAATTTTAGGGCCCAATTGATATGCACACTTGAAAAAACATTTAGTTTTTAAAATAAATTTCTGAGTTAGCAATCACCTCAAAACCTTGCATTTCATTCCTTGAAGAAAGTGAGCATGCTTTTTTTTTAAAAAAAAAAATTGTTACCCTCACCTGGGGATATGTTTATTGATTTGATTTTTAGAGAGAGAGAAACATTGATGTGAAAAACATCCAACGGTTGCCTCCCATACATACCCCAAACCAGAATGCATTGATCCTGCAACCTAGGTATGTGCCCTGACTGGGAATCCAACCCGCAACCTTTTGGTGTAGAGGATGACTCTCCAACCAACAGAGCCATGCAGCCATGGAAGTGAACATGCATTTTTATGTTTGCATCTCAAATGACCTGCTCAGTTCTTGGCACATAGCAGGTGCTCAATACAATTAGTCGGGTGAATGCATGTTAGCACTTGGAGAAAAAGAAACTTGAACAAATCCAAACTGAACTTTGACAATAATTTCAGTAAAAAAATTCAGAGTGAGAAAGAGTTATAGTATTTAAAACATTAATTAGATTCCAGCAAGGTTTTTGTAGGCATAGACAAACTTTTCTAAAATTTATTTTTAAAGGCATGGGCCTTAGAATAGCTAAAACTATGTTGACAAAGAAAAATAAATTTTGAAGAATCTTTCTACCCTATTTCAAGATATTCATGGCTCCAGGAGTCAAGAGAGTGTAGTGTGGTATTGATGGAGGGATAGACATATAGAGCGTTGGAACAGGAGAGAACCCAGGAACTAACCCACACACATATTCCTGGCTTATTTTGACAAAGGTGCAAAACAGCTGAGTGAAGAAAAGTTAGTTTTCTTGACAAATGGTTCTGGGGCAATTGGGCTTCCATAAGCAAAAAACAGACCCCCTTCCCCCCCACACACAAATAAACCAATCAACAAAAAAACCTCAACCAAATATTACACCTTATACAATAATTAACTAAAAATGGGTCACAGATTTAAATGTAAAATTTTAAAACTTTTAGAAAAATATAGGAGAAAATCTTCATAATCTAGGCTTAGACAAAAAATTCTTAAGACCAGACACCAAAAGCACAGTCCATAAAAAGAAAGCTTGATAAATTAGATTTCATCCAAATGTAAAACTTTTGTTCTGTGAAAGATCCTGCTAAGAGAATGAAAAAAAAAATTAATGGCAGACTGACAGAAAATATTTGTAAACCATGTATCCAATAAAGGACAAGTATCTATAATATATAAAGAACACTCACTTCTCAGCAGTAAAACAAAACAACAAAAACAATCCAATTAGAATTTGGGCAAAAGATATAAAAACACATTTCACCAAAGAGAATATAAAGATAGTAAATAAGCATATGAAATCATTTTTAACATCATTAGACATCAAGGGAATGCACATTAAAACCACAATAAGATATATGCTCCTATCTGATTGGCTAAAATAAAAAATAATGACAACATAAAAAGTTGGTGAGAAGTCAGAGAAACTAGGTCATTTATACATTGCTGGTGGGAGTATAAAATGGTACATTCACCCTGCAAAGCAGATTGGCAGTTTCTTATAAGACTTGCAACTACAGTCTAGTGATTGCATTCTTGGGCATTGGTCTCACAGAAATAGAAACTTATGTTCACGCAAAGCCTGTAATAGACAGACTGGAACCAACTGAATGTCCTCCAGTGGGCCAAGGGCTTGAACTGCTGCTCAGCTGTGCACAGGACTGAGCTATTGGTCCACACAATTTTTTTTTCTGTTTTAAATGATTTCAGAGAGAAGAAGGGAGAGGGGGAGAGAGAGAAACATCAATAATGAGAGAGAATCATCAATCAGCTGCCTCTTGCAAGCCCCCTACTGGAGACCGAGCCTGAAACCCAGGCATGTGCCCTGACTGGGAATGGAACCACGACCTCTTGGTTCATGGGTGGATGCTCAGCCAGTGAGGGCTGGTCCACACAAGTCGAATGGATCTCCAGAGAGGGAGGCTGAGGGACAAAACCAATCCCAAAGATTTTATATATACTGAGCCATTCTGCTTATAGAACATTTTTGAAATTACAAAATTTTAGAAATGGATAACAATTTCATGCTTGCCAGGGATTAGAGACAAGGGTGGGGGAGTTGTGGATGGCAAGAGGGAAGTGGTTGTGTTTATAAAAGGCAACAGGAGGGGTCCTTGTGCTGATGGGAGTGTTCAGTTCCTTGACCTCGTGTGTTTTCAGAGATCTTGAAGGGATAAATAGGGCATGAAGACCGAAGAAGATGTGAGGTCCATAATATATGATATATGATGCCTCTCTGAGCACATGAAGAGATGGCAGGTGACAAGGCGATAGTACAGATGCATCCTCTGAAGATGCAAAGCCAGGAGCTACCTACTGAGCTGCAAAGCGGAAGAAGCTGCACAAGGTCAAGACAGACACAATGATGCATGGGCACCTCTAGTAGGAAACATTTCTGCCTTGTTCTTTTATTTAAAGAGAGGCCTAGCAGAGAGACGCCCCTCCCAGGCCTGGCCAGTTCAAAGGGCAGAGGCTTGGCCAGGAGCACTCTTGCGTGTGCAAACCAACCAATCCTGTACATTCCCCTACATCCTTACTTGAGGCTCACACACCGAGCCAACGTTGACCGGTCCTAAATCACCGCAGGGTCAGGTACCAGGCAACTAGAGATCAGCCCTGTGACCCAAAGCCCACTAGAATTATTCAAACCAGTCAGTCCTAAGCTGTTGGGCCTGTCCAGCCCTGTTTTCCCACAGAAATCCCAATGAAAGCTCTGACCCAAGCCCTCTCCTCATTCCTGCTTCTGCCTCCTGACCGGTGAGTAATAAATTCTTCTTTCAGTGACATTAACCCCTCAGAGTTGACACTTGGTCACCTCTATAAATTAAAATCCCACAAGTATGTTTCAGAACAGAGTGGTATTTCATTGTGGTTTAACTTGAATTTTCAAAGCAACTAATGACCTTGCCCATCTTTTCACATGCTTGTTGCCCATCTGTACATCTTCTTTTCTGAAGTGTCCAGTTCTTGTGGTCATTTAAAAACCTGTGATTTTCTTTGAGTTAATGCATTATAAGCATTCTGTATGTAGTCTGGCCACAAATATTTTCTCCCAATCTGTGACTTGCCTTTTCAATTTTTTCACTTTATTAATGGAGTTTTTCAACAAGCAAAACTTTCAATTTTGGTAAAATCCAATTAAAAAATTTTTTTGATGGGGTGTGTATCTGTGTGCATGTGTGTGCCCTGTATAACAAATATTTGCCTTATCCAAGGTCATAAATATTTTGTCTTATGTAATTTTACAAACTTTATGATTTTAGTCCTTACATTTAGGTCTATTACAATCCATTTTGGAATAATTTTCTTATGATATGTGGTAAGGACCAATATTCATTTTTTCCTCTTACAGTAACTGGTTATTTTAATGCCAGTTATTGAAGACTCTATTTTTCCCAGAGAATTATCTTGGCACTTTTGCCAAAAGCCAACTGACCATCTGAATATGGGTCTGTCTTTGGCTTCTCAACTGTGGTCCATTGAGAGCTATCCTTAGATTAAGGTCACATTGTTTTATTTATTATCTTTTTACTGTAAGTCTTAAATTATTTAGTATAAGTCTTCCAATTTTATTTTTCTTTCATAAAATTGGGAAATTCTAGGCCCTTTGCACTTTCATGTAAATTTTTAATTAGCTTCTCAATTTCTCAAAAAAACACCTGTTGTGGTTTGACTGGAATTTAATGGGTAACATGGAACAATTTGTAGAGAATTGCTCTCTTAAAATATGTTGATGCATTCCATCCATAAGCATAGTATACCTTTCTTTTTATTTAGGCCATTTAAACTTTTTTTTCAGTAATGTGCTATTATTTTTAATGTAGAAATTTTGAACACTTATTAAAGTTATTATTGAACATTTTCTTTCTTTGTTTAAGCTACTGGGAATGCATTTTTTGCAGTATATTTTCAAGTTGTTTACTGTAAGTATATAGACGTACAAGTGATTTTTGTATATTGACTATGTGTTCTGAAATCTTGCTAACTTCAGCTATTAATTATATTAGCTTTTCTGTAGATTTTTTTAAAGTCTACATAAACAATTATATCTATTGTGAATGAAAAGTTTTATTTCTCCCTTTCCAACATGTTTGTCTTCCATTTTACTTCCTATCTCTGTTGTCTTAGCTAGACCTTCAGTACTAAGACCGCAACAGAAGTGTGGGAGGGGTGTCTTTGCCTTGCCTTGACCCTAGTTAGAAGGTGCATCCTTTCTTCACTAAATATGATGTTTCTGTAAGTTTTGACAATGTCCTTAATCAAGGTGAGAAAGTTTCCCTCTATTCCTAGGTTGCTAAGAGTTTTTATTATGAATGAGGATTGAACATTTTTTTGAAAATTATTTTTTGTATCTATTGAGATAAAAATATTTTAAAATTTTAATTTTATCAATGTGGTGTGTTACATTAGGTGAATTTCAAATGCTAAACCCATCTTGCATTATTGGTATTAACTCCACTTGGTCATGGTTAGATTATCACTTTACAGGCCTGTATGGCTCATGGACATAGAAACAGAAATCCTCAACTGTATTAGTGATCAAGTCCAGCAAGTATAACATCACACACAAATGGGATTTATTCCAGGAATTCAAGATGGATGCAATTTGGGCAAAGCAATCAATGTAAATCATCATATTAACAGAATAAAGGAGAAAACTCATGATCATTTCCATAGATGCAGAAAATCTTTTAACAAAATTTACAACCCCTTTATTAAGAACACTCAGAAAACTATGAGTAGAATGAAATTTCCCAACCTGACAGAGGATATAGCACAAACCTAAAGTTGACGCCATTGTTAATTGTGAAAGATTAAATTCTTTTCAATATTGGGAGCAAAATAAGGGTGCCCACTTCTAACAACTTAGTGGAGGTCTCAGTAGTGTAATAAGACAATAAACAAATAAATAAGACAAACTTTGAAAAGGTTACCTAAGCAACATAACCGTCATTCGGTATCAGAAAAACAAAACACATATCAGAATTAATATGTGCATTTAACAAGGTTACAGGATATGAGGCTCATATTAAAACAGTCAATTGCATTTCTACAAAGTGTCAGCAAATGGTAGTGAATTTAGTATTTAAAATTCTCTATATAATATTTTTAAAAATATTAAACAAACAGGAATAAATTAAAGCAAATGTAATCCACAAAATCTCTGCAAGGAAAACAAACTCTAAGACAGTGGTGAGAGTAATTACAGGAGATGCAAATAAAGCTAGGGACATAACATAGTTGTGGACTAGAAACCTCTACATCATTAAGATGTCTGTTTCCCCCCAAATTGATATGTAAATTCAATACAATGCCAATCAAAATCTCACAAGGGTTTTCTGTAGAAACTGATAAATTGATTCTAAAGTTTATGTGGAATTACAAAGGACAAGAATAGTCGGATGATATCGAAGAAGAATCAGCCTGGAAAAAGTTTGCTGCTGGACTTTCCCCGAGTTTACTGTAAAGTTACAGTCATTAAGGAAGTTTGATATTGATGAGAAGGTGGACACATAGGTCAACAAAAGAGAATAGAGGGCCCAGAAACTGATCTACACAGAGATGATCACTAATCTGACATAAATTCTGTGGTGCAAGAACAACTCAATGTCTTTATGAAAAAAATTAATCATGCCTCCTACTTATATCACATAAAAATTATTTTGAAATGGATCGTAAACCTCAATGCAAAAGCTGAAACATCTAGAAAAAAGGTAGAAACAAATCTTTATCATTTGGGGGTATGCATATATTCCTTAGATAGAACACATGCAAAAATATCCTTAAAAGAAAAAAAGCCGTAGCGAGGCTCCGTTGGTTGGGGTGTTGTCCTGACACTGAAAGGTAGCATGAGGGCCTGGGTCTCTAGCTAAAGAGTCCCCTGTTGGTATTACGGGCAGATGTGGAGACACCCGCGTGTGGGGTGTCCTAGCACCCAATCAGAGCAAAGCCGGGGCTTGTCTCTGTGGTCAAGTCCCACTTGTTAAGGCAGGGACAGGTGCAGACCAGATAAGCGATGGGCTAGAGAAGAGCCAGGTGTAGGGTCAAGGTCCAGCCAGATTGGTGTCTGGTGTTAAGAAGACACAAATATGAGATGACTTTGACAGGAGAATCTGCCAAATATATCGTAGGGTTTTTGTTGTTGTTGTTGTTTGTTTTAAGTAGAGATGGGCTAAGGAGGACAAGAAACTGGACAAGCCATTGGAAGTCTGTTTTATCAGTGGCCCTGAAAGAAGGAAGGTCATGTTGAGGAGGTGACATTCGAACAGAAACCAGATGAAGAGAGAGACAGAGAGAGACAGAGAGAGAGAGATAGAGAGAGAGCGCTTCTCAAAGGTGCAGAGAGGTGGTGAGGGCTTATCCAGGGATGTGGGCACAGACTTCTAAAGTCACAGGGAGCAGAACATGGATTCATGTTGTATTCGCTTCAGGTGACTGATAAAAAAAATGACCACAACTGGGGTGGCTTAAAACAACAGGA
The DNA here is from genome assembly GCF_964146895.1 of Miniopterus schreibersii. NCBI lineage: Eukaryota > Metazoa > Chordata > Mammalia > Chiroptera > Miniopteridae > Miniopterus > Miniopterus schreibersii. The sequence continues at coordinate 78,300,576 of NC_138103.1, forward strand.
ATGTATTGTCCCCTAACTCTGGAGAAGCCTGAAATCAAGCTCTTGGAAAGGCTGGGCTCTGGGCTCCCTCCTGAGGCTCTAGGGGAAGGGCCGTCCTGTCTCCCCAGCTTCTGGTGCCCCATGTGTCCTGCCTGGGCTCATGGCTGCCTCTTTCCAGTCTCTGCCTCTGTCTTCACACGGCTTCCCCTTTTTCTTGTGTCTTCTCTTCTTAGAAGGACACCCATCCTTTCAGGTATCATTTTTGCTGTTGTAGGAGGGGCGCTATTCAACCACCTACATTTGTAGAAAATACAGATTTTAGGAGGAATTCAGAATTAATACACCACCCTAGAAGAGAATAGTTATTGGCTGCTTTCCAAAATTGGGGAGAGCTGTTGCCCCCATGCAGGTCAACCCTTAAATCTTGGGGACAAGACATTCACACCAAGAATAAAGCAACTCTGATTCTCTCAAGGGACAAGGCAGGGAGTCCTCTGGAAGGAGCACTTGGCAGGCCAGGCATGATGGTCTCTGGTCCTTCTGATTTCCTAATACCTTCTCTTCCAGATCTCTGAATACCTGGTTCTCCCACCTTCCCTTCCCAGGGTCCCCATGCTGTCCTATGGCTGCCAAGCTCAAGTTTCAACTCCTGTGGCCCTGCCCTCCCTGTGCCTCCACTGAGGAAATGCTTCTGATCTTTCTTTCTTCCCATTGCCTTGACCCCAAGACTGTGCCCAGCTGGCAGTGAGGGTGGAACCTGTTCTTTCACTCAGTTCTAGAGGGCTTTCCTGATGCTGTCTACATTAGGGAGCCTCTTGGTTCTGTTTGGGTTGCCTCTGCCTGCTGTGCTGGCCCAGGTGGCCCACTGGCTGAGACTTCTCCTGTCCCCTCCTGCCCCCCTCTTAATGCTGCTGGAATGTGTCCTTTAGTCCCACACACCTCAGATGCCTCAGATGCAGGTGAGAGGTGCTGGGAACACAACTGGTTCAACTTGTTTCTACAACAGGCTTCGCAAAGGATGGAACCTCAGCCGTTCCAGAGACAAGCCATTCAGGACCCTGGCCTAGATCCTGTGTCCTGGTCCCACCTGCAGTCCTGCTAAGAGGCGTCGTCTCGACTCCAAGCAACAGACAGGCTAAAGGATGGGGCAGCTCCACACCTGCTTCCTGGGATACCCTCACTCCCTGTCCAGCCAGGTTTCCCCGAGATGCCTCTCTTCTCATGGGAGACCTCCTGGCAGTATTTGAATGATTTCAGTGATGGATTGTTTTGGACTGACCGAGTAAAAACTTCTCTTGGTTGCTCACTAGCAATTCCTGCTTCTTTTAGAGCAGTGGTGTCCACAGGAGGTGATTTTGAGTTCTGTATAGCTCAGGATCCTATCGCACAAGAAATCACTCCCACTCTAGAAATGCTGTTTTATAATAATAGAACCTTGGCTTTCAGCTGAGTACATGGTCACCTGGAATAAAGACTGCATTTCCCAGAATGTGTTGTAGTTAGGCCAATGGGATGTAAGCAGAAGGAATGTATTGACTTCTAGCAGCCCTTAGGGATGGAAGGCACACCCTCCTCAGTCCCTTGTCCCCTTCTCCTGCCAGGAGTTGAGGTGACACTGTGCCCACAGGTAAAAGTGCAAGAAAGGCCCATGAGACTCCTGCAAGTGCTGGGGCAGACTGAAACACATCCCGACTTGCCTTTAGCCACCGCTGTTCTGGTTCTCTGAATTTCACAGGTGAACCAAGTCCAAACTAAAACAAGTGGGGCTTGATATTATTTACACACATGAATACAATGTTCTTATTAACAATTAAGATTCCTGAAAAGTTCAGATGCCTGTGGCTGCTGTAACAAGTTATCACCACCTGGGCAATTTAACACAACAGTACTGGAGGCTGGGAGTCCCAGATCAAGGTGTCAGCAGGTCCATGCTCCCTCAAGAGGCTACAAGAGAGGACCTGTCTCCCGAAATCTCTCTCCTTGTGTCTGGTAATTGCTTGCAATCCTAGGTGTTCTTAGCTTGTGGCTGCAAAGCTCCATTCTCAGTCCCCATCTTTACAGGGCTATCTTGCTTTGCCTGTCTTCTCTTCTGTCTGGTATAAGAATAGTTATCATTGGATTTAGGAAGACTTCACCTCAAGATCTTTCACTTAATTACATCTGCAAAGACCCTTTTTTCAAATAAGACCCTGTTCACAGGTTCTGGGGTTAGGACATGGGCAGATCTTTCAGGGGGCCACCATTCAACCCACTACAGATCACTGCTACCTCAACCACATTTTCCCTCCTCCCAGTCAATGTGAGTCATCCAGAGTGATAAGAATTCTTTATATAATTTTGATATAAACCCTTGTGGATATTTACCCCAGTCAATGGTATGCTTTCTCATTTTTTGATATCTTTCCAAGACCAGAAGTTTTTAATTTTGTTGAATTCAATTTATCAGTTTTTATTTTATGGGGTTTATGCTTTTGTACCCTAAGAAATCTTTCCCTGCCTCAATGTCATGAAGATTTTCTATTATTTCTTTGATAAGTTTTATCGTTTTATATGTAGGCCTATAATCCATTTTGAGTTAATTTTTGTGTTTAGCATGTGTGTGTGTGTTTTTAAGTTGATGTCCAGTTGCCCAGTACCATTTATTAAAAATACTGTCATTTCCCTCATTAACTTGCCTTATCATCTTTGAAGAAATCAATTGACCACTTTAGTGTGTACCTATTTCTATATTATTATTCTCTTTCATTGATCTGCATGTCTATTTTAATGTTGATACCAAAAGGACACTTTATTACTGTAATAACATTTGAACTCAGACTAAGTCTGCTCTATTTTAAAACAGTCTTGGCTGTTCCAGGTCCTTTACAATTTCATGTAAGTTTTAGAATAAGCCTGTCATTTTCTAACAAAAAACATGTTGAGATTTTGATTTGTATTGCAATAAATGTGGCAATTAATTGGAGGGCAATTGCTACTATAACAATATCAAGTATTGCAATCAATGAATATGATATATCTTGCCATTTATTTAGGTTTCTTTAAATTTCCTCAGCAATATTCCGTAGTTTTTCCATATAGTTGGATACTTTTATTCCTATATAATGTTTCTGAAGCTGTTGATAATAGATATTTTAAAGATTTCACTTTTCAATGGCTTATTGTATATTGACATTTCATTATATGACCTTGCTAAATTCATTGCTTAATTCTAGAAGCTTTTGTAGATTCCTTAGGATTTACTACATACAAGATTATCTTATCCACAAATAAACACAATTTTATTTATTCTCTTGCAATCTGTATTGTGTTTGCTTCTTTCCCTTGCCTTATTGCCTTAGATAGAACCTATGGGACATGTTGGCTAAAAGTGGTGGGAACAGACATCCTAGCCTATCCCTGGTCTCTGGAGAAAAGCATGCAGTCCTTCCCCATTAAATATGATGTAGCTGTAGGTTAACCTCAGATGGTCTTTATTAGTTTGGGAATGTTCCCTGCTTCCTTTAGTTTGTTGAGAGTTTTAATCAAGAATGAGTGTTGAACTTTGTCAAATGTTTTTCTCCATCTATTGAGGTAATTATGTGATTTTTTTTCGTTTTGATAATATGTTGATTGATTTTCAAATGTTAGGTTAATCTTGAATTTTTGATATGCATGCCATGTGGTCACAATATATTTTCTTTTTTTTCTGAATTTAATTTGCTAATATTTTGTAAAGAAATTTTTATTCTTTTTTTTCATGATGAATTTTGTTAGTTTTCTTATGGTGTTTATGTCTGGTTTTGGTATCTTGATACCAAGGTAGTTCTGGTCTCATAAAATGAATTGCGTAGTATTTTTCTCCTCTATTTTCTGAAAGATTTTGTGTATTATTTTATTATTATAAATTTCTCAAAATGTTGATAAAATTGATCACTGATGCCATATGGGCCTGGAATTTTCTTTGTGAGAAGGCTTGACATTATAAATTTAATTTTTAGGCAGATAAAGAACTATTCAGATTTTTAAATCTTTCTTATATTTGATACTTTTCAAGAAATGTCTCCATTTTATCTAAGTGGTTGAATGTGTTGACATAAAACTCTTAATAACACTTCCTTATCATGTTTTTAATGTCTATGGAATCTATAGAATGTGCCCTCTTTGATTCTTAATATTGGTAATTTATATCTTCTCAATTTTCTTGTTCAATCAACTTGAGATTCAAAAATTTTATTGATTTTTTTTTTTAATGAACATTTGGTTTCATTTATTTTTCCTTATTGTTAGGCTATCCTCCACTGCATTGATTTCAGCTCTCATCTTTATTATTTCCTTTCTTTTCTTATTTTGGGTTTACTTTGATATTCCATAACTTTTTTTTTATGCTTCTAAGAGTGAAGTCTTAAATTTTTAGACTTTTCTTCCTTTCTAATATAAGCATTTAATGCTATAAATTTCCTTCTAAGCTCTGTTTTCATTGTAGTCTGTACAATTTTATATGCTATGTTATTATTTTTATTTAGTTTAAAATATTTCTAATTTTCCTTTGTTTTTATTTCTTCTTTCTCAACTCACTGGGTTATTTAAACATATTTTGCGTAGTTTCCAAATACTTGAGATTATCATATATGTATTCTTAGTTTATTTTCAATATAATACCACCATGTCAGATTTTTTTGCCTCATATAATTCAACACCTCTTATTAGGACCATACAAGTTTAAGATTATTATATCTTATTTATTAATAAAAAATTTATTATTATGAATCATCTTTCTATATATATAGTAATATTTCTAGTCCTAATAATATAAAGTCTGCATTGCCTAATACTAACATAATCACTTCAGCTTCCTTATGTTAGTGTTTACATTATATACCTTTTCCATCCTTTTATTTTAACCTAACTCTGTTTTTATATTTGCACTTTATTTCTTATAAACAGTATACAGTCAGCTATTGCTTTTCTAAAAGATGCAATAATCTCTGCTTTTTAACTGGTGATTTTAAATCTTTTATATTTAATGTAATTATTGCTATGGCTATAAGTCTATCATATTTTTAGTTGTCCTGTTTTTTTCTTTTCCTTTGTTTATCTTTTCCTAGCATTTTTAGATTGAGATTTCAAAAAGTTATTCCACTTTATCTCCATTATTGGTTTATTCATCATATCTCTTTTAATTATATATATTTTAGTGGTCTTTAACATTTACAATATGCAACTTTAATTCAATAAAATCTACCTTTAAATATTATATCACTACATATATAATGTAGTACTCATATAAGAGTGTGCTTCCATTTTCCAAATTCGTACATTTTATTTAGACATATACTATAAACCTCATAATACATTGTTACATTTTTGCTTTAAATGATCAATTTCCCATTAAAATTTTAAAAATTGAGGTAAAGAACCTTATTATATATCTACATACTTACAGTTTCTGGAGCTCTTTATTTCTTTTTGTAGATCCAAGTTCCCATTTATCATTGTTTAACTTCAACATGGAGAAGATTTTTAACTAACATTGCTTGTGGTAAGTGTCTACTGGTGATAAATTGCTTCAGCTTTGATTTATCTGGAAATACATTTATTTTGCCTTATTTTTGAAAAATATTTTTCTAGACACAGAAATAGTTTCACTCTTTTCCCCATTTGAACACTTTATAGATTTTTTTCATTGTCTTCTGGCTTTCATTAATTGTCAGGAGAAGTCTGTTGTCATTGTTATCTTTGTTTCTCTGCATCATGAGCCTCCGCTCCCAACCTTCGGCTGCCTTGTGTGGTTTTCTTTGCATTTATCTAGATTAGGCTTTGATGAGTTTCTTCCATCTGTGTGTTCAGAGTTTTAAACAATTTTGTTTAATTTTTATATTTATTCAAATACATTTCTGACACTTTCTCTCTTTTAGTGACTCCAAATGTATTTATATTAGATTGATATTTTGGTGAGGCTCTAGTCTTTGTTTGTTTGTGGTCTTTCCGCGCTCCCCATGCTTCTTTTTGGGTACATTATATTGCTATATCTTTATGTTCCCTAGTGTTTCTCTCTGTGGTATATAACTTTATCTTATTCTTTTAATTGTTGCATTATAGTCCATGGCAGGAAAGTACCATCCCATAACTGATTCACCCATTTCCTTAATAAAAGACATTATAGTGTTTCTAGTTGTTTGCTCTTTACAATGATCCTGAAACAAACATCCTTGTACGTATATTCTTATAATTTTATTTCTATGCCACATGGCCCTGGGCCAGAGATTTCTGGGTTAGAAAGCATACACATTTTTTTAATTTCAAAATTATTGCAAAATGTTGCTTTTCAAATATTCTGCCTCAAATGTGTCTATTTGATTACACATATAAAATTTATACAAAACAATTAATGTAATAATTTCATATGCTTTATTTTAATACAGTCTTTATTATTTTCTCTCTCTTGTTGGCTTGGCTGTCCCCACCAATTTTCCTCTGCCCTTTAACTGTACTTTCCTGTGGTGCTTAATCTAAGTCTATCCAGTGATTTTTCATTTCAGATACTAACTTCTTACCTCTAGAAGTTCAGTTTGGGTTTTGAGTAGATTTTTTCCTAGGTACAGAGTAAGAAAAGATCAATATAAAAAGTTGAAGATAAAATAAATCAATGACCAAAACCTTACAAACAACCAAACCTTCACGTGTTTGTATCAAATAATATGTATAGATTTGGTGAAAGTATGTACTAGATTGCCTAGGGAGAGGAATTACATAACACTACCATAGATAATGCTAAATTTAACATTTATGTATGAGCTATATATGCATAAATTTATTTATAGATTAGAATTAAGTGGAAATCCTGGTTTGTAAGATGTAGCTTCTTCAGCTCCGCCAGATATACCATCTCAGCCCAGTGGTGGTGATGACAATGAGGTTGGGGATCGGTATTTGACCACTGGATCAAAAGTTTTAAAAAGCTTATGGGTTTATTTATTTTTGTCATTCCTTCTCACCTCAGTTGTGGTTTTTGTTTGTTTTGTTTTTTAACCTTCACCTGAGGATATTTTTCCATTGTTTTTCAGAGAGAGTGGAAAGGAGAGAAAGAGAGAGAGAGAAACATCAATATGAAAGAGACACATCCATTGGTTGCTACTGCATGAGCCCCGACCAGGGCCGGGATCGAGCCTGCAACTGAGGTACGGAATCAAACCCGGGACCTTTTAGTCCACTGGCCGGCACTCTAACCACTGAGCCAATCCAGCTAAGGCTAGCTCAGTTTTAGCCTCAGGATGCTATTCTTGTAATTTGTCCATTTCATTCAAGTTTTCAAATCTACTTAAGAAATAGTTTAGTCTAACATGAGCAGGAAAGACAGGGAAAGCATGAGTGGAAAATGTTATCTAGTACATAGATCTGTCCCTGATCAAATATTCAGTTACTAAATACAAGCAGTAATTGTCATAGCCGGAGTGCTGAGGCTTGCTGTGCCTTGCTGGAGGTTCACTAATGAATTAAACACTCAGGTAATCTTTTCTAGGAAAAAAAGGGACTAATATTTATGAAATTGAATAATTTCTTTCTATAAAGTCATATTTTAAACTTCTTGGCAGGTCTCAAGATCCCATCCGCTGTGGACAAAAATAATGTATCTGATAAAGATGAATATTTTCAAACGTTAAATTTCAGTCTTTTAGCAACCAGAGAGGTTCAAAGAGTTCACCTTCTTAATGCCCATTGAGAAGTGTGTCTATGATTAAATGTTACCTAAAAGAGAGATATTGAGCACCATTGGCAGGGAGGGTCCCTCGGAAGGCTCACAGGATTGATAGGTTCAGCCCCACGAGGTAACACTTGGTGGCCGTCATGATGTATGTGCCACCTTCACAGCTACCTTGGTGAGAGGAGCTGTGAATCAGGCTCTGGGATGCTTTCAGTGGCTTTTAGGTGACTTTCTCTGAGTCAGTGTGATGTGTAATCTATTTGACGATTTGGTATATAGTGCGATGTGAAAGCAGACTTGATATTTCTGAAGACTGACAGTCCAATTCTTCACAATCCAAAGGTTTATACTTTAGGTTCTGAACCAAGCAGATAACAAGAGCTCAGTTAGTCATTTCTATGAAAGAAAAGTTACAGCCAACAAATGGAGTAACTTTACAGATATCATTCTACTCCCAGCACTTGTACAAATAAGCGCCCACTCTGAGAGATTCCTTGAGTGAGAATTAGGAGCGATGATGCTTTATGGAGGTATCTAGTGAGCTGACACAGCAGCCTCACCTTGTTGGCTAATGTGAACATTGTCCTAGACTTCAGATGTGATTTGTAACTTGTTTCAAATTCAGATTGTTCTTGGAATAACGAAGATCCCTTTTGTGATTTTCTGACACCTCAGCAGGCGGTGGTTTCTTCATCTTCTCCAGCAGTTTCTCTGAGTGCTCAGCCTGTGCAGTTGCCGAAGCAGGGCCCTGGAAATGGAGAAGAGGCCCCTGCCTCCTGGTTTGCATTTCCAGGGAAACACGCATGCTTTGTGGAGATCTCTGCTCGGTGTGCTTCCTCAGCCGCTCTCTCTGGAATAAAAATTCATCTGTGAATAGTGAGAAATTCACCACCTGAAAGTCGGGATCCACACAGAGAATTCCTTAAGCTAGAGTAAGGAGTAGAACCTAAGATCACATCTGCCGGAAACAAAATGGGAAGGCAGGCACTTAGGTTAAAACACAAGCAACTTCACAATGGCAGGCAGGAATGAATCATGAATCTCTGAAGAAAACTACGTGTGAAAATGATTTAGGCCTTTTGATTATATACGAACTTCCAGTAAATCTGCCATGATAGGGTTCTACCACAATCTGATGCTATCTGAGTTCTTAGTCATAAGTACCTGGTGGTAACAGGGGTAACCTGTGGATACATATTTAAGGAAGAATGACTGAGACCCAGGAAGAGAAAAATACTATTATAGAATAAAATATGGTGATTGCCTCACAATATGATATAAGATAGGATTTATTCCAAGAGAGATTTATTTCAAGGTCCCTTCAAGGGGTTACTTAGTCTAGTACATAGGAGCTACTTCATGAAACAATCTGTGTATAAAGATTGCACTGAGGAAATTCTGAGGAAGCTATCTTATTGAGCTTAAAGTAAAGGTAACTGTAAGGATGATGTATTAGTTTACTGGGACTGCTGTAACAAAATATCATACCCCGGGGGCTCAAATCACAGAATTCTGTCTTCTCACAGTTCCAGAGGTTGGAGTCCAAGATGAAGGTGCCAGGAGGGATGGTTTTTGGTGAGGCCTCTAGGCTTGCTGATGGCATTCTTTGTGTCTCTTCCTCTTATTAGGACACCTGTCTTACTGGATTAGGGCCCTCCCTCTGATCTCTTTTAAACTTAATTGCCTCTTTATGTCCCAATAGTCATTTTATAAGGTTTTTCAACATCAAACTTTGGGGGAAACATAGTACAGCTCATAGTGGACAATATAAGATCGAAATGGAACATCAGGATGTGGACAACTGTATTTCAATTCCTAATACCTGAGTTCATCATTCCTGAAAAGTAATTGTGTGTCAGGGATTTTGTGGTACATTTCAGCTCCTTAATTACTCTGTGTGTGTGTGTGTGTGTGTGTGTGTGTGTGTGTGTGTGTATCCTGATGTCTTTGACAGAGGTGAGACTAAAACCTTCCCTAAGAACAGCAATGACATCCCATTTTCCAGTGATAATAAAATTCAAGCTAGACATTAAAGCATAAAGACCCTGTAATGTAGGGTTGTCCATTCTTTGGAAGGGTTCGTCCAGCCTTTTCTCCCATGTCAGGATCAGCAGCTTTGCTCTTCAGCTGGTTCCTGCTCACATGTCCAGGGCACCCAACATCTGAGTTTGTCACTAGGAAAGCCACCCTCCCCTCTTCTGAAGAACAGACCTCTTAGTACTTAGCACCCTATTTTTTCTACGTGAGCCATTGTGATCAGAAAAGAACCTGTCAAAACTTTGAGTCAGAGTCTCAGGGGGAGTTCGTGACATGTGACAACAGTGTGCCAATGTGATAGATTCTCCCATCAGAGGGGCTGATGCCTAAACTTCATAAAGGGAAACAACTAGGCTATCTAAATGAATGAATAGATGAATGAATGAATGAATGAATGAATGAATGAATGAATGAATGATCTAATAAATCAATCAAGTAACTGGTATGACTTGCAGGGACTACGGAAAGCTGCCGTTTGCATTTTTATTTCGCAGTGCTGGTAATTGCTTCCTTGTCATGTCCTATGGCTACAAATAGATTTTCCCCCCGATAATTATAATTTCAGCAAATTTTTGCAATTGTAAAGTACTGCATCTTAAAGAAATTCCAGCTGACATTTCCCATTGAGCTGAGCTCTGTTTGGTGTTGCTAATTCCTGGTCTTCCTCACTCTGGGCACCTTCACAGGGGTGGGTGCATGATGGATGCCATCTGGTCTGATAGAAGGAAACAGATATTGATTTTTAATATTTTCTCCCAACTTGTTTACTCTAGGATAATACAGCAGCTGTGTGGCAGCTTGTCTCGGAGTGGAAAGGATTATTACCACTGCCTTTTGATGAGATAAATTACCTAGGATGACTTGAATGGCTAAAGGGTATACTTTGATGTTATGTCGCTTCATTTACCCTTATGACTAAATGATTATTGATTTTATATTTTTAAGCTCTTGAAACATGAAAATAAGTTGGTGGAGGAGCCCGGCTGTGTTAGTTTTATTAATTTATTTCTGCAGGGCATAATTCACTTTGGACCAGGTTGTGAAGGTTTTGGGTTCATGACCGGCTGTAGATACAGTTGCAAAGAAATGGCTTATTTATATAGTCATTGCAAGTAGTCCCAAAATCAATACAGTCTGGGATTGGATGATTAAACTCAGTCCCTTTGTGGGATTCATTCCTGGAGCCGCTGCTGAAATCATCTTGACCACAGCACATCCATGTGATCAAGTCTACAAATAGCAAGTTTGTTCAAGTTGAAATATTATTTTTTTTCCTCATCATTTTTTTATCTGCAATGTTCACTCAATGACATTTTAACAGCTTGGAAAAAAAAGGCAGGGGGGAGAGAGTGATTAACTACTTCAATGAAATCAGTAATCAGCATGCAAAGAGTCACCTCCCAGGCTTTCTAGAAAGTCTGTGATTGGAGTCAGTGCAGACTTTGATCAGAGTCCCAGGTGTTGCTGAATTCAGTCCTGGGTGCTGCTGAGGCAGAGGAGTGTGGGGTGCTTCGGGTGATCAGCAGGGTTCAAGCTTCTGGGTGGCTCCAGGCTTTTTCTATGATCGTTGGACATGTTGGTGCTGTTCAGTGTCTGTCCCGGGCACAGCTATATCATGCCATTCCTTATCTGTCACTCCCAGAAAAGGCAGAAATACTGTCCAGAAAAACTGGGTTCTTTTGTTTTTATTTTTCGTGATTTTCCCTCTATTTATTTTCATAGTTTTTTTTAAAAAACATAATTCTCGATATCACATCTATTCCTTGTTAGTAATAAAATTCAGGTTCAACGCTGAACCCCGTGGTCATCCCTGGAATTGAGTTTAATGTTTGAAGTTGGGAGTTTTAGTTTTTCTGTAAACTTCTCTGCCTGCCTGGTGCTCTGTGACTGGCGCAGCTCGGACTTTGAGGGGAAATGTAAGCAGGAAACACTGGTTTTCTAGAGGGATTTTGCACTTATTTCCTCTGACCACCCAAAACTGGAGTGAACCAAAGCTGGACATTTGTGTTAGTGATGGAGGCCCAGGCTTTATTTTTATTTCAGCTAAGTCTCCGGTGTAGAGATTTACATTTCCTATCCTTCACCCCACCCCAATCGTTCTTGTAAGTGATGGTTCCACAAAGTTCACCAAAGTGTCTTGCCGTGGGATGATATTTTAAAAGCCAAAACTTTAATTATGTATCAATTAAATTTGGTAATATTACTTTTTGCCTTGAAGATTTATTTCACATAAAGCTCCGTGTTTGTAGAAATTAAAACTCACTAACCAAGGTCACCGCACTGTACACACGCAGGGAGCCAGTTTAAGGCATTTCCTTTCCAGTCGGGGACTTCTCAATGCTGGGAGTAATGGTGGCATGTTTTACAGAGTTAAAAAAGGTGTAAAACACTTCTTCTTATTTTAGTCAGTACGTATGTATAATTAATATGTAGTAAATTATATGGCTCTGTTTTAAAGCTTGTTTAAATGCATAGAATTTGAAGTCGAGTGAAGAAATAAAATAACTTTTGGAGCAGTGTAATGTAATATGTTGATCAATTTTATAGGGGAGTGGTGAATATTTAATTAATCACCTTTTGACAATTATTCACAGTGGTCGGAATCAAGGTCTCCATTAAAGCCGAAGAATAGCTTCATTACAAATGACCCATAAAAGTGTCAAGTGCTGGCTGCGAGGACAAGTAATTTCCTTTGCCTTTAAAACCATTAGATGGAATGATGGGGGTGGGGAAGGTGATGAAGTGCATAATTGTGTGATTACAAAGAAAAGCTTAAACAGTAAATTTGACAGCTGGCTTGGAGAGGGGAGAGGAGAAGGGTTATAAAGTGACGGCTGTGTTCCTTCCAAGAGCTTTTACTTTTCTAAGAGGGCGAGGATGGCGTCATCGTGTTTGTCGCTGGACTTTTCTCTTCTTCCTGTAGTATTTGCTTAGGATTTAGGCGTGCCGAGCTGTTGGTACGAGTGGATGTAAATGGAGGAATAATGCTGACTTTTTCTGCCTGTCCCCCCCCCCCCCAATGGCTCTCAGCAGAGGGGGAACACATTGGCTGCCACCTTGATTAATGCCCGTGAAGGTTGGCCTATTGGAATGGCACCTGGACAGCAAAGAGGGACCAATATGTCCTGGGAATCAGCATGTGCCTTTCCAGGCTCGGCTTCCAGGACTCGGAACAGATCGATCCTCGTGGCTCCTCTTGCACCCGAGAACAGTCCGGAAAGTTGATAACTGCTTGCATTTTACTGCATCCGCTGCTTACTCCCTTGATGTTGGCCAAGAACCCACGCCGTCTACGCCCTTCTGATGCCGGGATAGGTCTCTGGGTTTCAGGAACTCTTGCAGGTACTTTCGTGAGTGCAAAGTATTTTCTTTCCCAAATGACTCCGTGGTAAAAATTCACTTAGGAGAATGTCAGGATCCCACGGCCTTGGAGAAAGGAGTTCGGAGTAGACTTGTTCCTATGATTTCCTCTCCCGGCCAGCTGAGAGAGGCCTAGGGGTTTAGGACCACAATTCAGCGTTCAGGGCTTCTTTTAGAGGCCAGTGCCTTGAGGGTTGAGTTCTCTGTGTTGTGATAAGTGTTTGGGACACTTAAATTTAACTTATAATTGTAATCGGTCTCTTCGGCTGTTAGAATTTTCTTGAAATTGAACAAAATGCAAAGGGCTATTCCAAGCTTTAACAGAAACAGAACCTGATGATACTTAGCTTTTCCAAAGTTCAGCAAGTCTTCAGAAGTCGTGGAGACGTCTCTTCACTTCTTTGAACCTCATTTATTTTAAGAGCCTGCAGCCGTGGGTAACCCGGCTCGAGTGCACACACCCACGCACACAAGTTCAAGTGGCCACTCTTAAAAACTAATGGCTATTGACTCTGGTTGGGATTTCTGTGATGTTATCTCGCCCGGTAAAGACTTTGCGGTATGCCGTTTACATTGTATCTGGCGATTGTATAATCATTATTGATTTTCCTGCGTGTAGTACCTATGTCAAACAACCTAATATATTTAAATGGTGATTATTTCAGTTCTATATCTACTGTGTGATAAGATCAAAGGTAGTTAAATGTGCAGTAGATGGGAGATAGCACGAGGCCCTGTGCCTGGGCCCCTGCTATCGTACAACTCAACAACAATGGAGAGGGTTTAATAATTAACCTCCCGAAACACAAGGAGGTCTGGGCCTGCAGGAGAATGACGCTGGCAGACACAGAGAAAACGTCCCGGCCTTGCCACTGAAGGCGGCGCGGCCCACGAGTGCCGGTGTAGCATGGATTGCTTTTCAAAGGTCCTGGGAAATCTATTCTGCTTCTTAATTTAGTGTTTGTTTTTCTACAGATGCTCCTGAAGAAATGAGAAACAAATGCAGGCCATTGTGTGATTTCCCCCTGGATGTAGTCACTGCAAAGCCCACGACGGGGGTGCCCTGGGGGCCCCGCCTGGGGGCCCCCAGGTCTGTCTGAGGGGTGGCATGGTCACATGGCACCCGGCTCGTGCCCTGGGTAACTACGTCCACTTGGGAACATTTATTTGAATGCAAAGCAGGTTGATTTTGTTGTTGCTACAGAATTGTTTTACAATAGCATTTTCCTTTTTCAAAATACATTTTAGGATTATTTAGAAAAGTGACAGTTTTTGGAATTCTTTGTAACATAAGCCATCCTGCTTAGGCCAGGCCATTAACAGAACACCAAGAACAACCACAAAGTCAGAGCAAGGTGACGTTTTCCCAGGAATCCACAGACGCAATTCTAATGGCAGGTTCTCCAGGTGAAAAGACTGTTTCACTGGACAGGTTCGAGTTGTGGATGGAAAGTTCTCAGAGAGGAATGTTCTGAACACCTTTTAAGATTTCCAAGATGCTTTTGGATCCAGTTTTACATAAAATTGAACAATACCTGCCAAGGAAGGGAAAACCTACAGCAACGATCCCGTATCTCGGGTAGAAGAACCGAGGATGCAGCAGGTGTGTCACCAGCCCTAGGAGGCCCCGTCCTCCAGCGGCTGGCACTTGGGTCCCCTTGTATCTGTGTCCTTGCCTCCCTCACAAGCCCACCTGTCCTGGGATGTGAAAGTCACAGTCAGACTGTGACTTTTTCACATTTTTCTATTTCAAATTCAACTTATATTTTATATTTTACTTCTGTATTTATTGGCATGAGAAAGAAAACAAAAAAAGATGAGTGAACCAAAATTTTGCTATATAAAAACTTAACACACAGAAACCAGACACAGGGTCACCATTGGGCCTCTGTCCATGCCAGCTGCCCGCAGCCTCCCCATGTCCAGGGTCTTTCTCTCACATGACACTTTACATTAAAAATATTTTTTTCAATATCTTTCTTGGAAAAGTTTTAGCACTGATGCATTAGTAGGATGTTTCAGTGACTGGAAGGTTCTGTTTGTTCTAAGAGAAGATAGTCACAAAAGCTACAAGAGCTATCCAGGGTAGGCTCTGGGGGGCCCCCTTCCTCATTGGGGGATGGCCTTCTATGACTTCCTACTAACAATAACTTTTCAGGCCATTGAAAAATTGCTTCCACATAAAATTATATCTCACTGATTTAAATCATTATCCCACCCTGTTTGAGTCAGTTTTAAACAACCTGGAAAGCAACAGGGGGAAAATAATTTTCATTTTTACTTGTTCCCAATGATTTCTGCCAAGTGACTCCAGCACTGGCTTTCCAGCTGGAGATATTGAGCAAAGGTGCCTCGTCAGCTATGAGTTCCCATACAGCTGGGATCTCGTGACCCTGAGGGATGAGGGATGTTTCAATTGTTTGAAAATGTGGGAGTAAACAGCGTGGCTTCTCCTGCATCTTTACAAAGGAAAACGCTCACTGGAAAATAAGGAGGTGGTGAGCCCGACAGGGTGGGCCCCTGGGCTCCAGGAGCTGCTGGACTCTACCCCCAGGATGAGGGCCAGCAGGGGACCCCTGACCGCCAGAGCGCAGGGCTGGACACTGGCTGCTGAGCGTGTTGTTCTGTTTCTATAATTTGGTTTTAATCGAAATAGATTCGGATTTGGTAGGTTAAAGAGATCCCTGCGACAGCTTTTGGTGGATGAGGTGCTGTCATGAAAACAGGAACATGCAACAGTGTCTGCAAGTTTCATATTGAGAAAATGAACTGGGTACAGAAGCTGATGGACCCCACGGCAGCCACCAGGTGAGCTAACATCTTCCACGTGGCTGTCCGCGTTTACTCACCAACGTTGCGTAGACAGTTGCCGAGTCAAAGGCTGAGATCCGCGGGCAGCTAACGACTGCTGCTTTGCAAACCCACATCCTGACTGGCCGGCTGCCCGTAGGAGGCCCAGCGAGGCCGAGACGAATCGCCTCCCCCTCCAGTGCGGATAACGGCATTTCAATAATCACGTGCTTGAGATGCCGAAGGTCTAGATTTATTATTATTGCTAATAATAATAACAATGAAGATTGCGTACGCGCCACGGCAGAGATCGATTTTCCTGAGGTCTGCGAGTGTTTGGGGCCTGCCTCTTCTTTAGTCTCCTAGGTGGATGGCTATTTCATTGCATGTATTCCCTCAATTCCAAACGAGTAATTGACATAATATTGATACACTCACAAGAGGATGGTTTAAAACCTCATATCTTTATCTAATGCCTTTATGATTCGATCAATTACACACATTGAGCAGGCCCTTTGATTTTCGTGAAGAAACTCCTTTTAAGTAAGGAGAACGCCCACCGTGAAAACGTCTTTTCCTTCAGACCATCAAGTCCTGCATTTTCCAAGCAGGTTTCCCCCTGGTTGACAAGGCTGGTCCGGATGCAGAGCCGGGGACCGTGTGGCCCTGCTGTTCCCAGCAGAGGGCTTCTGACAGGGAAATGCAGCCTCCTGTTATTAAACAATAATTAAGTCCTTCAGGCCGAGTCCTTTACGCTTGCTAATCTTGGTGACTGTTTACATGCTACTATTTGTTAAATGGCAAAGTTTATTGATTTGGCAAATTCAGTCCCACAATGTAGATTTTCTCTCAGCCTGTGTTGCTACATGTGGTTCAGCATTTTTAAATGTCAACTGCAAAGTATTATTGATCCGTAATTAAAAGTGAGAGAAAAATTAGCATAGGAGAAGTTTGCGGTCATTAGTACAAGTACCGTGGGGCAGTGATTGAGCAAGTTTTAACATTTATTTTCCTTCTGTTATTGATGGGAGAGTATGACGCTCACCCAACAGTTTTTTGTTTTGCTAAAAAGGAAACTTTTAACATCAATAAGAATTAATGACCTACAATTCTTTTTGAAAATGTGCCTGTCAGTTACCCTGATGCATAAATAAGCTAATCCAGAGGTTCTCTGTGCTCTGGCTAAAGTGAAAGCCAGGAGCCTGCGCTCTGTGGGCCACCCAGAGGGACAACCGTGGCTTCCTACGACCAGATGACAGGATCCTGGTTGGAACTGGACAAAAAAACTACAAATGTGGGCTAGGCAGGTGGCATTTTACAAAATGTTTATCCCCGATACCCTCAGACATCATGCAGATTTTAATATTCTGCACTGTTTCCTGGTATTAATCAGGTCATATGAACAGATTTTTATTCTGAAAACATGGTCACCTTAACTTTAGATATAACCGGTTCCCTCAAAACCCCATACTTTAATCCTGTTTAAAAATCTAAAGCACAAAGCCAACAACAGCAGTGTCCACCCATGTGACAGTGGCTTGGTATGGCTAGCAAGGCTGGGTGGCCCTGGGGTGGGCTCACTTGGTCATTTTTTTGAGTCAGTGGAGTTTCATATTCAGGAGCTCAGTGATGGGCCTGAAAGTCAGAAAGGAGGGTCAGAGCCACAAAACTGGTTAATCAGGCTGCGGGTCAAAGCCAGACCAAGCAGAAGGCAGTGGGCATGGGATCCTGATTCCAGGAGCGTGTGGTCATTTCATCATCTGTCCCTTTGTCCTGGGGGATGTTTGTTCACTCCCTTGACATGGGTGCATTTGCTGATCTTTTAGAGGCTAAACACCTTCTAGGTGGGTCCTGGAAACATGCTGTGATGGGCAAGGTACCTTCCTGGTTTGCTTTAGGGAGGAGGGGAGATTTTTCTGAAACTTGGTAGGTGTGGGGGAAGGTGTTTTGAAAAAAATTGTAATTAGAAGATTACTCAGGCCAGGTGCAGGGGAAGCAGGCATCAGCCTCGACTGTGGGCATTGTGGCTTCCTTTCCCTGTAATTGTCTTTAGGTCTCTAGTTATGTTTTCCAAGACTGGATATTTCTACCTAAAGGCCCAGACATGGGCACACTTGAGAACAGGGGAGATTTGGAGGCTGAGAGGCTGTGCTGGCCAGGTGAGTTCTCAGATCTCTGCCTGGCTCAGCCTAGGTTGAGGGGTATGGGGGTGAAAGGCCCAGCCAGTGCCTCTCAGTGAAAGCCTGATATCCGCCTACGTAAAGAAGCCTAAGGCTTCAGCAAGGTCAAATTTAAGGATTTAAAATCAAATTAAGTATAAAATGATCAATAGAAACATTGCTGCAAACAAATCTGATAGCAAGGTCCTTAAAGTCTGAAAACAGCTCAGAAACTCACAAAGGAAAGTGGCTCAGACAAGGGCGGGGGCTGGGAGAGTGTCACCAGGAATGCTGATCTCCAAGGGGGATGTTATCACTTAATAATTTAGTGGGCTATTTTTTAATGGAAATGAAATCTATTAAAAGCTGATTTTCATTTGATTAATAAATGCTATATAGGAACAACAAATAACCAAATAATTAAAGCAAATCCAATCTCTTAATGCAAACATCCTTTAAACAGTCCTTAATTTGATTTTAAATATAAATATTAAATAATGCCTAACCCTTCAAAGAATCCCTTCCCTTGCTGTTCTCTGCAGGCTGGTTCTGCTCCTTAGTTTCCACTGCAAGTGTAAGCTCTTTCATCTAGCAATATGCACCGCCTGCCTCTCTACGCCCAGGGAGGCAAAAGCATGGTTTCTCTTTGCTAGTGATTGATTTGATACAGCAAATTAAACATTTTGTCACCTATGGTCATTACTATCTTGGAAGGAATTCAAGCTTTGCATGAAAGAATGGACATTAAGCAAAATAAAATGTATTCATTGGATTTCTTCAATTTATTTTATACATATAATTTTTCCCTTTGTATAGCACAGTCTATTATTTGGACATATTTAAGAACTTTTTTGGTGTTAACAGCATTTTACTTTACTAAGATTACTTGAAAAAAAATTTTAAAGAGAGAAAAGCTACAAGTGTCTCCCCCTCTTCCCCTGCCCCCTCCCCTCCTCCTCCTCTCTCCCCTCCCTTCCTATTATTATTCTGCATTTCTCTTTCAAAGATTTTCAGGTGGAACACAAAAGTTCCCTCTAGGATAATTTGTGGATTCCCACCTGCCCTCTGGAAGAGGCGATGGAGATGAGCTTATCTCACAGAGCGACCATGCAACAGTGAGAGCTGAGAGCCGGTTCGAGGCCCCGTGAGAATGACCGAAACGCGGCTACGTGGGTTTCCAGCTGTTCGCTGAGTGCTCCTTGTTGCTACATGTGGGAAATATCTGTGGGTCTGCAAGCTCACATCATGAGCATTGCCCACAATAGGAACTTCTTTTCTTCTTTTCATGGGCAAGCACATCCAGTCCCAATAAAGGGGGGGACGATATTTATTGGTCTGCAAAATACTAAATAAATGTAAAAAGTTATTTCTCAGACAATGTTCCAAAGTGAATAAAAAGATATCCATACTTATTGTCTGAAAAAAATGTTCCTGCATTTTCTGTTAGAATGTATTTTCCACTTAATTTTATATCTTTGTACTTTGTGAGCATTTTTTTAAAAAATATAATCACAAAGGAGAGCCCAGAACCCTTTTAAGCTTTGGGAGCAGGATCTCAGGGTGCCCCTGGAAATTGGGGAGCAAGAGGCTATCTACTGGATGATTAAGACAGAATGTTTTTCTTAAAATGCTAAAGTATTCGAAGTTTTCATATGACTGGTATCTTAGTAATGGGAAAGCTTTCTTATGTATGACTTCTGAGGACATCTAAGCATCCTGGACTGGTTCCTATGGCAGTTAGTCATCCTATAAATGGAATATCATACTTCTATGCACTGTACAGCAGCACATATATTTCAGGAAAGAAAGAGGTTTGGTGCAGAAGGCATTTGTAAGACATCAGGAGTGATTGAATGCGAGCCCTACCTCTCATCCCAACCCTCTGATGGAGTTAAAATCAATTTCTTCCAGTGGAATGTTTTATACATCACCCCAAACCATATATTAGCACAGCCCCCCAGCCGGAGGCTCCAGTAGGGGTGTGCCTGCAGAAACACCATCCTGCCATTCTGTGGCTGTGCTGGGTGGGCAAAGTGAAAACCACGGTGGTGACAGGTCCTAATATGAGGTGACTGCTCACTCCCGGGGACCTCAGGCCAGGAGATGCTGTGTTGACAGTGCAGTGAGAACAACCACAGAGGTTATGAAGTGGGTGATGATTTTATCCCATTCCTATTGCTGGGTCATGTGACATTTCTTTCTTCCCCTGTCCCCAATCTCTCATCTACTCCCCACTCTCATCCAGCTCTTGTCTAATATCGCCCTCAGTTGCTGGCTACTGACTTTTCTTTCTCTGTAGGTTTGATGGAATGGAGTTGCCCTGTAAGGACAGATTCTGCAGGCTGCTTCTCTCAGGGAATCTGATGTCACATCAGCCACACATCCTCTGTGCTCATACAACTGTGACTATGTTGCACACTCAAGGTAGCGACAATGCAGCCAACTGGCTAGTAAGTATATGTCAAAAATCAGAGAACAAGGGGACAACTTAGGGGCTCAGAATCACCAAGATTGCCAGGCCTGGGTTGAGGAGGGGAAGGTGGAATCTCTGAGAGAAAACAAGTTAAAGATGAAAAAGTCATTTTTTCCTGCAGGGTGTCAGGTTCCCGAGGCAGGCAGACATGTCACCCAGGCTCCAGTGTGGGGTGACGAGACTGGTGATCATGAGAGAGAGGCCTCACCCAAACCACCTGCTCCTGAGGACCTGCATATATCGAGCTAAGAGGAAGGTACAGTCAGGAAGTGTGGTGTGCACCGCTGGACGGTCTGGGTAATACACAACCAGGGTGTTTTGTAAATTAACTGGCTTTTGATTTTGACCGTAAAACTTTAACTGTATTCAAGTTTTATTTTTAATGCAGTCTTCTTCATGAAGTCTTTTCTGATCCCCAGACTAAGGGTGGCAGCCTTCTTTTTGGCCTGCCCAAAGCACTCTCCTCTGCTCATTGCTTCTGGGAATGGCTGGTGTCCCTCTCCAGCTGGCAGTGGGACGGCTTTGTGTTATTTTTAGCTTTGGTCTTATACTTAGTTGTGCCTAAAAAATAACTGTTTATTACACTGAATCATAGAATGGACAAGAATACTTTGGATCCACTGAAGTTTCTTGCTCATTGAATTTTTGTCTTGTGTTCTTGAGCTGCACTTAAGGTTGTACCAATGGTCAATTATTTTTGAAACTGAGAGAGTGAAATAATACAGGAAAGTGAAATGGGGTTTTCTAAGTGTCAGAAAGATCAAACACATAGAAACGTGAAGATCACATGACAGGCAGAAGAAACACAGCATCACATTTACCTATGAGCGAGATAAAGAACCAGCTACGTACGTATATGCCATGAAAGTACCTTGTGAGCTGCCTGTGGTGAGACTTTTATTGAAGAAAGTCCCTTCTATGGATATACGTCCATGGCCCCTCTGCCCCCCCATTCTCAGAGACCAAACTTAGGGAATCTCTGTCTTCAGTGGCTCGTGTGTGCACAGGGGTGGGTGGGGGAGGTTGGACCCTGAGTGTCACCTTACAGACATCTCCACACATTTAAATTATACCTTCTGTGAAGATAAAAATATTGAACAAAAACGTGGAAGAGATGCAAAGCAATGTAGGAATGTTACCATAGAGTCTGAGATGATTGCTCTGCTGGTGAAATGAGGGAGGCTCAGAGATCTTGTGGGTGACAAAGGTCACCTCTGCTCCATCGTCCCAGGCCTGGTTCAGGCTGCCCTGACAGCCTGCATGCTCTTGGGAATGGCTACCTCTTCAGTCTTGGTTTCCTCATTTGGAAATAGAGACAAGAGCCTCCTCTTGCACTGAGGAGGAACCTAGGTGGCACCATAGATGTAAAGCAAAGTGGCTACTGCAGGACAAGTGCACATCCACGCTGAGACCAGCCCAGCATGCACTGTGCCTCTGCACCAGCTCCACCCAGTCTCCTAAAAGTGTCCATTTGTTGTAGCTACTGCAGAAGAAATTCCATCAAAATTACTTATGACTGAGTCAAAGTATTTTCTGTAAATCGAACACTGTTCTAATATATCCTGAAGAATATTCCAATTATGTTTATTTAATAATCAAATTTTCCTAGTGCTGTTGGGAAACCTTTAGTTCTAAGACCCAGAAATGACCAGTTCTGATGGTTATGTGAGCTAAAACAAAAACAAAAGCAAACACCAAAACCACCCGTGGCGTTTTCTTTCAGCATCTTTACATTAAAGTATCATAACCTTTTCATTATTATGGACATTATGAATTACTGGGACTCTTTGAAATGGATAGGTAACCACCTTCCGTATTCCAGTTAAGTTTAAACATGTATTGTTATTTTACAAAACCAACCCTGTGGGGAGTTCCATATTCCCACTGTGCTTGGGCCTGACTAGAGCAATAATTATCACTGGAGCCAGTTTAAATTCACTCTGTGATTGCTGCCTTAGCTTCATGCAACTTTCCTCTAAAATTAGTTCATTTTGGAAAGAATTTACAATGGAAGCCAATGGAAAGAAGATGTATGCTTTTCAAACCTTTTGAATCAAAGATATCATTGAGCAATGTTTCTTATTATCTTAAATAAAATGTGACTAAATCGTCTCCAGCCTTGGCCATGCAATGAAAATTTTAGTTCAGAATGGCATGGTGTTGTGGAAAGTTACAAAGTGGGGCCAGGTGGTCTTCACAGGGGTACCTCTTCCCTCTACCCACAAGGCCTTGTGAGTTTGGTTCTGGAGGCAACACAGGGCTTAGAGAAACTGGGGCACAGATTCCCCACTCAGCACACATCTCTGCTACAGGCCAGCCCCCCAGCGGAGGTGCCCGGATGGCACAGCACCCATACCGAAAATTATTTCATTCCTGGGCGAACAACTTAAGGCTCTCCTGGCAAAACATCTTTGTCCACCATCGTAATAATACTCCAGGTCACTCAAGCTAAAATACAGAACATTTTCATCTTGCTCTTTTGGAAACATCTGTGAGGTCAATAGAGTGGTCACAATACTTCAAATGCAGCAGCGCTAAGTGTGCCTGCCACGCGCAAACACGCGGGACGGTTGAGTTCTCCCTTCTTTTCTCGTGGGCCAGGCGCACGGCCGAGTCCCGGGAGCTCCCGCACTCAGCCGGCAGCCACAGGCTGCGGGGCCTCGGGGGCGCGCAGGAGCCGCACACCTCCTCCGGGGAGGCAGAGGACCAGGCGAGCCTTGCCCGAGCCTTTCGCTAAAAGTTCGCCTCCAACACTGTCCCGCGCTTGGTCACCTTCCCGGCCGCTGCAGATGTTCATTGATTTCACTCCTAAATGGCATTTACTTACACGATGTAAAGCCAGGGAGAAAGCGCCTGTGTTGGCTTTATCGCCTCCGAAATTAAGAGAGCGGTTTAAATTGAACGTGTCATTTAAATCCTTTCCGACAGGGAGTCGGTGGCTGTGGCCCCTCCGCAGAGCTTCCCAGAGGCCCGACCCGTCTGGATGCTGCAGGAGCAGCTCCTCAGTCACAGGAGCGCTCAGAGCAGATAGAGACAAACCATCCCGTGACAGGGGTTAAAAGAAACCTGTTACTATGACAACAGATGGGGTCAGATAACAAAATGAACAGCCATGTTTGATCTTCAAAAAATTCCCTTCCCTTTGCTCTGCCCTGTTATCTGGACCACTCCATCAAACACCGCGCAGATAACACAGCTGAAAACCCAATCGACCTTCAAGAAAATGCAGACAAGTCGGAAAGTGGATGGAAAGGTTACCATCACAGTGCAGGGGCCTCTGATGATATTTGCCTGTATACACAGAAACACACACAGTCATTTTTCACGAAAGCAACAGGGTGGGTTCAAAGGCATCCGCACAAGTGCTTAACACATGTACATAACAGAAAATGTTTTCATATCGCTGAGAATGGAAATAGTAAGAGGCATTCAGAGTTAAAAGTCTCCGATGTCAGGACTCACTGCCACCTTAGTTAGGATTAGTCGGTATAGAAACATTTGACAGAAAATTGACAGGTGAATTAAATTACATGCACATATAACAGAAATAAATTGGGAGAGAGTTCTCATTGATTCGGTGATATTAGTAGATAAGCTGATCAGAAAGCACATGCACGTGAAAAGAAATAGAGCTTCAAAACTTTACACACCTTTTCTCATGCTCTTTAGTCCAAGAGAAATTGAATTAAAGCCCACTTTTCCTGTGTATTTCCTCCTGGTATTTCCAGTTAGCGCTATTACATTTGGAATACTATGAGCATTCTGTATAGATTCTGACTCGACTGTACCTTCTTTCATTTCTAGTCTTAAATTTCTTTTTTTCCTACTCTTAAATTTTTAATATAAACATGAGAGTGTCCAATATTGGAGTTGCAAGGAGCTAAAAAGTACAGTCTATTGAATTTATTCCCACAGAACCTTAAATATTAGCTTCACATTTGGAAAATTTGATACATTTATTAATCTAATTTTCAAAAGAATCTTTTAGGACAGAATAAACTCTGTTCTCTAAAGAGCTATTTAAATTTTATTTTTAGACCAATTGGTTAAAAAAATACAACTTTCTGGACCTTTCAAATATACTTTTAGAAACTATTACATATTCGGTTTCTCTGCAAAATGAAGGTGATTTCAATGGATTCATTTAGCATTTTGGCTGCTAAATACACATTTTGGCACTTCTGTCATAGCCCGGTACGTAGTTAAACTGAGAACAGGCATCTTTTTTCTTTATTTGGTGACTCTGTCAGTCCCCTGAGCGTGCTGGGGAATGTGCGCTGCTTCAGTGCACCCGAGGTCAGAGCAGGCAAACAACGAGCTCCTGGAGATGACAGAAACAGGATTTTATTAATTTCCAAGGATAAAAGGAGTGTGTTGCTGGCAAAGGTGATGTCTTAGGGTTCTGGGAATAAAATCCTTCCTGGAACAGGGTTTTCCGAGGAGGTGAGGAGCACAGACCCTCCCCCCCCCCCCCCCAGGACACGTGTGCAGGCTCAGCACCGGAGGGACTCAGTCACCAGGCTGAGACACAGGTAGGGACCACATCACCCAGCAGGGCACCTGTCCATTGGCACCCGCACAGGTGTGCTCGCCACCCCGACTTAGAGGCTTGCTGGGATCTGTCCTACGTGGCAGCTCAGCTACAGAATCCTCCAATGTCACCTCTCTCATGAACACAGCACGTTCTTACATTTAAACAACCTTTAGCTACCTCTGACCTTACAGCTTCTACAATGTGTTACCAAATCCGTAAATTTTTCAGCTACTCCACTCTTTGAAGCCACTTATACTGAAATATGTGAAAACTATCAATTGTGTGTCATATCCCATCATTACATTTTCTCTAAACCACAGAGAAGCCTTAATTGAATAGAATTATACTTCATAACATCAAAAAAAATCTCATATTAGTAACACTTAAAAACAAAAGCATGAAAAACTTATACACAAGCCATATAAATGATTTTAGGAAAATCTATTTTTTTGTAAATGAAAATAGTTTCTAAAAGCCTTGCAAAATAGATTTTTTGCAATCATTGGAAAATCATTTATCAATTTTCCACAATGTGTGAAACACTAGGCAGAAATGATGTGATTAAACAATATATTTTATAATATATTAATTTTATTCAATGCCTGGCTTCAGCACATATTTTTAAATGAGTAAAAAGGTCAAGAGAAAATAATTAAAATTAATTAGTGGAAAAGGTAGAAAATAAAATCCAGTTCTTTTTCCCCCAATGTAGAACATATCTGGTAAGAGATTTCTTTTAGAATCTTAAGAAGGTGAAAAGGAGAAGCTGTCAGAGCTTCATTAGAAAAAGCGACACTATTGTCAATTGATTAAATAAATATAAACACTAAATAAATAATATCTGATAAGCGTATCAAAAGGAGTGAATAGATGCCAACAGAAATTAACTTCATTGCACATGATTTACTCTCATTCTTTGCGTTTCCTTTTTTATTCTAAAAATCCATTTAAATAAGAGCTTGGTTTTGAACATTGTTATGTGTCTGTTCCCCTTTCATTAAGACTTTCCCCCACAGAAAGCATTTTAAAGTAGTTTTCAAAAGCTTGCTCACCAGACTCGTCTCTGAGTAGGAGGCAGAAGAGGGTCTGGCTCCTTCAGATCTGCAGACTTGGGCTCTCCCGGCAGGTCAGACCTCAGGAGAGGACTTTGTCATATGGAAATGTTTAGCGGTCCAGCTCATAGCCTGTGGAGGCCGCCTTTTATCTTTGCAGGGTTTGAACATGATCCTTTCAAAGCCAGATAACCCAGGAAAGGCCTCGCAGTGACTGCTCGCTGCTCACTCCCAGGCCCCTAATCGTAGTCCCTGAGGAATCAGTTATTAGAATTCGATAAGGAGGCTTTCTTGTCCTTTCCTATGTGGCCTTCAGTCTTTATGTTCCTGCAAAATAATAGGCTCTCATCGTTTTTTAAAAATACACAGCAGCAATTTTAAGATTGACAAATGAAAGCAAACTTTGAGATTTATTTGAATTTGCCATAAATGCAAGCTTTGAGGTTTATTTGAATTTGTGCATCTTTTAAGTATATTGAAATACTTGAAATCACACTAGGTGCTCAGCCCTATCAGTTCCATTTGATGGCCCCTTGCTTCTGTCTAATCCTCGAATCTACATACTTCCGTCTCACAGCTAATTTTGGAAAAAAGGGTGCATTCTTACTAATTTTTCACTAAGAGTACTTTAAATAATAAAGACTTTGCATCTAATACGGATAAGATCAAATGCTAATTTTTATTGGCCAGATTGAATCAGCCTAGATTTTTCCACTAATGAAAATCACTTGTTTGCTTGAGAACCAACCAGCTCTGGGCACAGCAGAGCCCTCCCTGGGTCTCTCCTTCAGCTGCTCAGCTTCTCCAGCTATCTGGCAGGAAGGACCAGGCTTTGTTTTACCCCTAATCCATAGCAGAACAATTTTTTAAATAAGCAGTTAATTAGTTAATAATTAAATAAAAATAAACTTTCAAATCATTAGATTCAACAGACAAAAAATTGCTCTGTCACATGCTGTAGTGGTTTCTAAGGCTTACTTTCACTTTCTATTCTTAACTAGTTATAGACAGGGAACCAAGCATTTGCAAACTGTTACTGCTAAATGCATCTATGGCCCACTGATTTTAAACAATAGTGCTAAGACCATTCAATGCGAGAAAGAGAGTTTTTTGGTTTTTTTTTTAATGGTGCTAGGACAACTGGATAGCCACATGCAGAAGAATGAAATTGGACCCTTACCTCACACCATTTACAAAATTCACTCAAAATGGATCATTTACCTAAAAGTAAGAATTAAAACAATAAAACCCTTAGAAGAAAACATAGGGGTAAATTTTTATGACCTTGCATTTGGCAATGGGTTATTATATATGATTATAAAAGCATGAGCAATAAAAGACAAAGTAGACAACTTGGACTTCATCAAAATTAAAAACTTCTGTACTTCAATGGACA
The DNA here is from genome assembly GCF_964146895.1 of Miniopterus schreibersii. NCBI lineage: Eukaryota > Metazoa > Chordata > Mammalia > Chiroptera > Miniopteridae > Miniopterus > Miniopterus schreibersii. The sequence goes on from NC_138103.1 coordinate 78,328,037, forward strand.
CTACCAAGAAAGTAAGAAGGCAATGAATAGAATAAGAGAAAATATTTGCAATCATATATCTGATAAAGGATTTGTATCTGGAATCTATGAAGGATTCATATGCTCAATAATAAAAAGGCAAATAACCCAATTTAAAAATGGAGAGAGGATCTAAATATACTTTTTCCAAGGGTGATATACAAATGGACAATAAGGGCATGAAAAATGATAATATCATTACCCATCAGAGAAATGCAAAGCAAAACCACAATGAGATCATACTTCCTCCCCCCTAGGAAGGCTAGACTCAAAAGTCAGATAATAATACATTTGAACGAAGATACAGGGAAATCAGAATTTTCCTACTCTGATGGTGAAAATATAAAATGGTGTGGCCACTTTGGAAAACAGCCTGACCATTCCCCAAAAAGTTAAACATAGACTTCCCATATGCCTCAGCAGTTCTACTCCTCGATGATACTGACAGTGGCAATGGTTGCACATAACTGTGAATGTACAAAAATTATTAAAATGCACATTTTAGAATGATGAATTGTATGATATGCGAATGGATGAGGGATGGATGGGAGCTCCCTCCTACCTTCCACGGGCGGCTGCTTCCAGGTGGCTCACATGGCCTTCTCTCCAGGAAGTGGAATCACTCCCCAGGATTTGGGAAGAGAGTCCCCAGTCCCGCGGTACCTGACAGTTGGGAGGTGGTGGAGGGCGCTCTGGGGCATCCACCTTGAAAGATGACTGACTTCCCTCATTTCTAACCTTGCTCATGATCTCATTGTCTGTTCACTTTCAGAGATAACCAATCTTTCTTACCCACAAGATGACTGAGATTAGGGCTGTTCTGTCAAACCTTAAGAAAGAAAAGGGGGCCCAGGCCCCACAGCTCTGGCAGGGTGCAGCTCTGGAGTTTCAAGTCTATTGAACTGATGCTAATCAGTGAGGCACTTAGCCACTTCGTCTTTCTCTCTAAACTATGCAACATGATTTTCTACCACTTATTTAAAGAGGTCGGGACCTGAGTGGATATAACACCGTATTAGAGCAATTCCAATAGTCTTTGGGGTGAATTTGTGTGCATCTGAGCTTTTCTGCAGTCTTGCTCTGTGCACAAGCATGAGCTCTTTCTCCGGGGGATTTGTTCAGGAACTTGACCAGTTTTGCCAGAAACCTGATCCTGATTTGTTCTACCCCAACTTTACAATTATAAAGAATGTGGAATATGCGATGAAAATTATAATGACCTACTTATAAGAGACCCTGTTGTGGCTAATGAAAACGAAACCTCTAGGTCTCACATGCAAACAAGATGATTAAGATTGTCTACACAAATGCTCCAAAATTTTTTGAAACAGACGAAGACAAACAAAGCAGCAAAACAATAGAACTAGTGTTTTCGATTTTACAAGCTGCACACAATGTTGGTGGCTTTGGCCCATCTAGACATCAAAGGCTTGTCCCAGTGTCTGCTCCGGGCCCTGACACTGGCAGCCTTGCAGACTGGTGGTGGGGATGCTTGGTGACTGACAAGCCAAGCCTGATGCCACCCGAGCGCTAGAAGGCCTCATTCACCCAGGCAAGCGGAGGCTGTGCAATGGTGATCATTTCACCGCCTGGGAGTTTTTGCTCCCAAAAGTGTTTGGTTTTTTTTTCTGTGGATGGGTGCCCACCACATCCCCTCACCCGTCCTGCCTTTTCTCAGAACGCTTGTTTCTGAGTACAGGCTTGCAGTGTTTGATGCAGGGCGAGTCAAGGTGTCTTAAAAGTTAAAGGTGACATTTAATCCTTGCAGCAGCATTATGTCAGGTAGTCCTGGGCAGCTCCCAACTTCCCTGCTGGGACCTGAAAACACAGGTCCTCTTGGAAAGAAGGAAAGAAATGGAAAGTGGAAAAGGAAATGCGCCTCCATCAGCCTCTTTTGCTCCACGGAGTGTGTGTATCCTACCACTTTCAGTTTCTTACAACCATCCTTCGGGATGGATTGTATTGCTATTTCTATTTTCCATGTGAACGACTGGAAACTAAAAGATTAAGGAACTCGTCAAAGTTCACAACGAAGGCTGGCAGACGATAAGAGAAACCTAGAACCACGGCTCTGTGGTCCCCCACCCCAGGCCCCTGACAAAGAGAAACTGCTGCAAGGTGACTCTCAGTTCCTTCTGGTCGTGCAGGTGGCTGTGCCACACGGTTAGAGTTCTTACCCCCAGTTGTATTTCTGCCTGCATCTCACGCTTTTCATTACCCCCACTTCTCCATCAAGCTGTGAAACCCAAGAAGCTAATGTTTGGTTGGAAAGTTTGACCCGGAATCTGGGATAACTGATATAAACATTCAAGTTTATGACATTGCTGCAATAATTGATCAGTCAGTTGCTTTTGGTACTGTGCCAGTTCTTGGAAAAGTCGACGCTGGCACAGTAAGTAGACACTTGAGTGCCTGTCAAGCTGATTTTTGCAGCTTGAAATGGGCATTTATATTGCACAGCCCCTGTGAGGCAAGCTGATCTCCCCGCGTGGTCTAGTCCCTCCCGCAGGTTCCTGAGGTTGATCTCTGTCACCTCAGGCATGGAAAACCTCTGCCACCGGCGGCAGCCTGTAAGAGCACCAGGGTGACTGAAATGGGCCTGTGTGAGAGAGAACTTACTTGTATGATTTTGAAGACTTTATTTTTTTGAGAGAAGTTTTAGGTTCACAACAAAATTGAGAGGGAGGCAGAGAGATTTTCCATACATCCACCATGCCTACAGCAGCCTCCCCCACTGTGAGCATCCCCACCAGATGGGACATTTGTTACGACTGATTAACCTTCATTGGCACGTCACCATCACCCAGGGTCCACGGTGTATATTAGGGGCCGCTCTTTGGCGTTGTACATCCTATGGGTTTGTACAGCGGCGTGTGTCCACCATTATAGTATCATACAGAGTAGTGTTACTGCCCTAAAAATTACCTGTGCTCTGATATTCACCCATCTCCCCCAGCCAACCTGGGGCAACCCCTGATGTTTTACTGTCTCCATAGTCTTGTCTTTTCCAGAATGTCATATAGTTGAAATCATACAGTATGTACGCTTTTCAGATTGGCTTCTGTCACTTAGTAATATGTATTTAAGGTACTGTCATGTTTTTCATGCCTTGATAGCTTGTTTCTTTTAAGCACTAAATAATATTCCATTATCTGAATGTACAACTGTTTATTTATGCATTCACTGCTGAAAAACATCTTGGTTGCTTCCAAGTTTTGGCAATTATAAATAAAGCTGCTGTAAATATCCACACGCAGGTTTTTGTGTGGACATGTGTTTCAACTCTTTTGGGTAAATACCAAGAGTGTGATTACTGGATCATATGGTAAGATTATAGAGTATGTGTAGTTTTGTAAGAAACCTCCAAACCATCTTCCAAAGTGTCTGTACCAGTTTACATTTCCACCAGCAATGAATGAGAGCTCCTTACCAGCATATGGTGTTATCAGTGTTTTGGATTTTGGCCATTCTAACAAATGTGTAGTGGTATCTCATTGTTGTTTTTACTCTTGTTTGAACAGATCTTTTCATGTCCTTGGGAGAAATTTTCAACCACCCAAAGGACCTAGAATATAGATCCTTCTGAAATTCCTCATCCGATTTTGTTTTTCTACTCCCTGTGGTGCTGTGTGTGTGTGTGAGTGTGTGTGAAAGAGAGGGGGAGAGAGAGAAAAAGAGAGAGAGATACAGTTGCAGAGGTGGGGAGGTGTGTTTGTAAATTATAGGTGCCATTAGCTGATGTAGACTGTCCCAAGCATCTAACTAATGTCATTAAGCCCATCTGGAGTAACTAATGTGCATGCGCAGAGCATCAATAATAAAACATTAGTATCCTTCCTGTTGGATGGTTACATTCAGAGTATGTGATCAGCTCACATTTCCCTTTTTTGTTTTTTTACTATAGAAAGCAGCCTGATAAGGAAAACCAGCATTTATTGAGCATTTACTGTGTACCAGAACCCGTGGCTGGTGCTTTTCTGTTCTTATATTTGCGTCTCATACCACCCTTGCAGTGTTTGAACCCCTATGTTCCAGATAGTGTGGTTGGGTTCAGAGATGGTGAGCTGCTGGCCCAAGTTGCACAGCCGGTCCGTAGTGGAACCCTGGGTCAGCGTCCACTCCCCTCCTCTAACATGCGTCACAATGGAAACTCTGCAAAGACTAAACAGAAGTAGGACACTGCCGAGTCTGACCATGAGCCAAGACTGCACATATGCTATTTCCCAACCAGAGACTAACATGGGACTGTACACATGGTGACTCTCCTTGTTTTACAGTTAAGGAGCGGGATCCAGAGAAGTATGTAGTAAACTGCCCAAGGTGATACACCACGCTCCCATCCCTCTCAGGCTGCTGCTTCTGCTCCGTCTACCCACCTTTACGCAGTGAGAGGATGTGGGGAAAGGCTTGACATGAAGCTTTCCACAAGGTTAGTGCTTCATAGAGATTTGTTGAAACATAAATTAAAGGGGATTATCCCTGTTTTAAAGTGTCTTTACAGAGGTATAATTTACCTACCACAAAATTCACCCTTTTTAAGTGTACAAGTCAAGGATTCTTGGCAAATTTACAGAGTTGTGCAACCACCACCATGTCTAATGTTAGAGCATTTGCATCACCCCAAGAAGAAAGTCGGTGTATGCATGTGGTCACTCTCCACGCCTACCCCAGCCCCTTGCAACTTGAATCTACTTTCTTTGCCTTTGGGGGACATTTTATATAAAGGGAATGATAGCATATATGTATGACTTTGGTGACTGGCTTTTATCACTTAGTGTGATGCTTTTCTGATTTATCCAGGTGGTAAATTGGTACTTCATTTTTCTTTATTGCTGAATAGATTCCAATACATGGATATACCACACTTTGTTCACTCATTTGTCAGCTCATGAACATTTGTAGCTTCCATTTTGGGGCTCTTGTGTATAATACTCCATGAACATTTGCACATAGGCATGGGTATATGTTTTCATTTCTTTGGGGTAGATTCCTACCTAGGATCATCTCTTTAATGTGCATATAGTATTCAAACTTGTAAACACGTAAATCTTTTTTATATGTATTTCTAAATAAAACACTGTTTTGAGGGTGTAAACATATATCTCTATGCTTTTTTTCTAAATACAACTGGATTAATGAAATTGCCATTTAAGAACAGATTCAAATTCTGTAAATTCCCCTATTTATCATTACATATTTTCTGTCCTTTTTGGTATTTTTAAAAAGTTCAGATAAAGCCTGAGATCTGTGTGAAAAAACACAGGCAACAATTGGAGGAAGTCCTGCTCTCACTACATTTCCCATCATTTCTCCAACTAGGAGAGTGATTGTCACACTGATCCGTCAGGGCCATGGAGGTGAAACACCTGAGACCAGATCTGTAGGGAGAAACATGCCGGCAAATGTTTTTCCTGGGTATTATTGCAGATGGAAACCAAAAAGCAGGAACTTACAAATCTCACATGGTACCAGTCCTAACATTACAAAGCAAGAAGAGTATCTCAGGAACTAGGTTCCCAAGTGTAAAATTTGAGATAAAGAAGAGAAACAAGATTTGGATCAGCTAAATCGCTCAAGGGAGTGAAGCTTTTTCAGCTAGCTATAAATTTTTCTACTTTACCTTTTTGAAAACCCTGTAGTTTAGAGTTTAGTGCACATATCATTGGCACAAATAATAGAAATTTGGAATACATATTTTCTCATCTTTCAATAGTGAAAATTTCCACAGTTGATACAAACATAAAAATATTATTTGATGTTCTAGAAAGCAGCCTGGAGGGTTCTGGGTGCCGTCCATTAGATACCATTTCTAGCTTTGTGGGGCTGCAGCCTCACATGCTGCCTCCAAAATAGAAAAATAGATTTGAAAGAGTGTTTCTCTCTCCTCTGTGCACACCAACCTCCAGGCTCATAGGGAAAATAAAAGTTGTTGTCTGGAAAACACCCCACAGTGAATATTTCTAATCAACTGCTGGACCGTTATTGTAGAACTTTATTCTGGAATTTCTAGTTGTTAATATAATGTAAGTTAAAATGTTGGAAAGCAAAAGTCACATAATTTTCATAAAATGACTGTTCACCTAAAAAACAAACAAACAAACAAACAAACAAACAAACCTTCCGGAGAAGCAATGAGAACTGTTCATTTTATAAGAAGTTTAACAAAACATTGGGTGCAGAACAGAGAGGATGACTGACTCACTGCCTTGGAGCAGCAGGAACCTGAGCCCGGGCTCAGCAGCAAGAATCGGGGAGGAAATGGGACGGAAAATGACGTTGATCCCGATAACAAAATCCACAAAGGACTAAGAGACAAATGTGAGAGAAATGTGGGGGTGTCAAAGAAAAAACTGCATAATCTGAAAAAAGCTCTTAAACTGTGGAGAAAAATTTCCCAGGTTTATGGACAAGATTCAGTGCTATAACTTGCTAACTCCCCGAGTTAGTGTGTAAATGGAGAGTGATTTCAACCAAAGTGCTCAGGTTCACGGGAAGGACTAGGTAGATATCATAGCCCAGGTATTTCAAAGGAATCAGAGGAGAGATTCTAAACTGGCCAGATATCATAAGACTCTCTAAGGCTACAATAAACACGGAGAACTGAACTCAGGAGGGGGAGATGGGAGTAAAACAGAGCAGAAATACCAGGCGCTGTCTATATTGCAAAGTGTTGTTTAATAGACGATGAGTGAAGCCTTTCGGATGACATCACCAGCAAAGGATCACGTGTCCGATAGTGGGGGAAGAGGAAACGCCATCTGATCCTTGCTGCAAGCCTTGCGCTGAAGCAAACCTGAGACGCTGGGAGTTAAACGGAAGGAAAGGAAAACATTCACGGGAGAGGATCAGAGATACAAGCCGAGAAAGGAAATTACCAAAAAAAAAAAAATCTGTATTTCAAACCACACCATCAATCACATTAAAAATCAAACAAAAACTAGGAAAAAAGTTGTTGACCACAAAGACTGATTCTGTATGTGGAATAATGATAAATCCTATATTAAGAGGAAAAAAATCACAACAAAAAATGGAGAATTATATTAATAGCAGTTTGCGAAAGCAAACTGAAGGAATGAGTAAACTTTAAGAAGCATTCAGATGCTCCAGAGGACAGGAACACGAAACTTGACAGTCTTGAAAAGATTGATTTCACCTCCCAATCTGCTGGGGTTCAGAAGCACACGGTGCTCAGTGCTGGCGACGCTCAGAGCAGGGCGAGGCTGAGCCCACCCGGGGGCCTGTGCATTCAAGCCGCCTTTCCAGAGGATGTGGCTGTTCTTTGAACAAAGTTTTCTCACATATGTGTATGTAAAAAACACATTTTGTTAAGAATATAAACATATAATACATATATATAGGTGTGAAAAAAGCATTTTGTTAAATTCATAAGTATATGACACATGCCTATCTTTATGGAAGCTATGCTTGTGCCATTATAACAGATACATAAGAAACGCATGTTTGTAATGTTTTGACAGTGAATTGCAAGTTAGTTTAAAATACATTTTCTGAGCTCCCATGCTTTTTGCATTGAGCACACTCTGATAATGTAAAAAATGCTCTTCGAAAAAATAGAACACTTCAATCATTTATATAAATGATTAAATTGTTTATTCTTTAAATAATCCTTATACATCTGAAAAAAATAATTGATCAAATTATGATATTTAGTACAAGAATAAATCTCAGCCCATATAGAAAGTAGAAAATATGAGAGAGACACAGGTAAGGCCAATTTTATATTTTTCTGCCTGCCTTTCTCTGGCAGGACAGAAGTTGTTGAGCAATCCCAGGTTTTGGTATGTGTGCTCAGTTCTGCAGGACTCTGGAGAGCCACCTCTAATTCCACCAAATCATGCTAATTCTTGGAGGCATTGTTCCCATAGGAAACCTACACATCTGTATGTTCTTGGTAATGTGTCTGCACAGGCCACAACCACAGGACCTGGGGTGCGGGTGGGCATGAAAAACTTGCACGGTCCTCACTTTTGTGGGAGATCTGAAGGCAAACCCAGGACAACAATGCATTCTCTAGGGAAATGAGTGTAGACCCCAACTCAGCAGCCCCTTGGAAAATTCAAACTATCTCAAACTATCTAAAGCAAAGATAAGGGAGCCGACATTAACACACACAAAAGCCTTACTTTAGTTCAGGGGCAATTCTTTTATGGTCAACTTTCTGCTGAGCTACCACACGGAATGAGTTCACAATTACTTTCAATAAGTATAGTTTAAAAAACAAAAACAAACAAAAAAAAAACCTTACTAAAATATTTTCTGATTTTATAGCGTTTGATAAAGTCAGGGAGTTTTTTGATGTGTTTTCTTTTGAAGTGAATGGATGCTGCTTTGGCAACTCGGATATTTCATTTGAAGGGAGCATAATAAACTGCTTTCTTTGTATTGATTGAAGAAATACAGTGCTTATTTTTTTGCTGGGTTTTCTAGTAGTTATTCGATAGGTTAAAGGGCAACGCCATCTGTTTCCTAACAGGACATTTTGTGTAAGATTTGCAAGTCCTACAGGCACCTTTAAGCATGGATAAATATGCACTCTTGGTTTCCGATGGGCAGTTTCTTACACCAAAGGATGATTATGTTGTGTGCCTTGAGACATTGGCCATAATATATTTCCTGTCCCTTTATTGCATTTTGGAATCATAAACAATGACTGTTTGGCTCAAAGCCATTTATTCAGCCCAAAAAGACATTATTTGCACAACAAAAATCAATAAAAATGTTACTAGGTCTGGCTGGATACTTTGCTTAACTGTGATATTTGTCTATCACTGATGGCATGCCATCTCTCGCAGGAGACTGGGGCCAAAACACAGCTATTGATCCAGTCAGCGATGATGGATACTGGCATTTGGAAAGGGCTGCCGTGGAGAATCTCGATTAAAAAAATATTTCTAGGTTTTGCCTGGAGCAGAGTCAAGATAACCCCGGTGAGGAGATTTTCTCTGTTCTGTTGGGTTTCTCCCTCTTGTGGTGGAGAAGTGCTTCAGACCAAAGTCATTATTGAAAGAATTAAGTCAATCTATGTTTAGCCAAAGGCGTTGGCATCGTATCAAGCTCAGCTGATTTAGACACCGTCTCCTGTCCTTTCATCACCTTAAAGCGCTGAGAAGGCAGCTCACAGGCGAAGGGGAGAAAGCGCTACCAAGATGCTCCTGCCTGCTTTTTTCTCTCTTCCTGCTGTTTACATCTAGAAAAACAGGACAAGCTACCTCCCCTTCAGTAATTAACTGTGCAGTCGCACTTTTGAAATGAGCCATTTAGCTAAGACTAAAAGCGTTAACTAAAACAGAGCCAGCGTGGGTGATACAGAAAACGTACTGAATAGGTTATAGACAATTTATTGCACTGAGCTTGAGGAAAAGGTGATAGATTATCCCCCAGTCTCATAAATTTAAAATATGAAATTGTTTTTCATTTTTTATTTGCTATCTCCCCACCTCCAGCATAAATCTGAACCATAGAGTCCTGGTGAAAGGTGGCAGGCAGGAGGTGGAAAATACCTTCATTTTATTTTATTCCATTTCATTTTACTTTATTTATTCATGTATTTATGCCACACCTTTTCCAAAAGGACTCCATGGGCAAATGGAGCTATTAGAATAGAGGCCCAGCACCCAGGATGGCCCAGTGCAGGCTACCTTGAGCTGCTGTCCCGTGCACCGGGTTTTAAACTCTGTGGCCCTGTGCGGCTCTGAGCTGTGAGTGAGCTCCCAGGTACAGCTCTTCTCAGGAGCCAAGTTGCCACCACAAAAATAGTTCCTTTGCTTCTCCCACTGGCCTGAGGATGGCAATTTCTTTAAACTGTCCAGACACCACTGTGTGAGTCCAGAGAAGTGGAGTCGCTCTGCCCAAGCCTTGTTTTACTGTTGGTATCTGACTGTCCTTTTGTGTATAATCCAAAGATACGGCCATGAAGTCCATGCATGCTTCTATAATTACTTATTATCATTTTAATCTCTGAAGTGTTCTGTTTGAGCTAGAAATGATTAGACTTCACAATTAAAATTTGGCTGATTTTGCCAGAGTTGACTATTTTCAGGCGAGAAACCCAGGCTGGTGGTTTAGATCCAAACGTGCCTTCGGTGGCTGTGCCTCACATCTATTTGGTTCCTTAAGTTGCTCGGCAGCTAAGATGATCTCCACCAGATGCACATTTCACACTATTGATAAATGTTTTTTTAGTGTTTCACATCATGTGTGACTTTCTAAACTTGCCCCATGGCTGCATTTGTAAGTAGACAAAAAGCATCATATAGCAAAAATTAAAGCATATTTTAAAGAAGTTAAATGACTGCTAGACTTAAAGCGTTGTAATTACATTTTCTGATTGTAAAAAGTGTATTTTGTATTGTATGCAAGTACATATACACATATCTGTGTGTATGCATGTATATGTGTGTGTGTGTGTGTGTGTGTGTGTGTGTGTAGCCATTGCCTGGCCTGGGTAATTGCCAGGGCACTTACCACGACAGATTCTTAATGTTCTTCACCGCGACACTGGCGTTGTTCATTTTAATGCTTTCACATGAGCAGCCCTTTTGAAGTTGGGGTTTGGAGGATGGCTCAGCTCTCACTTACACACTTATTAGAACACCCATTTCACAAAGTGCTTCCCGGGCTTAGGCCCCCCGGCGACTCCGGGCCACCGTGCATGTTGCCTCCCTGCACCTGCGAGTTCGCTGGTGCTTAGGGCTGCTCCCCTCGCCTCGCCGAGGAAAAGCACACGAGGTTCCCAGTGTGAAGCAGGTGCTCTTTAAACACCCCGAGACCAGCAAGCCAGCGGCCCTGCCCCACGTAGCAGTTCGTTCCCATTTAATAGAAGAACAAATACGATAAAGCTTCCTGTAAATGGCAGCGAGCAAGCCAGTCCTGCCCTGGTGGATTCTGTCTTTTCCCGTTGGTTCCTTTAAAATTTAAGTGGGCTTTAAAAATGCCTGTTTGGCAAGTTGAAGGACAGACGGGCTGATGCTTTTCCTACTCCCCACCATTTCACTTACCCAGTGAGACGGTTTTAAAATTCATTGTGATCTCGATTCAGCCTGTTTCTTTTAGTTTCTCTCAGCCGCTGGTTTCATACTAATGGCTTCAACTAATGGGAGACTGAAGTTTCCATTCCTGGTAAAATGGGTGCAGGTCTTTTCCTCACAGGGCAGAGGCTCCAGGCTGCACTGGATACAGGCTTGTGTTTGGGGGGAAGGGATTCCGACAACAATAGGTTGTTGTTGTTGTTTTTAATCAACTGAGAATCTAGCCTAATTAGAGGCCTTTAATGCATTATTTGTGGAATGGCTGTTGAAGTGAAAGTGTATTTGGTTTAAGTTTAATACTAAATCTAGTTAAGTTAATTGGAGTTAAATTGTCTTTTCAATGACTAATCCAGCAGGGTGTGAATGGTGAATTGTCTTCATTTCAACCACAAAAGACCAGCACTCAGGAGTTATTTTTGGAAAAGCAAGGACCAAGGGGTAACTCTGCTCTGCAAATAAATGCAAGTCTACAGTTGGAAGGACTTTTTGATTTCCTAGCAGTGCCATCCTTCATTGCCCTGACGTACAATTCTGTTATTATTACAATTCTATATTATTAGGAGGAAGCGATATTTTATCGCATCAAAAGCATGTGGGGGATGAGAAATTCATTTAGCATGTAATTCATTAGCAAATGTAGGTCGTTGACGAAATATTGTATTCGGAGGGTGCTCCAGAAATCTGAACAGCCAGTGTAGCACGTGGTGGAGGCTGAGTAAATACTTTTCTTCTCCGGATCGATTCTATTGATTGTCATTAAAGCAGCGCGCTCAGAACAATGAAGTGGTCTCTAATTTCCAGGCTGCAGGTGGAGCCTGCTCTGGCTCTCCCTCTTTCCAGTTAAGAGCGTCATTAAATGTAAGAGCAAACAGCACATGGAGAGGCCAAGTGTTTTATTAATTCATCATCAGAATTATCTCAGTGCATTAATATTAATAGCCTCAAATTGGATTTCATTTAAGAGGTGAAATAAATATGCAGATAGTAAAAGCCCGCACAGCCCAGGAGCCCTACCATGGGCCTTCACCTGGAGCTGTGCCCTAGGAGGGCCACTGTCTTGTTTTCTTCCCTGGACCAGAGCTGCTGGGAGGGACAGGGACACTCCCAGGCTGGCCGCTGGGCAGTGGCTTGATCCGCCTGGGCTGAGCAGGGTAGCAGGAGGTTAGGGGTACAGAGTGGTTTCCCTGCAGAGGCCTCTGGTTTCTGCCTTTCTTATTCAGCAGCACAGAACTGATACCATGGCCCAATTCGCATACCCCCTGCGAAAACCACAATATATGAATGCGCGATGGGAGCTGTTTCTAATATTGTGTATGGAAGAGCCGTGGAAAGCCAGAGGGTTCATTTCCATACAAAGAAAGCTTCTCTGACATTCAGCTTCATTTCCAAATGGGGAAGGGAAGAGAGGAATTGTGTCTCACTGAGTTATATGAAGGCTAGAGTTTCCAGGATGGACATCCAAATTCTTTCATTTTATTGAGAAAAGGCTTTGAAAAGTTAAGTAGAAGTTTATTTGGTTATTTTTTAAGTTATACATGTAATTTTCCGACCCGATATATTAATTTGTTAGGGATTCTATAGCAAAGAACCACACAGTGATGGTTTCAAACAGCAGACATTTGTTTCTCCTGTTTCTGGAGCCAGAAGTGCGGAGACAGGCTACCGGCAGGGCTGAGCTCCCTCTGAGACTCGGGGTTGAGCCCCCCCAGGCCTCTTCCAGCTCCTGATGGTGGCCTACGGCCCTTGGCTTCCTTCAGTCCAGTCTCTGCCTCTGTAGCCACATGCTCTTCTCCTGGTGGCTCTCTGTCTTCTTATAAGAGCTCCAAGCACACTGGATTCTGGCCCACCCTAACGACCTCATGCCAACTTGACTACACTTGCAAAGACCCTTTTTCTAAATAAGGTCACATTCACAGGTACCAGGGGTTAAAAATTCAATAGATCTTGAGGGGGACACAATTCTACAATCCTGATACCACCAGGATAATTTTGAAAGTGGAAAAAAAAAAAAAAGTGTTTGTAAATCTGTGTACCTGGAGGTGGAGGAGAGCGCCGTTGAACTCCTGGAGGAAGGCACAGGCGATGCAAACTGGGTGAGAAGGACGGGGCAGCTAGAGGTGGCCTTGCAAGTGCTGAGGTGGCGCACATGTGGCCAACAGCAGGACCATTCCCCTCAGCAAGCCAGAGAAGGCCTGCGTCACGTGTTCTAACCCTCCCTGGCCCTCCACTGCACACCCCCACCCACGCCCACCGGCCACTCCTAACCGAGACCCATAGTGGGGCGGTCTCAGGGGAAAGTGTTTGGCTGGGAGCGTCCCTTCGGACTTGTGCTCCCTGCTCCCTGCCAGCCCGACAGCACCGGGCTCTGTCTCCTCGCTGCCTCATCGAAGTGCCAGTGCCAGCTGAGTGGGACCGCTCAGCTCACATGCATTTTCCACATTCCTCTAGCCCTGCGATTCCAGGTCACAGAAACAGCCTTCTGTCCTTCAACTGTAAGAAAGAAAGAAAGAAAGAAAGAGAGAGAGAGAGAGAGAGAGAGAGAGAGAAGGAAGGAAGGAAGGAAGGAAGGAAGGAAGGAAGGAAGGAAGGAAGGAAGGAAGGAAGGGAGGAAGGAAGGAAGGGACAGAAGCAAATTCTTGTTTACCTACCTCAGAACACTGAATTACTAGCATTTAAAGATTAATTTATTACATTATAATGTGTTCTCCTAGTAGGACATTTTAGAATAGACACACATAATCCAACATAATGGATAATTTCTATTTCTTAAAATGTTTTCAAAAGGAGCAGTTAATGATTTCTTAGACTGGAAACTTAAACAAAAGGGAATGAGCAGAATCCTATACTTAGTTTAACATATACGGAAGTAGATTCTTCGGGAAGAGAAACGCAATGAAAATGAACATATATTGTTATAGGGTAATTTATTTCTTCAAAAATTCAAAATAGTATTGTACTGGGTAGAAGCTTTTTTAGGTAAACTGCCTCTAATTAAAATTCCTATAAGAATACCTTTGAGACCTGAAACTCAGTACTACTGTTATTTTGTTCAAGAAAGCTGATCTCCAGTAGAGATGCTCCTTCAACGTCCACGTGCTTTTTAGCTGCTTTACCGCTGGTTGAAGAGCCCAGGTGTGGTTATGGTGACTTCCTGAAATGAAGCAGAGTATTTCCTGCAAATTAGTCTCACACCAAGTGGGCGACCGAGACCCTAGAGAACCAAGAACTGTCCAATATTCCATGGCAGTGGGGCCGTGCCTGGCTCACATCCAGGGCCTTGTCAGAGTTTTAGGGAAGACCTAAGGGAATTGGGGATACATGCAACCACTTACTCAAGAATGGGTACCCCGAGGGCAGGCCCAGACCTGGGCTGCTGAGCAGGCCCCAGGTCTGTCTGGTGGGAGCTATGGCATCGTCAGTTAAGAATGGGGTGACCCAACCTGTCAGGAGTCTGTTGGAAGTTGTGTCCTTTTTGTAACCTGGAGCCATTCCTTAACCCTTGGCACCTTTAAAAAATATTCTTGTAGAAGAATCGCTCCTAGATGCAAACCCACTGTTGCTATTGGAATTTATGTTAGTTTTAAATGTACAAGAAATAAATCAGCTCATTCTAATTATAAAAAGTTAAAAATACACGCATAGATTCTTGGAACGAAGAGAACCGTAAACACACCCTTCTTTCCCCTTCCAGAATTCCAGAGAAAAGCAGGACCAATAAAATAGCAGCCGTGCTGGGGGAAGAGGGAGCTGCGGAGGACACTTGACGAAGCGAGCGTAAAATCATCGATCTCGCTTTTCTCTTACTCAATTTATCTCCTTTGGGGAATTTCCTCAAACTTTCTCTGCATTGTTACAGTAATTTTGAAACAAACATCTCAAGGGAAACCTCGCTCCTCTTTTCCAAGTGAGCCCTTGGTTAGATGGAGCTTCCCCCAGACAATACTGTGTCCTTACGTAGCCACACACCCAGTGGCTTTTTACAAAACTCCAAACAGATCACACGTATGTTGCTTTTTTCCCTAATTTAACTGTGTGTCTTAGAAAGATTTCACGTCAGCACTCAAACAATCACATGGTATTAAACTAGCCTGTATTGACTTTCATAGTCTAAATGTATCATGCTGTTTGGGGGCGGGGGTGAGGAGAATTCCCATGATAAATAATGCATTTTCTAGTTTTTCTACTATAAATAATGCTACAAGAAGTAACTTTTCACATACATTATTATTCCCAAATTTAAAAAAATGGTTTTCCATATGTTCCCAGTGGTGACTTTACAGAATTGCAAAGGATTACTTCCAAAAAATCGGTCCAATTTACACTCTTGTCAAGTACAAAAAAAATTGGTCTTATTTCTCCTCCCCCCCAGTCTGATGGGCCCCAAATGGTTTCTCACTCCACTTCCATTTCTTCAAATTACTTGTGCATTTGTGCATATTTTAAATGAATATAATTAACTATTTCTCTGGAGTGTTTATCAGGTTGTTTTTCTTATTAATTTGCAGGTCCTCTTTTTAGATCATTGATATTATATAGATTATAAATGTGTGTGTTTTTCAGTTTGCTAAATGTTTTAAACTTTGTTCATGGTTTTGCGTGTTGCATAGTTTTCCATTTTATTTTATTATTTTATTTTATTTATTAAATATATCTTTATTGATTTCAGAGAGAGGAAAGGAAAGGGAGAGAGAGAGACAGAAACATCAATGATGAGAGAGTCATTGATGGGTTGCCTCCTGCACACCCCCTGCTGGGGATCGAGTCTGAAACCTGGGCATGTGCCCTGACCAGGAATCGAACCACGATTGCCTGGATCCTAGGTTGACGCTCAACTGCTGAGGCACACCCGGCCAGGCCATAGTTTTCCATTTTAATGCAGTCAACACTGCCAGTCCTGTGGGGCGGGGAGGGGAGAGAGCACTTGGGTTTTGAAAAACATCTATCTATGTATAGATGTATATATATAAATAAATATGTAAATGATACAAATATGTATTTTCTCTGTATATACACACACATCTCCAACATGCTTCCACATTCACAGTCCCATATGGATTCATGTATACATGCTGCAAAAATAGAAAGAGCACTTTTTCTTTGCTTTCTTTCATGTCATGGAGGTGACAATTATTTATTATGTTGTTTATGATATTAATTAGTATTATATCGTGTTTATTATTTATACTTAACTAGAAAACTTCTTTATCTAGCTGTCTATTAGCAGTTCTAGATAGAAAAATCAGTCTGACTGTGGTGAGAATGGCCGTTAACAACGTTTCATCCAGAACTTGGGCCTTGCCTTTTCTCCAGATCCAGTCACTGCGGGCACTCAGGCTCTCTTGGAAATACACACGAGCAAAACCACCTGGCCCTCCTGGGAGTGCACCTGAGCCAGGCAGACAGCAGTCTCAGCTGGGTTCAAAGACGTGACAAGCAAAGATCACACAGCCCAGGTTCTTTCCCTTCAGTTTCCTACAAAACCAGAAAAAAGCAATGCAGCAGCCACAGGACAGGCAACAATGAGTGAGTGGACACTGGGCTGGTGTCCTCCTAGTTCCTCAAGTCAGGTTCCACTCTGAAGGGGCAGGAGCCCATCTTTCTTGACTTCATATTATTAGCCTGGGTGGGCCAACCCTCCACCATAAGGCAACTTCTCTCGGGACCTCAATTAGACACCCCTGAGGTCAGCTTTCCACCCTCCAGGGGTCTAGAGCAGGCCAGTCATGGCTGTCCATCAGAGTTCTCCAAGACTGGGGTGTTCATGTGCATGGTGTGGATTCCATAGGACCAAGCCCTGGGGCCTCTGCATTGGCCATGGTGACTTCAGTGCTGGCTTGGGAAGGAATAGGATATGAAATAATAAAAATATTGAACAGGTCCCAATTTCGCTTCCCCAGATAAGCTCCAGGCTCATCCATAAAATGCATATGGTATCAGTCAGTAGAAAGAGCCATGTCCACAGTGTAAAGGCCAGCCAGGGGCACACTTGGAACCCACCAGACTGCCATTAAAAAAAAAAAAAAAAAGACTAAAGAAGGAATTGTGAAAATAGAAATTAGAATTTTTTCTGTAGGAACCACATAATCCAGTGGAGCATCTATTTCTGGAAAATTAAAAATTGATCCTAACTATTGAAACTTTAACGGACTAAAACTACTTATAGCTATTGACAAAGCAGGGGGAAAAAATCTCAATTTCTGCTTATAAAAAGAAAACAGAAGTAATTGGATGATTTCCCATAAATGCTCTGCTTACAAATGTGGTTATTTCCAAAAAGGTGAATGTGATCTATACCGTAAGTGCTAAGAAAACTGAGACAATCATTTGCTTTGTGGCAGGTAAGGAAGTATATTTTAAAATATTCCAGAGTAAATATAGACATGCACATACATAATGTGTATTGTGACTATGTGTGGAGGTTGTTAATGTATGTACTGTATGTATATTATAAAACAATCTATTTTAAACCATAGATTTTCTTCAATAAAAATTATAATTCTATGCATTTACTTTTTTTAAAAAAACACTTTTAGGTTTATTTGTCCATTCTTCTACTGAAAGACATCTTGGTGGTTTCCAAATTCGGGCAATTATGAATAAAGTTGCTATAAACCCCCATGGGTAGGTCATTTGTGGACAAAAGTTTTCAGGGTTTTGGGGTGATTACTAAAAAGTGCAATTGTTGAGTCAGATGATAAGCATATGTTTAGTTTTGTGAGAAACCATCAAACTATCTTTCATAGTGACCATTGTGTTAAATTCTGAGAATATAATTTCTTTGATGATGCAGAGCTGCAATTTTGCTTCACATTTCCAAAAAAAATTTTTCCAAGTTCTAACAGTTCTCAGCTTGTCAGTGTTCCAACTATTGGCAAATTTCATCCAGGGGAGGGAGAAGGGAGACAGTGTTTGGGATCCCCATTCCCAGAAGTGGGTGCTTGATTGATAGATCAGAAAGGCGGTCTTCCCTCCCACAGAGATGTTCAGTGCTACTCACCACCGGAAGTGCAAGGACTTAAAGAAGTGTGTCAATAGACTACGGGTTTCCTTTTATAAACCGATAATAAAAACCCAAACTATTCAATCCCTGTCAGGCTTATTTAAAAAGGAAAATATTATTTGCTACCACATAATTAAAAATGCCAATGCTATTTCAAATAAGGTGGAAAGAAGACACAATTATTTGCCAAAACTTCAAGGATTCAAATAATTTCCATTTAGAACCTCTGGTTTGATTACTAAGACCCCAGAGAGCAGAATATTGCAGACCTTAATGCCTTCAGATCCTCTTTCTAGCAGGACTGGACACATCAAATACATAAGCCACAAAACACCCAGTACCAGAGCATTTTTCCTGAAAGAAACATTTAAACAATGTAAACCACCCAGACACTCACATGTAGGAAGCTTGGGCAGTTCCAGGGGGACTCTGTGCCCTCATGGGTGTGCACAGACGTGGTAGTCAAACACTTGAACTTACATGCATGGAGCATGACAGAAACGCATTATGTGCGTCATTTATTTTGCTGAGTAAAAAATCATTTTAAAATATTAGACTTCTGAATGAGAGGGTAAAGCTTGTCCCCAGATGATCTGATAGATCTAAATTGAAACTTGAGGACAAAAACTCTGCCCAAGTATCTATTTAAAACAGGGAAAAAGAGATTCTAGCCCAAATTTGCAGCCTTCAGAAATATACTATTTTTAGATAGTCAATCTTCTTACCTCTAAGCTGCCCTGAGATTTTCTTAGTTAAAGCCTAAACTGAAGATTAAAAAAGAAAGCTCAGCTCCCCTCTGACAGGCACTTATCCTTCACCTACAACTGCACTGATATGTCCCTTGGTGGCCCATGAGCTCTACTGTCACAGACACCACAGCTTCGTCCCACCCCCTCCTCAGTTTTCCTCTGGGTGGGGGTGGGGGAGACTGGAGCAGAATTATAATGTGAGATTATTTACTTTCCAAGTCAGGTTAATTAAAACTCTCAAGTCTGTGCCTATTCAAGCTAAATAATGTAATTAAAAAGACATTTAGTTTCTCACCTGCTCATTATAACATTTACAGTAACAAATGTTTTCCCTGAAATCACAAAATGGTTTCCATTTTTAATCCCCTGTTTCATGATATTCTGCTCCCAACTTTTCGATGAATTTCCTTCAGGTGGAAAGTGGATGGGACATTCAGCTTCTTTGGACGTAGCCGTTGCCCTGTTTAATGTGGACTATGGTACACAGTTAATGGACCATGGGTTAGAGGTCAGCAGTCAGGCTGGGAGTGTGAGGTCTAGGTCCTGGTGGCACCTCCTGCGTTGACCTCAAGCCTTGTAGTGTTCAAGTCCTCATATCCTAAAAACAAAACAAAACAAAATCAACCAAATAAACAAAATCACACAAATAATATGGATCATGGTTTGTCGTCCACTTGTTAATAAGAGAATATTGTTAGGATTAATGAGACAATGCCTCGTACAGACGTCTTTGTTGTGACTGCTGTGGGACGAGCAGGCCTAGCGTGGATGGCCAGGTTGCCTGCACGGCCCAGTTTTATTGAGAGGATGAATCTATAACCATTCGAGAACAATGCTGGGGTATTTCTCTATATATTAAGTTTAAAAACAAGTTCATATGAAGTTCATAGAAAAAGTAAATTTGTCATTTTGAACTGCAACCTTAAGTGAAAAGACAATGGAAATAGCAAATAGCTGTGAGGTTACTGTAATGTCTTAAAGGGACAGCAATAAATTGCCAGGACGTTTTTATGGAGTTTCTTAACCTCTGGCCTTTGGAGGGAGGAAATCAATAAGATATTAAGAAAATCATGAATTAATGTTTCATAGAGTGTAGACATCAGTAAGAGCTCTGCGGTTTAGATAAATGTCCAAACTAGGAACCTTGCGTCCCTGTCTGAAGTTGAAACGTCAGTGACATTCTGTGTGGGAACCGAGCCCATCATTCTGACTTCCATCAGGGAAGACTTCACAGTATTAGGGGGAACATCAAAAACTTAGCCTGCTCTCTGGGATCTTAGGGTGAAATCTCCAGAGGAAAGGAAATACAAATAGTCTTTTTCACAGTGAGTGAAATCATGTTTGTGGCAGTTAGTATTTTATAAGGATTTTCTAATTGACTCACAATATGTTTAAGCAATTCTAGGCTATAGAGATTAGATTTTTTTGCGTGTGTGAATGATGGAAAATACACAGATCCAGACCTCAAGTGACCTACAAGAACATATATCTTTATATGAGGAACAGGGATCTTTCCCTCCTCTCATGCTCTGCTCACACTTTCTCTCTCTCCCATCTTTATCTCTATCTCTATTTCTATCTATCTATATCTCTGTCTCTGTCTCAGAAGAAAGAAGAAAGGAGCTTCTCAGGGCCATCTGGACAGCAGATCCAAGCCATTGCTGGCATGCTGGATGTTGGGGAGAGGTGTCTTTGGGGATGCTCAACCACTCTTTTCTTAAAAAAAATAGAGGTTACCAAAAAGACCCCAACTCAGTCTCCTATTTGGACATTGGATGGCCCAGTCCTCCCTGGGAGACCAAGGGCAGTGGCCCCTTGGCTTGCCTCGGATGTTCCTTCTGGAAGGGTAGACAAGGGAGCCCAGAACCTGTGGTTTTTGTCTGTGTACCTTTGTGCTTCGCAGAGCTGCTCTGCTCCCAGAGGATAGGCCACATGGAAACGGACTCCATTGTACTCAGAGGTACAATGTCATGGTACTGGAATCTGCAGGTGGATCAAGAGACAGGGGTTCTTTGTGTGGACTTGCTGACCTGTTGATTTAATTACAAACTCAACAATTGATGCTACTGGCCTATTAAACCCTTTGTTTTCCAGTTTGGAACCTAAGATAGTCCACATCTCAGCTGGTTCCTGTTCAGCAGGTGAGTTACACGAGTTCCAACTGTTTGGAGCACCCAGAGCCACCAAATAATATATAGAGAACCATGCAAGATGCAGAACTAGTGGTTGTCATGCAAACATCACATTTTTACAACCTAACGTAGACCATGCTGACTACCAGGCTCAAACCATCTGACTCAGAGTGAAACACCAGAGCCACCAAGGTCCCCTTTCAGCCCTAGGCCAGCATAATTCTAGCCTGCCTTTCTCTCTGAGTAATGGCTCCCATGCTCACTGCTTTCGGGAATGACAATATGTGTCTCCCACTCTACCTCCTGGTCTCATAGTTTGCCCTTTCCTCAGCCTGGAATTGACCTGTGGCCCCTTCCCTGGGACTTTTTCTCTCTTCAGTCAGCCTTGTCTGAGGGCAGCCAGCTGTGCTACTTCTTCATTGGTGAGGGCTGGCAATAATACCCTTGGACAAGAATCTGTGGCAAGGCTTTTCCTTTCTCTCAGGAATACTTGGTATGAACAACTATGAAAATACAAAAGTGCCAACTCATAGAGTGTCACCAAATGTGGGACAGGGAGCTCCAGTCCCCTCCAGGCAGCTGGTCAAGGCTGAGATTCTGTGACTCCAGTGGGTTGGGGACAAGGCTGGATTTCCATCTGGTCCCTGTAGAGGAATCTAGTATTGGCTCCAATTATCTTTCCACAAACACCATTAAGTAAGTCTGACAAAAGCTAGAGGGCCCTCTTCTCCCTGATCTAACTTGGTTCTGTCCAAAACAGACAAAGAATTACCCAAATAGCCTCCTACCTTCCAGAAGATACTCAGGGCAGCTACTTGCAATTACACTGTTCAAGGTGTGTACGACCGTCTTGCTAAGTGAGCCGTGACCACTGTGCGTGTCCTTCAGGTCATCCTGTTCTGATGCAATCGTATCATGGGTGGTATATGAGAGATAACATTAATGAGTGCTCATGGCGAGCTGTACACTGTCCTTGGAGGTCTTCGGGGTTATCTCATTTAATATGACAGCAACCCGAGGAGAAAGGCACTGTTCCCATGTAAATGAGAAAAACTCAGAGTTGACCGAGAATGAAACAAAAGGATGGCGGTGGGGGAGGGCAGAAGGTGATGTTGTAAATGCTCAGCAGAGGCTCCGCAAACACGCAGGCACGGGCCAGTCTGTCAGCTGATCCCGGCTCGTCCAGCCTGCCCTCCCGTTTATCATCAGCTGTCCTGGAAATGCCAGGAGGGAGGCTGCCCCCCATGGGGGAGGGGAACAGAGTCAGCTCCTCTGACAGCGAGTGACATGATCTTGTCAGCCAGCTGTCATCAGGCTTGGGGGCAAGGCTGTCTCCTGGCCGTGATCAGAGCCCACCTGATGCCAAGCAGGTGATGTCACCTCCTGTCTGAGAGTCCATGGACCAGGAGGAGAGAAGCAGGCCCATTGGGGGCATCCGTGTTCCGGCTCTGCCGTAAATGTCAACCTCCTCTGGCCCCTCACTCTGTCAGCGTTCTGTCCGGGGCTGGAGGCCTTGCATGAGTTTAATCAGCCAGTTCTGAACTACACCTTTCCTTGTCCCCACCCCAGCCATTCTCCCTGCCTCAGTCCCACTCCTGTGCCACCCCGCCACCCCTGCTTCACTTGCTGCTTTGATGAGGCACAAAGTGGAAAACTGTCCAGAAGGTCAGATTTTGAACAAAGTGCCATGGATAATGTATTCCCGGGATGCAATGCCAGCCGGCCCGTGGTGGCTACATCTGTCATTGTGGAACAGGAAGGCACAGGAAGTGGCACTCATGTGCCTACATCACCCATACACATTTACAAACAAGAACGATGCCACGGTGAGCTGCAAACGTGAGTGGCCCCATCCTAAGTGATTCTCCCTCAAGGCCTGGGAGGAGGGTGCACAGTGTTAAAAATTCATAAAGAACACTGCTTTTATTTCAAGAGCCACAGGAGCAGAAGGTTTTTTGGCAGCATCGGGGAAAGTGGAGGTTGGAATATTGTGAGGCTGTGGAGACAGGTCAGAGCCGGCCTGGGAGGCAGTTCTTCACAGAGCCTCGGCCCAGCAGCGCCAAGCTAGCTGAGCCTTCGAAGCCAATTTGCTGAGCTCTCCTGGCCTGTAGAAGGCATCGCGTCTGTTACGGAGCAGGAGCAGTGAGAGGGTGGAACCCGGGAAACAAGGAAGGCTCCATGGCACTCATGAGGTTCCCCACATTCTCGTGAATGCAGCTGTCCCAGCCCCATCCTCCATGGGCCCTGTGTTCTCTTCTCTGGAAGCAAAGCTTGAACGCTGGGACTGGACCTTCAAGTGGGGGGGTGACAGTGGGACAGCGTGTAGACTCTAAATCCTTCAAAATTAATTGGTCATCCAGGAAAATCCGTTTTCTAGTAGGTGGAAGACAGAATTATCCTCACTTTTATCTAAAGAATAGTAACAGCCTGGCTTTTCCAGCCTGGCTCAGAGGCAGGCTCCAGCCTTCTCTACCAACATGCATAGTTTCAGGCTGAAAGACCCAAAGTGTTTTGCAAAATATGTTTGTGATCCTTACTGTACAGTAACCTGGAGTGTGTCTCAGAGCCCAGAGGCAGAGCTGGGAGCACACCTTTTCAGAGCCCTCAGAACAGGGCCCAGTCCCTTCCTTCTGTCTGCCCTTCTGGCTTTGAGGGGTTGACCAGGGAGAGGAAGCTAAGTGCTGGGTGTAGACAGGAGCCTCCTGGGCTCTCTCAGAACCAGGGTAGCTTTTAGGAACACCACTCAGGAGAAGTGAATCCATGGGACTCTTGAGTTCTTATAACCTGTCTTCCAAGGGAACATCCACGTGTCCCTACGGGGACATGTGGGCAGAACAAGAGTTGCCTCCCATTTCTACTGCCTTCAGAAATCAGGGCTTCTGAATCTAACATCTTGGTGTTTAGAAGTTTGAGTGACATAAACACACCATGAGTATTGTTTAGGGAAAAAATTAACAAACCTCCGTACAGAGAGCTGGTTGGCTGTGACTAGCAGGCCCTTGTTGGGACGTTGTTGATACGAAGAGCAGGGAGACTGAGAGGCTGGGGTCACCTTCCTTTTCTTACTAGTGCAACTATGTGATCATGAGGTCAGACTCCTCCAGCTTTCCAGTAACAGGTGTGAAGAGTTCCTGAGCCATATCCCCCATGGGAATAAGCTCTTGTTCAGTTCACAAAAGAAATCTCCATGGTTTCCTAAAGATTCTCCTTGTGAGCTCACAAGGAAATAAAGACACTTCACTCAGTAACAGCAGCCCTGACAGTTTGAGGGAGGACCACGGAAGTCTAAGGGGGTTAGAGCTTTTTCAGGTTTTGCTAAGACACAGAGACAGCAGGACACATCACCAGGTTGCTGGGACTCTGAGCCGGGTCTGGCCTAGGAAATCACCCCACAAGGATTCTCCTCCCTCCACCCTTCTTGCTGGTCTCCAAGGACATTTCGGGGTGTGTGTGTCTGGGTGAGGGACTCTTACCACACTTGCTACAGGAGCTACTGCTGATCCTTCAGCATGGCAATGAAGGAAGCAAGAGAAATGGAAATGGTTGTAGGATCAAAAGCTACCACTGGAGTTCTGTGTCACTGTCCACCGCCTTGGGACTAAGTGTGATGGAAGAGTTCTCCCTCCAGTACATTACTGGACCTTCGGGTTTTTTGAGGGGAGTGTGGTGCTAAACAAAGTGGAAATATACAGTGCTCACTGAGTCTTCTTTCAGAAGGTTGAACTCCTAGTGAACAAGACAGTTTCAGGGCCACATTTTAAGACAAACATTACAGGACTAGAATGTGTGCAGAGGAGATGTGGGTTGATGAGAATGATGACATTCCAAAGGTTGTGAGAGTCAAAGGTTCAACTCTGAAAATAAGGTGATCAGAGTGTGATGTGGTGAGGCCCCCTCAGGGAGGCAGTGAGAAACTGAGGGCTGTGGGTTGGGTTGGAAACATGGGACAAGTGGGAACCTTTCTGTATTTGAAGAGTAGTTAGATACATCCATTGTGTGAGTTACAAAACGTCTCTAAGGCCAAGTAATCCTATGGGAAGAATAATACCTGCCTCCCAGGGCTGTTGTGAAAACTGATTCCATCTACATTTTGGTCAATGAGGAAATGGGGGCTCTATCAGCCTTAGTAATGTGATGGGGTTGTGTAGCAGATGGTCACAACTGCATTAGTTCTGGTGTTGGGAGACACAGAAAAAAACTAGGGTGATTTTTCAAAGATGATGTAACCTTTTCCCTTGAAAAAAATAACAGATTTATTAGATAAACTATTAAAACCAATAATAGTTCAGAAAGTTTGCCAGATACAAAAATCAATAGCGTGTCTTTGAACCTGCAATGGCCATTCAGAAAATACAAATCATTCATAATAGCCTCAGAAACTATAAAGTATCTGGAATTAATTTTAGCAGGCACACACAATACTGCTATAAAGAAGCATTTAAAGTTCTAATATTGGCCATAGACTCTGATCTGAATAAATGGGAGAGATTTTCTATGCTCTTAGCTGGAGTAGCTTAGCATTTAAAGGTGTCAATTTCCTCAAAACTAACCTAAAAAATAATAAAATTGCAATGAACACTCTAGTTTGATATACAATAAATTTTAAATTTAATAGAAGAATAAAATTTCATGATGATCGACATAAACCTTGTAAAACAAAAGAAAGCAGGCTCACACCCCCAGACATTAAGAAATATATAGTAATAAAGTAATGGTGATAAAGACAGTGTAGTGTTGATGTAAAATCAGGCAGAGAGGGTGATGGGACAGAGTAGAGAGCTCAGAAGTAAACCCATGCAAACACACATTCTAAAATATGATAACAGTGGCACAAAAATTAATAGAGAATGAATTTGTTGTTTAGCAAATGCTGTTGGGAAAAGGCTGGCTGTGGGGAGGAAAATAGAGATGGTTCCTTTCTTAACACCACACAACAGTGGACTACAGCTAGACTACAGACCTAAATGTTAATGTTAACTACACAGTTTCTAGAAAATCTGGGAGCTGTGCAAAGATTTGAGAGTGGAGAAGGACTCCTGAACTAAATCTCTACAAGCACAGACCCTCAGAGGAAAAAGTGATGCCATGTTATGGAGAAACGGCAATGAGAATGCTACCAGCAAGGGCATGTGGGACATACTGGCCAGGGGTGCAGGGGAGAAGAAATGCCCTTGCATTCTCTATTCATATTTCCAGGGAATCCTTAAGTCAAGCACCCAGAAAGTGGGTCATCCCAAGTGATGAATTAAGTGGGGAAAATGCTTTGGCAAGAGCCTATTATAAGGTCATAAATTTATTAGATAAAGTAATTGTGCTGTGTCGTACCATGCCAGCTCTAAACTCCCATTCATGTGGCCAAGAATGGATCTTTCCTATAATTTACTGAAATCATAATTGACAGAGATTCAATTATTCTTGAACACATGAACTATAATGTGCTCAAATGATAGGCTCTTTTTTTATTCATGGAAGTATATATTTTTAATTGTCTTTTAGAAAGTCATTAGAAAAGGACAATTGAGTAACAATTAAGTTTTCTTTTAAAGATGTAATTAAACATCCACTTTTCTGTTTGATTTCGGGTTTCTTTTGCATGCCAAGCACAGCGCTGCATTGATAAAGCCAAGGGATGTTCTCAGGGAACTGCGTTGCTGCTCTGCGAGGCAGGACTTCATGACCTCTTCTAACCTTTCCCCACAGTTGATGGAAGTGATTCAAAATCGCCCATCGTAAAATAAATGAGTTCTCCAAGGAGAAGTGAAGTCTACGCAGCTGCAAGTACATTGGAATTGCCAACATGTGAGTTGGAGCTGACACTGGTCTGCTCATTCCCTCAGACACAAGACACAACAGGTAAATTCTAAAAAAAGACGCAGCTCCTGGTGTCTGGATTCAGCAGGAGCAGGTTCAAACCCTGCTCCACTGCTTACCTGCTGTGTGACCTTGAGCAAAGCATGTGGTCTTCAGCAGTTCAGGACTTCTTTCCCTATAGGGTCATCCCCAGGATGGAGGTTAAATGAGGAGCGTGGACAGTGCTGGTCTGTGTTTACACAGTGGTGTGATTATTATTATTGTTGTTGTTGCCTTGTGGGTGCAAATGAAGTTAAAGACAGTCATTCATGATCAATGTGTAGAGACAAGATGAACAAACATGGAAACAAACTGAACACTAGTTGGATGAAATTCCATAAGGGAGGGTGACAGGTTTTAGATCCGTTTAACAGACACACCATTGCAGAGTATATACGTATAAATAACAGCTTCTTTTGTCCAATCTTGGTTCTGTGAGCACTCAGCAGCTGAACTGGGGTTAATGGGTGTAAGTCAGGAGACATTTGTGCTTATTTAGTGGGGCTCTGCCGAATGAAAAAGCATGAGTCAGTGTTTCAGGATCACAGGGTATCTGAACCAGTTTCAGAGAAGCACTTTGCAAGAAGCAAAAGCAAATAAGTTCATTGGTCTGGTTCTCTGAGCAGCAACACTAACGCTCAGATTGCAGTCAACACCAGCAGCAACCTGGGCTACTGAGCTCTGCTCAGCCTACCCACTCACCAGCCCTGGGAGCAGTTGGGTTAAGAGTGTACCACTCACAGTTTACAGATGAGGAGACTGACACACAGACATGTTCCTGAACTTGTCAGAGGTCCTTCCAGGAGTTCAAGCCAGAACCATGGATCCCTGCCTGTCCATTTCTCCTCTACTCCACAGTGTGTGTGTATGTCCATGGTGTGTCTGTGTCTGTGTGTTGTGAGTATATATGTAAATGTTATGATCAAATCTGTATATTTGAACTCTCTCCCAGGAAGCAGTAAGAAGACTAGAGAGTTGTGTCCATGAACTTTGCTGAAGTGGTTTGTTTGCAGTGCTAAGAATTGGTGTTGAATGGTGTGTTGAATACTGTAGCAGCAAATATGAAAGTATGGGCATCCTGAGTAAATGCCACTTACTTCCATCAAAGCTCATGAGAAACAAAACAAGGAAAAAAATATTCTTTTTTAAAACAGAGAGAAATGCCATCTTCAATTAAACAGAAATTTCCACAACTACCAACTACAAACCAGGAAGACCATGGGCCAAATGTGTGAAAATGTGCCAAATCCTCAAAAATGATACATATGTGACAACCACAGCTAAAATGTTTTTCAAGTGCAATGAGATCTAGGGCAGTGGTTGGACCACAGAAGAGCAAACCCATTTCAATATCAAATTATACCAGGGGAGAGGAAACTGAAGGGAAAATTGTGCTGATGAGCATTTTGATCATGGCCAAAGCGGGTTCCTTGCAGAAGAGTTGACTCTGGGGGCATAGCAGGGAGGCCAGACAAAGCAGCAAGGGCCCAATGGCACTGTGTAGAGCTTATACAGGGAACATCTGGAAATCAAAAGGCATGCATTCCTCAGATAAAATAGTTATCAGATTTCTGAAGATTTTTTGAGACCTCAAGTCCCATTAATAACTACATATTTTTCCAAGTAATTTCCATTTGCCTCTCCCTAGCATCTTTCTAGCAGAGATCTGGCAATGTAAACATGAGTAACGATCACAGAGAAACCGAAAAGGGCCCTGGCCGAAAGGCAGAGGAACTTAAAAAGGAAAGTAATATAAACAAAAAGTAGATGAACAACATATATGGAAAAATATCTAAAGAGTTCAGACAATTGATTCACCACAGTCTCAAAGAAATTGCAGAAATATCTGCTATCAAAAAAGGAGCTCAAGTAGTAAACATATATATTCAAAAGGAATGTTATATGATCATAGAGAAAAAAGGTGATTTTACAGAGTTCTAAAATACATTGAAGATAAAATAAAGACATTTATAAAAACTAAAGTCATGTCATAAACAAACTAAGAAAAATAATATAGAGTAAATATAACTAAAAACAAGATTATGAAAATAGTCCTCAGAAAAGCATACTATATTAAATGTAGTGGATATCTGTCATTAACTTTGGCCACCCAACATACAAATTTTTTTTCTTTGTTTCCTGTATATAGTATTTTATGCCAGATTGTTTGTCCAGACTCCTTTGCAAAAAAGACAAAGGTGTGTGACTTAGATTCTGCCAATAATCACCCACAGAAGACTGGACACAACAGAAGAAAGGATTAGTGAATTTAAAGACAGGTTAGTAGGACCTGTCTGAGAGGGGGAAGAGATGGAGATAAAGATAAAGATTAGAGATAGAGACAGAGATAGAGATAGATGACAGAAATACACACTTAGGTTCTGGTCAAATCATCTCATATAAATACAGTTGGAATCCATAAGAAAAGGAGAGAGAATGAGCAAAAGCAATACTCAAAGAGATAATAAACAGGCAGTTTACAAAACTGATAAAAGAAGACATTATCTCACTGATTCTAGAAGCTCAATGACCTCAAAACAACAGCAAAAACAAAACACAATTAAAAAGGGAAAACACACATCTAGGCATATCATAGTAAAATTCCTAAAACACAAAGATAAAGATGTCCTTAAGGATGCTAAAGACAAGAGAAACGAAACATTGCATACAAAGAAGCAACAATTAGACTTACAGCTGACTTTTAAACAAAAATTATGGAAACCAGAAAACAGATACTTGAAGAGTTGGGAAAATCTGTCAATCTAAAATTTATTTACAACAAACTCTCACTGTAACAAGCATTACAAAATGTTCTTTTTGCTGAAAATACTGATGCTACATGGAACCATGCAACTTCAAGAAGGGTTGATGAGCACCTGAAAAGGTATATCTGTGAGTAAGCATCAGGAATAATATTGACTGTAAAGTAAAAACAAATAACTATAATTTGAGGAATTTACAGCATATACAGCTATAAAATATATTACAAAATAGCCCCAATAAATTCAATTTACATTTTTTAAAGCTGTGTTTACACTATATTGCAGTCTCTTAAGTATGCAATAGCATTATGCCTATAGAACAATGTGCATACCTTAATAAAAAATACTTTATTGCTAAAAAATGCTAATCATTGTCTGAGCTTTCAGCAGTTGCCACCAACTTTCAATTTGTAAAAAATGCAAGATCTACAAAGCACAATAAAATGGATGACAATTAAAAAAAGAGTTGAAGCTGAAGAAAACACACATTTATTTGATTTGGGTTTTGGTTCTAAGATAAAACATAATTGAGTTTGTTTTTAGGCTGAGGTAATGGGGGAGAGAGAAGAGAGCATAAACAAGCCAGCATACTCATGCACATAGGTGAAGACACCCTTGGAAAACCAAGCAGAGAAGATAAATAGTTACAAGGTGCCCGAAAAATCAGAAAGGATACCCAGTGTTTAAGGCAAGGAGTAAGGTTACAATAGGCAGAGAAAAGAAAGAATGAGAAGATATATATTTAGATGTGTGCCTATTAGATAAGAGGAAAGTTGAAAGAATTCACTCCTGATAGGCGAGTTTCCTTAAGACAAGTCATGGTTGCCGGCATCTTACAGGGACCAGGATGGCACCTGAAGACCACAATGTGGCCTGCAATGGTCCTTCCCAGCAAGGGCAGCCCACGCTGTGCGACATCTTCAGCAAGTCAGGGAGAAGAAAATAAAGATAATGGAACCAACTGTCATTTAGAGATATTTATTAAGGGGGAAGAGGTGACAGATACTGGAACTGGGATGAAGGAAGTGATGACATAGATTGAATCAGGAAGTAAAGAAAGTCATCAGGATGAAACAGGTCCACAGGGGAGTGAGAGTTACAGCAAGAACCTGCTCATCTGGGTTGATATGAGAGGATATTTCAGGAAATGGTAAGTTCCCAGGGTGGTGGTGGAGGTGGGTTGCCAGAGCTGGAAGCCTGTTGAGTAGGATCAGTGATCTGGTTGTGGACTTAGAAGTCACCTGGATAATAACAGAATACAAGGTGGAGAGGAAGGCTTTGAATCACATGCTGAAGTCCTTGCATGTGGACTCCTAGTAATTGCAAAAGAAAGATATACTGAAGATATGTCCATAGTGCTATTTTTACTTATTTTAAGTAGAGAAACACGGAAAAAGGGTGTTGTGGTGGGTTGTAGTAAGATTCCCAGTGACGTATGTCACTCTGTATCCACATGCTTGCTCAGTCCCCTCCTACGATAACCCTGGCTTGGAGCTTGTTTTGATTAATGGACAACAACAAAAATGATTCTGGCAGAAGCTTGGAATGAGCTTGTAGGTTGGGGCTTACCCTCTGGTTGCTTCGCAGAACCCTGCAGCTCCTCTGTGAAGTTTTCTGGGATATCTATTGGATAGTAAGATGCTTTATGAAGCAGGGCTGACCTCCCAGCTTACCCTCTCCGGAACAACCAGATATGTGAGCAGAGGGATCTTGGAACACTCACAGAGCCTGGCTGGGCCAGAAGGCAGAGCAGCCCGGCTGCCCCAAAGGGCAGTAATACACATCTGATGCTTAAGCCTTTATGTTTTTTGAGTCATTTGTTAATCAGCAACAACTGAATTGTACACTCTACAAAAAATAAGAATGCGTTCATCCTCAAACACTAGAAAACTATCCCTGCAATAACAGTGTTTCTAAGAGGTATTTGAAGAAGTTATCTATTGGACTTGGGATTGAAATGAATCAGAATATGTCACTCCAAAATATGCCACTTTGGCACAAGGGTTTTTTTGAGTTGAAGGCAACTTGAGAATCAAGATACAGAAAGAATTCTCTGCCCTCATTTTTCTGCCTAAAAACAAGACACACATTTCCCTTGTGCAGGTCCTTCTACACCACCCAGGAAAAGGAAGAGGAAGAGGAAGAGGAGGGGGAAGAGGAAGAGGAAGGGGAAGAGGAAGATGAGGGGGAAGAGGAAGAGGAAGAGGAGGGGGAAGAGGGAGAGGAAGGGGAAGAGGAGAGGGAAGAGGGAGAGGAAGGGGAAGAGGAAGAGGGAGGGGAAGAGGAGGGGGAAGAGGAAGAAGAAGGGGAAGAGGAAGGGGAAGAGAAAGGGGAAGAGGACGAGGACAAGGAAGAGGAAGAGGAAGAGGAAGAGGAAGAGGAAGAGGAAGAGGAAGAGGAAGAGGAAGAGGAGAGCAGCTTGCTGAACACAGAGGGCACCGAGGCGAAGGAGCAGAAACAAAGGTGATTTAAAGAACCCTTACCTTCCATTAGGTCCCCCCTGTTTCTTAGTCCTGAGTCTAAGCACTTCGTTGAGCTTTTCTTATTTTCTGTGAACTGCCATGTGCATAAATATTACTAAATTAGTGTTCCCTTTTTCCTATTAATCTTTTGTCAGTTAAACTCACAATGCCTTCCCCCAAGTTACAGAGCCTAAGAGAGTAGAGGGGGGAAAAAGACCCTAACAGTTTAATGAGTAATTTTTACTTTCTTCCTATACATTTCAGGATTATTTGACTTTTTATAATAAGCCTGAGTTACTTTTAAAGTCACGTGTTGCTTGACGATGGGGATACATTCTGAGAAATGCGTTGCTAGGCAAGTTTGTTGTGCACTCACACAGACCTAAACGGTGTAACCTACGGCCCACCGAGGCTCCATGCCTGGGACAGTCTGGTGCTCCCGGGCTACAAGCCTGTACAGCGTGTTTACTGTGCAAAACAACACGAGATTAAATCAGGCACAAGAGAAAATGAGGCAATTGAGAGACTCAGTAAACACAAGATGTATGAGGCTGCGGCCCGCGTGCCACGGCAGGCTGTCTTACAGCAAACATTTTTTTACTAGGAGAAAGAGTACACTCTAAAATATCAATAAAAGGTATGGTGTAATAGATATGCAAGCCAGTGGTATAGCTATTTATTATCATTATCAAGGACTGTGCACTGTACCTAATTGTATGTGCTGTATGTTCATACAGTTGGCAACACAGTAGGTGTGTTCACACCAGCATCACCACACACATGTGAGGAATGTATTGGCTATGACATTAGGACAGTTATCACATCACTAAGCTACAGGAATTTTTCAGCTCCATTATAACCTAACAGGACCACCACTGGCATTCTGTTGTTTACAGCAATGTCATTATGTGGCGCATGACTAGTATTAGAAAAAATGTTAAAAATTTAAGAAACAGTGTTAACCCATCAAATATGCAGTATTATATAATGTCAGGGGTATTTAATAGGTACTCTACACTCCTAATAGCCAGTTCTCAGTCATTATTTGCATATATTCTGTTTATAGGAAGATGAATTGATAGATGAGATAGGTTTCTCCAAAGACAATCAGATTGGCTCCACGAAACCAAAGTTGAGAGACCAATTTGGCAACAGGATGGGCTTTTGCCAAAGCGGCCTTATTCTCATTAAAACATGCAATGATTGCAGACTGCCTTTGAAGATTTTCCTCTTTTTAAATTTGCTTCAGTACCATACAGAAAATAAGATAAAATGCCTCTTTGCTTTCTAGCATTGATGTCTGTGCTGTGTTTCAAATTTAAAGTTTTTTTTTTTACTTTGCAACAAAAATCAAAAAATCATTAAATGATGTTAGAGACAGCAGGAGGTGTGTAAGAATCATAGAGCCTCTCGCTGCAGTTTATATGATTTCATTATCTAAATCAGTGGGTAATGATTTCCTATAGATCAAAGCTTATAATCATTTTTCAGGGATGTGAACCATAGAACGGAAGCAGAGTTTGAGGATGATGTCAGTGTTTCTTTGGAAAAGTGGAGGAATTTGCCCAAAGAGCAATTATGTAAATAAAATGTGCCTGGGGCTAGAATAATCTGACTGTCACCCATTGGCAGAAATGGCCCCAGGCTCAGGCCTGGTAAGTATTCACTTAGGGAGGTAGATCCAGTGAGGGTAAAAAAAAAAATTTTTAATGTACTTTGCTCCTGATTATAGCATGTTGGAAGGTGGATCTTTCTGTAGGTAAGCTTATTTGTCTGTTCTAGAGAGGTTCCATCTGTAACCCCCTTTCGTTATCTCCAAGACCCCAACTAACTCAGCCTGAGTCCACACTCGTGTTCCTTCCATCTTCAAATGAAAAACCAACACAACCACCAGCACAAAACTACCTCTCCCCACCCTCTCATTATCTGCCCACTATTGAAAGTTGGGATTGCGTGATACATTACACTAAAAAATTAGCAAGGCAACCCAAATGTCACTGACATGCTTTTATTTTTGTAAGCAAATACATTATTGTAAAAGAACATTTTACAGATGAGGAAACTGAGGCAACAAGCAATTAAGTAAGTAGTCAAGGTCACATCGCCCTAATATTGATGATGCTTGTCGCCATCCATTTGTGCAGTTGACCAGGGTCTCAGCACTGTCTTGCCTTGGTCTGTCTTCGGGTGGAGTGTGCCTGGCCTGAGAGGGTGGTCGGGGCAACTGGGGTTGGGAGGCATGATCTGGTCTCCTCAGGGCACCTGCTCACACGATGCCGAAGTTTCAATTCACCCTTCTTAGTCACTCTTCAGTGTTCCGTCCCTGTGCTGGACCTGGGGAAGGGGACATGAGCCCGTGGGCTTGTTCTCTGGAAGTTCCTAGTCTAGAGCAGAAGACTGGAAATTCTGGTTCAGGACTAGGAAGCACAGGAGAGCAACCAGCTCCCCCAGAAGGCTGGGAGAGGCTGAGGGGGTGACCCTGCCTCTAGGTGCAGAGGGACAGGGTAGTCAACCCAAGGGGTTGACCCAAAGCCAAAGGTGGAAGGACACAGTAGGAGTCTGGACTTGGAGGAAGAGGAGGGGTGTCCTGGCTCCCCCATGTGGAGTGTGGGAGTGTGGACCTGCCCAGAAGGAGGGCAGATGCCACACAGGTTCCCTCATGTTCCCACAGTCGGTCTCTCTAGAGACAAACGTGACTGCTCTAGAGAACTCACTAATTAAGACCGAAAAGAAGAAAGTCAAGAGAGAAAATCACTAATTAGGGGGCCTTTTTCAGAAAATTGTAATGTCTTCATTTCTGAGTGCAGGGAACAAAGTAAACTAATCCTTTCCTGCCTCCCCATGGAGTTCCACAGGCTGGTGAGTGACGGGCTGGAGTCACTGGTGATTGGGACCTTGATTTACATGCACATGACACAGTGGGAAGGGTCCAGACACTTTGTGTACCTTGGTGGTTTAAACACACACCCCTGATTTCTGTGACAGTGTTTGTCCCTGCCATCTCACTGGCACATGCCAACCTAGTGCCACGAGATGCTGGGTTGCTCTGGTGTATGTCTTGTGTGTGCATGTGTGTCTGTGTGCTCTATGTGTGTATGTGCTGTGTATAAATGTGTGTGTGTCTTTATTTTCCCAGCACTGCAGAAATATTGAAGATTGTAAACCTTGGACATGACCAAGATCAGACTTGAAACCAGGTATAAGAAGAGAACGGAGATCTAGGTACATTTATGGCCATTTTAGCTAAAAGATAAATGCCATTTTTTAGGGCAGAAAACTATTGCTTAGTGGTCAAGCACACAAATTCTGGAATGAGATTTCTTGACCTTGAACCCATCATATGAAAGAAGCTTCTAAAAATCCAGGCTTCAGTTTCCTCATCTGTGACAGTTTACCCTGGGAGCTCATTGAGCCCATGAGCACCGTCAGTGTTGAGGTTGTCCCCTCTCTTTTAAGAAGAGCGTGTCAAAAAATAACTGAGTCTGGGGGTTAGAACAGATGTCCCAGGTGGAAAGAACCGAGGAGGCAGATGCTGGTGTGGAGATGAAAAACAGGTCAGCAAAGGGGACGGAGCCTTTGTCTCCATCACTCCTCAGCTGAACAGGACAAGAGGGATTTGTTTCTCTGGCCACCGGCAAGCAGAACACTTTTTCCCTTCGTCGCCCTGTATGAAGGGTCAGTGGGCCAATGGCACCACCAAGTCACAGTTCTGTGCTGGTTACAATTCCTGTTTCCCCTTGGCCCAGTTTCTTTCACATCTATGTAATTAACCTGGATTTGGGGTTCACAGAGTCAGCCTCAGTTTCTCAGTTGACCCTGTCTCCCCACACTCCTTGGATAGTGATGAAGAAATGTGCTTGGAAAGAGTCACTTTACTCTGCCCTGAAATCCAACCATTTCTGGGGTGGGAGGGGCTGCTTAAGCTGCTTAATAGAGCATGGGACACACTGTGCCATTGAAGCTCAGTGAGGTCGGGTGGCACTCGGGAATGCAATTAGCTGAGCTGGAAAGAGTCCAGCACACGCTTTCCCGTCATGGAGAAAGCTTTGTTCTACCTTTCTAACATCAGTTGGGCCTTGGCTGCACATCTGGGACCCTCAGCAGCCACCTCTCCAGGTGTCACTGGCTCAGATCTGAAAGGAGGGAAGAGAGGAGAGGCCTGCTGTACTGGGCACAGGAATCTTGGTGTGGATGCCACCCCTCCAGGGGCTGGGGGCTTCTACCCACCCCGTCCGAAGGAGATGGGCTCTAGGTATCACTCGGGTACTTGCCTCATCGCTGTGCTGTGTTCGGTATTTTTAGTATTTCCAAGCCTGTGTAGGGCTACATAGATGACTGTGGTGACCCTATAAATTAGAGGGTATCGAAATGAGCCTATCTTAGCAAATCTTGGAGAGCTAATATCCGGTCAGCAGTGCTTTGCAGAACATGGAATTCAGAGTGTGTTTCCGGGTCTCAGCTTCCCAAAGCTTATTTTCAGATTTTGTTGCTAAATCTAAATGTAAGACATTTTCACCCCACTGTTCATTGTGTACCAAGCACAAGGTTCAAACCTTCAGGGAAAAGACTGATGGAAGCTTAAATATGGGCAGTGTTGTGATGTTTATGGCACCTTTTAAAATATCTACTATATTGGATCCATAAGCTACAGCTGCATCCTAGTGAAGTTCTGGTTTGGGGATCATGCACTCGTGTGCTCACGGGAGCAGGCACACATGCAAATCACACATGCACATGCAACATATGCACATACCCACTTATGCACCCATACGCATGCACACACATGCCATGTAAGTGAGTAGACACACACACACACAATGTATCCTTGCTATGAAACTGACCCAGGCTACCCCTGCCCTGTGATTCTAGCTCTCTGGAATGGCAATCCCACTACCCAACCTCTGCTTCATGTTTGAAATCTCCATCTGTGCTGATTCCACCACAGATAGTAGATCAATTGCCATCATCAGATCGGTCGTGTCACTAATGGGCTGAGCAATTGGGAGGTTAGGCTATTATGGGCCAAGTAGACGCACCTTGAATTGAACCTCAGACCATACTTTGAAGGAATCTCTTAACTCTTTGGCTTTTTAGCAAGCAAATAAGAATGCACTCCTTACTGGTGCACTCCGTGATGGAAGCCAGCACCCCTATAGAAGGAGATTTCTGAAATGAGAGTTTGAAATACCCACTTGGGGAGATGTGGTATTGTTTTATTACTATTTCTCATGGTGAATAGACCCTTTGGGGTAGAGGGAAACAGGGAAACAGGGCACTTGTTTGTAATTAAAAAGCCTGTAAGAGTTTTCTTGGGCTGACATAAAATACTACAGGTTGGGTGGCTTAAAAAATAGACATTTATTTTCTTTCAGTTCTTGAGGCTGGAAGTCCAAGATCAAAGTGTCAGCAGGGTTGGTTTCTTCTGAGGGCCCTGCCCTTGCCTTGTAGACAGCTGTCTTCTCTGTGTCCACATGGTCTTCCCTCTGTGCATGTTTGTACTTATCTCCTCTCTTCTTATAAGGACACCAAGCATATGGGATTAGAACCCAGCCATATGACCTCATTTTAATTTAGTCACCTCTTTAAAGACCTTGGCTTCAAGTTCAGTCACATTTTAAGGTACTGGGTATAAGACTTCAGCATAGGAATTTGGAGGAACACAAGGCAGCCCCATAATGAGTCTCATACACACTTGTAACTATGAGATTATGTCTTCTTGAGAAGGTGGAGGCCAGAGGACTGAGCCTGGCGACTCATGAGTACTCCATAAGTGTTTGCATGAACTTAGAAAATCTATTTTGTTGCAATCATAATTCTTATAATATTTGACCAGTATCTGATGCAATTTCCTTACTTTTTCCAAGTTTTTATTTTATTTTTTAAATTTTATTTTCTTAATGCTAAGGTGACAATAGTTTAACCCTCCCAAAGTACCCTTCTCTGGCCCCTTTTTGAATTTTTTTCATGTTTAATTCTAAGCACAAAAGTTCAATGAAACATTTCAGGTATTTATGGAAGGGAGAGTTGGCTTGTTTCTGATCCCCTGAACCCTCTCATCCCCCGCCCCTCACCTTGCTCAGCAAAGCCCGGGTCTGAACCAAGTGGAGCATTTGCACACCAATTTTCTCTCTGCTGCTTATGTTAACTTCTCTTTGCAGCTCGTTTTTAAGCACCACGGCACTAACTCATAAAATTAATTCCCTTTTCGTGGGATTGTCAGAAATGAGGATTGTTCTGACCCCTGTTTGAACTCATCAGCTGAAATGAAGTTGTTCAGTGAGCTGGAGAAGACAAAGCTTGGTTCCAAGAGATTAATCAGCTCCATCAGCCCTGGGAAGAGGCCCGCACACGGCCCCATCACACTGACCCTGAGCAGCTCCGGTCCCGTGCAAATGAAAGCCATCACTCCTGGCCAGGAAGATACTAAATTATAGGCTTTTAAATTTAATTTTCAGTTTACTTGTGTTTTCGATTAGTGTGCCATGTCTCATAAAGATGGTAGTACCTTTAAGTAGTAAACACCTCCATCTCACAGCTCGAGCAGCCCTATAATCAAAGGCAAATTCCAACTGAGGTCTGTTAGCAAATGAAACATGGGTGGGGTTTTTTATTTTCTGGTGACACCTTAAGCAACAATAGCAAATTATTTTCTTCATACCAAAATCAATAACAGCCTTGGAAATAAAAAGTCTCCCTGGGCCTGGGGCCACAGGATTTCCTGACAGGCTCCTAAAACTATCTTCTGGTCGCCGGGAGGCCTGAGGATGGCCATTCACTTTCTGATCACGACTGAGTTTCAGGGTGTCTCCTGAGCGAGGAAACTCAAAGGCGGGATGACAGATGGTCAGCTGGGGCAGCACTGCTCACCTCATGGTTACCGACTTCAGTTGTACACACACAGAATGGGGAGTTTCTTCTCTCCTTTAGAGTGAAAATGAGAATTACTGCTCTTTGGAGAACCCTGAGGGCTGATGACCCCCCCCCCCCCCCCCCGCCTCACCTTTGATTATCTAGGCATAGGTTCGCACTCAACCAGCAGTGACTGGTCTCCTAAGAAAAGCTTCAGGGAAAGACATATTGCTATCCAGACTTGGGATGGGCCACACAGAGATCCCCAAGCCCACTCACCTTGGTCTGATTACTCTTCCCTGCTGGACGCCCCGCACTCCAGCCTCTCCCTTCGCTGCCTCTGACATTTTCCTGACTCTCCTTGCTTCTAGTAGAAGCCACTCCTGACCCTAACCACTGGCATTTCGTGAGCGTTGACCAGTTTCCCCTTAAACACACAGCTGCATTTGTTAGTCAACAGTTCTACTTGGCTTTAGCTTACACCTCCCTTAAGTTACAACTCCTACATCCAGCGTGGTAAGAGAAGTATTTGTCACAAATGAGTAGGAGATCTATAGACGGTTTTCTACCTCATACAGATGTTTGGGGTTGAATTGTGTTTCACCCCTCCAAATTTCTATATTGAGGTCCTGGCTCCTAGTACCTCAGAATGTTACTGCATTTGGAGGCAGGGTCTTTAACAAGGCGATTAAGGTAAAATGGGGTCATATGGGTGAGCACTAGTCCAACATGATTGGCGTCCTTCAAAGAAAAGGAGATTAGGACAGAGACACATAGGAGAAAGACCCTGTGAGGATATGGGGAGAAGACAGTCATCTACACATCAAAGAAGAGAGACCTCAGAAGAAACCAGCCCTGCTGACATCTTGATCTTGGACAACAGGTTGAGGAAATCAACCTGTTGCTTAAGCTGCCTGATCTGTGGCGGCCTGAACAAACTGATACAATAGACAACGGCTTATTGTCAGATCAACATTCATTTCATCCAAACTATGTGCACTGCCACCTGTGCCTTAGTTAACATGGGTCTTTGTGTGGTTCGTGGCGAGGGTTGGACTTGGCATTGATTCGGAGCATGGAAGTTTCTTGCCCATTAACGAGATATAGAAAACCCACGTCCTATTGGCACGCAGACCATGTGGGTCCGCTCTGACCATCAAAATCAATAATGAGGAATTTTCAGTTAACTGGGCTATGGGCTTGTGCACATGCTTAATTGGTGATATTGGTGGTTTGCCTCAAACCCGTTTTCCTTCCCTCTCTGTCCCCACCTACAGGGCCACTGGTATGCCTCCTGTGTGCCAAGGCTCCTGGGTGCCTCTGTTCCTTCCAGTCAGGCATGCTTCCAAAGCTTTGTTTGTCTGTTTTGACAAAAGAAATACAAGTGTTTATTTCCATGTTGCTTTTGTTTCTCAGCAAGTTGCAATCCTGATAGAATGTCAGCATAAAACAGAATTTCTGCAGAGTTCCGTCCAGGAAATGTGAAGCGGATGTCTCCAGGTTTGGGGTCTGATACCCCAGTGATGCTCCTCCGGCTCTCATAAAGAGTGCAATGTTGCCAAACTACAAAAGCCAGGATCCAATATACATTTTTCTTACTCAAATGCTGGATCACCTTTTGTCTGAAACAACAGACTGGAACATGTATTCTTGCCTCTGGCCACACCGACCCTTCCCAGCAGGCGTTTGTCGGATGTCACCACACTACCTGCAGCCTTGCTGGCCGCAGTAGGCCCTGTTGGGATGTAGGTATCACTGTCCTCTCTGCTCCAGTTGGGTGTCAGCCTGCTGTCACCTGCCCTCAGGTGTGAGAGGATCCTTTACAGTCAGATCTGAAAGATGTGCTAAATCTTCACGCACTTTCTTCACTCAGATTCAAAGTCAGATATACGGGGAGAAGGCTTGACAGCCTGCAAGTCCTGTTTGGTGGACATCGTTTCTGTGACTGCCTGTTCTCACTCCCAGAATTCGTTCTTTGTTATTAGAAATTTATCAGTGATTAAATTGATTGTAAATTACAGACAATTAGTGCTTTCTTCTTATTCAAAGCTGAATTGTTTAATTTTAAAAAGGAAGAATGACCTGTATTGAATGAGCAAATAAAACTGCTTCTTTGTGTTCACAGGGCACTTTCCTTCTCATGAACCTGATTCTTTTTTAGATTTGGCTTTTTCATTCATTTGTACAAGAACATGCTAGAAGCAACTTGGCCATGTACCTTTTTACTGGAGTACAAAGCCCTTTAGAAAGACTAAATTTAATGGGTGCAACATGTAATTTTATGAAAAACATTAAGCAAGACAAATATCATAATATAAATTGGCTCTTGCTCTTGGCAGGAACCAGGACCCGGGGCTCAGAGTCATCAAATGAATTGACGGGCCAGATGCAGGACACTTCTGGAAAAGGTTCCACAAAAAATGGTACAGACATTTGTCATCTAGACTGGGACTTCTGTGTGGGTGTACAGTGCTGAGGACCCTAGGCCCGGAGGCTGGTGGCCCACGTCCACTGGGAGTGGCTTCAGCATTTCTAAGTAAGAGATGCCCAGCCCAGCTTCTTCTAGTCATCAGAACAATGCTCAGGATACTTAGTTTCTGCTTCATCTCCTGGGGTTTGGAGGGAGAGCCACAGAAGTTATTTCCTTTTCACTTATTTTCCTCCCTGCCTCCCTCGCTGCTTCCCTTCCTTTCTTCTTCCTCCCTGTAAAGAAAATACAGTAAGGAAAGCTACGCTGAAAGTGGAACATAGCCCAGGGACACAGACAATAGTGTGGCGAAGGCCTGGAGTGGGGCAGGGGCGAGGCAGAGAGGGAAAAACAGGGAGAAATGGTAGACATCTGTAATACTCTCAACAATAAAAATAAATTTAAAAAAAGAAATTAGAGTAACCAATGATAATTTTCTCCAGTTACTGGTTCAGAATGCTGATTTCAGGCAGAATGGTCCACTAGGACATGGGCCCTTGGAAGCTTGCTTGCAGTGGGTCCATTGTGGCAGGACCCACTCTTTTCTCTTATTTGTCTTCTGAGTTACTTTAGAGTAGCAGTGATTATAATTGTTCTACATCAGCCAGTATGTTCTCAACCCTAATTTAGCTTTGGATTATGTGCACTACACTGCATAGTTCGACATGCAAACCCTCTTCAAGTTCACAATATCAGTATTGAGTTGTGTTTCAAAACTGACCGTTTAAAGTTCTGTGATTATATTTTTATTCATGCTTTATTCGTTGAATCCTTAAGAATAGTAATTAAAATGTTCAACTTATTTACAAGGTATTTACAGGTATTAATTATTGTTTTGAAGCCTTTTTTGATATTAAATAAAAT
Source organism: Miniopterus schreibersii (assembly GCF_964146895.1). NCBI lineage: Eukaryota > Metazoa > Chordata > Mammalia > Chiroptera > Miniopteridae > Miniopterus > Miniopterus schreibersii. The sequence goes on from NC_138103.1 coordinate 78,370,238, forward strand.
ATAACCTGGGTTCCCCGCAGCTACTCAGGGATTTGAACAAAGGCCTCTGCTTTTACTCCTGCAGAGCCCAGCTCAGCTGCCTCTCTCCCTGGGCCGCCTCTGTGTCCCCACTGTTGGGCCTGTTTCAATGTCCCCACTGTAGCCTGCTGAGAGGAGAGCCCGTTTCTGTCCCAGAGAACAGCATCACTTTACCCTGCTGCATGTTTTATTTAAGAGAAAACTAAATTGTCAGAGCGCAGCAATACGCGCTTTTCTTTCTGGCAACACTTGGCTTTTTCACACAAATAATTTATTGGTTCTTCAGGTTCTGCCAAGTACTCGCCCTCCCAGGTCTGCTGACCCCCGAGCGCTACACATAGGCCCAGCACTGGCTCTCAGACCCCCTCTCTGTGCACCAGGAACTTCTGTGACACCACAGGCCAGGCCTCAATCCCATTTCAAGCTGAAATTCCACAATTGAAAAGGAACATTCCCCCTTGGGTGTTGGCTAAAATGTTTGCTGTGAACTGGGGTGTTTAGGTTGAAAGATGTACTGCGCCGAGGAGAAAGGCGAAGCCGTGCTGAAGCAGATTCAGTCTCTGAAGTCAGAGCAGCTTCCAAGAAATAAATTTGCAATTTCACTGGGAAGCAAAACTTCTTCAGTCTTGATTTACGCTAAACACAGACTGCGGGTCAAATGGAAACAGAATGGAGGCGCTTTTTCAAGAGCAACGCGTGGGTGAGTGCGCACAACCCAAACGGGCCCGGAGGGCTCCCTTGTCAGCAAAGCTGAGGCTGGCTCTCCCCGAGGATAGTAGGGGAGCAGTCTCCATGTCATTTCCCTGTGGGCCGTTGTTTTTAAATTATAATTGTCAGCTTTGTAGCTCTGGCTTGCATGGCAAGTGCATTAATTAAATATTAAATGTGTGTTTGAAGGTGGCACTGCTCATGCTTTTAAGGGTGACCGGTTCTAAAAACGACAATTTTAGGACACATGCATATTTGCAACAAATTCTTATTTCTCCCTTTAATTCAGATAAGCATACCTTAGAGTAAACTCAAACTCAGGACAGGTTAGTGCTCTCATTTATTATTTGTGGGGCCCAGCAAAAATCTTCCTTTAGGTAACGAAATAAGAAAACTAACTTTTGAAAGATTTAATCTTAATTAGTTTCTCATCTTTATTTCAGAACAAGCTTGGTTATTAGCTAAAAAGAAGAATATTTGAATGATTGAAGCTATGAACTTCATCTGCAGTTTTAATATACATTGTGATACAGGTTGGTTAAAATCGGAATACCAAAATGCGAGGTAGTGGGAGTGGTTCTTAAGAGCATTCAAAATCATTTCATTAACAGACAGTTTGGCAATAGAAGCTGCACTGAAGTTGGTGTATGTGAAAATTTTATGAACTTTTTTCAAAAATTTAAAAAAACAACAGCTTATCAGAACACTAAACTAGTTCTACACTTGGCCTTCTAAGAAATAAAAGTGGCCAAGGACAAGCGGGACTGCCTGTAGGTGGTACCATTCAGGCCTGTGCAAGAGAGCTGGGGCCAGAAGCAGGGGACAGGGTCCTTGGGTGGCAGCCATAGGAAGTGTGCAGTAGGGTGAGTCAGGGAGCTCTGCAGGCCTTGGCTTTGGGAAGGGGTCCCATCACATCCCAGCGAGGGCCCTTGGTCTGCTGAGATCGGAAGCCCTTGAATCTAGCCTTGGACCTGGGTGGGAGATGCTGCAGGGAACATTCCAAGTAGCAGAAATACCTCAGCGCCGTGGCTCTCGGCTGCTGTTGTTCTCAGGTGACTGGTCCTCTGGCTGACCGTCTGCTGAGGTAGCCTCAAGTCCCCAGGGCTTCCTGCCCGGACACACGGCTGTTTGCCAGGCCCGCATCTACCCAGCCCGTGGCCACCAGGAGGTCCGAAACACTGCGCCCACCCAGCGCCTCTGATAGTGAGCTGGAGGAGTTTCAGGGTTCACCTATCGATTCGAGCCTTACACTGGCACATCAGTTTCTGTTCATTCCCGCTCTATCGTACATTATATGAAGTTTCCTGCACCGCTGTTGTCAATCTTCAAAAAATTCGCCCCAAATACATAAGTGAAAGCGGATTCTCCCATCAAGATGTCCATTTGTCTTACCATCATTTCTCTGAAACGCCTTGGATTTGGACCCTTAATTCCCTTCCTCTAGAACCTTACTGTTTATTACTGGAGGTGACAACAATGTTTCTCGTTCCACTTTTCAAAATTTCATAGAACCACAGTGAAGAAGAGGCCCAAACCCTGTCCAACCTGATTCGCCGAAAGTGGGGTCTGTGGAGCTCTGGTCCATTTGAGTATCTTGCTGGTTGAATGCACTTGACACACGCACACAATCTATAAAATAATATTGTCATATACTCTGCACACACACACTTATATATGTACATATAGATCCATTTCTGTACATAGATACATATACATATTGCATATGTAAAACATTATTTCACTAGGTAATTTAGTTCAAACACTAAAAAGTAAAAAAAAAAAAAAAAGATTGCAGATGAGAAGGCTTTCTGTCCACTCTGCCCCATCCACTCAGCAGGTCCTAAGGTCTTCTCTCATTTTCCAGAGATGTTTTTACACGTGCCGCCCCCTTTCATTTCTGCAAAGAGAAGCTCACTAAGCCTTGTGTTCTGTGCCTGCTTCTTTTACTTACCAGCAAGTCTTAGGGCTCTTTCCACATTGATATAGCCTCAGGCTATGCACCTAAACTGCAGGCCCAGCTGTTTGTTGGGATCTGTTCCTCTGGATGGACAGACATAACCTGGGCTGAAAGGAAATACAGGGCATGGAAATAGCAGTGACCTTCCTAACTTGTAGCTGGAAGGCCTGGGATTTGCAAGAGCTCCCAAGTCCGGGGCCCGCAGGGGGCCACCTCCTGGGGTTGTCACAGCAAACATCTAGAAAACAAACACAAACAAAAGAAGGAAATAGTCTGCGGTTGTCACGAGTTCATAGATTTACTGTGGGTTTTTTGTTTTTTAAGAAAGAAAGGCCTTTCTAAGGTTTTTAAATTTCAGAGCCCCAAATGTCAGCTGCCTGTCAGTGTCTCCCTGGGAAGCCGCCTTTTAGTCGTTCTGTTTGATATTGGGTACGTGGTTGTCAAATGTTTACATTAAGAAGTGTACAGTAAGCCCTCACTTTAGAAGCAAATTACCAGTCAGGGCATCGTGAGAACCGGCTCAATCTGAATATTGATGATCTCATTTCCAAGTCTCTGCGGGGCTGGGGGGTGAGGCGTTGATCATTGCTTTTCACTGATAAGCAAAATATTTCCAGAGCGTGAAGAATTCGTGGTGCGTGAAGAGGGTAACCATAATCTGCACCCACGAGCTCACGTCTCTGCTCCCTCCGCCTGGAAGAGCAGCCCCAGAGACGCTAAACTCTCTATTAGGCCGCCTGCAAAAGGGCCCCTCATTTGAATAGAGCCTTTTCTGCTGAGAAAAACTCTGGGACAGCGGGCAGCCCTCTAATCAGGGTTGCATTTGGAAGAGCAGCCTTGGATGTTCACTTTTTGTGATGCTCAGTTGTGGAGTATTTTCAAAGGTATTGTCATTTTTATTAAACATTTTTGTTCTTACTTATTTTTTAAATGGGATGAATAGCCTGCCTGTCCTGGAGAGTAAGGGTGTGGGTTAATGTGGCCATTTGGTGATGGAATATTTAAATCACACTGTCTGATGAAATGTAGAAGTCTGTTTAAATATAGGATTAGACTCACAATACAGGAAGCAGTCAGGAGATCAAAAGGCGCAAAAAGTCATGCTGGAAGGAAGTAAAGAGCTACAGGGGAATTTTTAGCTAAATGATTAACAGTGTTTCCAATACATTACTTTCAATCTGACTTTAAAATAAAAGTAACACGGCCGACCGTGCAACTGGGGTTGGACCAGCGGCTGGGGCAGCCTCAGCTCGGGGCTCTGCGTCCACCGCTCGCAGGAAAGGGGACCTTGGTTTAAAAGTTGGGCTCTAGGCAGTGATGTGAAATCTCCCAGGGGAGATCCTGAGGACGGGAAGGGCTGACGGACGTCCATAGGAATGCGATTTCTGGCATCTGAACCTTTGTACCTGGGTCCACAACAAGAAGCAGACTAGACCTGGTAAGTGTCCCGCTTGGGAAGGTCGGGTTTGGTTTTGTGGATGGTGGTTCAGCAACAGGGTCAAACAGAAGCCTGATGTCCAGGGACACCTGGGGAGTCCCGACTGCCGAGACCTCCTGGCAGCTGCACCTGTCTCAGGAACCGGGCCCTGCCCTTCACTTTTTGTCTTTTAATAACATTTAACATTTTAACACTTCCACATGTCTGTGGACATGTTTATGCCTGAAAACTTCCACGTGGGCAAAAATAGAGGTATTAACAGAAAATGATTCCAAGTAAGTCAGCGATCCACACAGGATTAAAAGTTTCATTTTATTCTTATATTAATGTGCCAGACTTCACATTTTATTTATTCATTCATAGATGGTTTCTCTCTCTTTGACTCTTTTATACTTATCATAACATTTTATGAAAGTAAAAAAAAAATTTAGTTGAACTTTTAATATTGAGAAAGACCATTTATCACTGTTCAAAATCTCTTATTTTTATAATTAACTTTTCATAATACATTTTTAGGAATCACCCCTTATATAAATAAGCATGCCACCAATCATTACACATATTTTTATACTTTCTAACTCTTGAGCAGCTGTGCAGATTCTTTTTGCAGCATCTGTCTCAGCATGTTCCCTGCCCCTAATTTAATGAAATTAAATGCTTATAAGTTTCTACCTCTATTCCTATTTTAAGGATTTTAAAAGATGTTTCAAATAATGTAAAATATGAAGTTGTCAGTCAATTCAGGAAGTATTGTAACAGCAATAACAAGAAGCCATTTCCATGCACAGGGAAAGGATAGAAGGAAGCCACAGACGGTACCATCCACCCATGCGCCTCTCATGGCCACAGCTGTTATGTGGATGGTGCTCGTCCACCGCAGCCTCCAGGCACCAGGACAGCTGGTGCACCATGCATACTTCTGAGCAAACAGGCCTCCGTTCACATCATGGCTCCTTTATTCCCCAGTTGCATGATCTTGTGGAATGTCTCTCTCTGAGCTTCGATGTCTTCATCTGTGAAATGGGGATAAAGACAGTAGGACTTTGACAGGCCACTCAATTGTTGTGAACACTCATGACCGTATTTTCCCCTGACGTTCGTCCTTAATGGAGGCCAGCACAGAGTATATTGCTAAAACCATGGGTCTCCCATGAAGTTTCCTGAAGCCTTTGCAGAAAGTATTTTTTATATATTTTGAATAGTTCTGAGGGATGTAAATTAGCTAAAAAACATTTAAAAATTTTATTCACTTTATTGATATTTAGTCTAATGCTGAAACTAGTAAATCTTTCTTTGGACTTGGGGGATCTATGGCCAAAGCCCCAGGAGGATGGTAACAAGTGAGAAGAAGAGACAGGGATGTCCTTGGGCCACCTCTGGGCTCCCAGCGCTGGATTGCCATGCACTTTCACTTGGAGCGGAGGTCCCGTGCCTCCGGGCAGTGACCTCAAGCCAGACTGGGAGAGCGTATACATGCTGTGCTTCAAGTGTGATGTGAAATCATTGTGTATTGTTGCCAGAGGAAGTGGTTTGTCTTGTAATAACTCCCTGCGTGACGCAGCCTGTGGAAGGAAACAAAGAGGTGGGTTATGCAGACTGTCCTCTCTCCAGTCCCCAGAAACTCCTGTTTCCTTCCAAATACCCACATTTTTCTATACCTAGCTTTCATGCCCAGTTCTTGGTAAAGTTATGGCGCCAGTCCCAGGATGTCCGTTTCTATCTTGTCACTTCTCACGGTTGAATCTAATTACCTAATATCCTTGGAGCCCAGAATAATGTAGCTCGTTACCACTAGATTGTGGAGGTCAGCAGGTGCCCTCCCAGAAACATCTTCAGAGTACTTTTTAAAAAGTACTATTGTGGACTTTTAAAAAATATGGCTTTATAATAATATTCATAATTTTTTGTTTATAAAGATAAGACTTCATAATAGATTCTCCATATAAGGTTAAATTCTAGCCACATGGTACTAAACATGCAGTGCTCGGAGTTACCTCCAAGCTTTGCCCTCCTGGAGAAATGTGGGTGTGCCTCCCGGAGCTCATTACACCATACAACGGTTATAATGGCTATGGTTCTGCCCCTTTCTATCTCTTGGCTGATGACCTACCTTAACATGGAAAGGTGAGTATGATCGAACGTACAATTTGCCGCCTTCAAAGCTGTATCCTAGACCTGTTAATAGTTGTCTTCCAGTGAGCTCGGTGCTGCATAAAGTTTATTGTTTTCTCTTGACTCTTTGCTGCACAGTGTGACTGTTACACATCCCGTCTGTGTCATGTCACTGTGGATAATGACTATGCCCAGGTGTGGGCCCTTTTGTTTTCTGGGGCCGCAGGGCTGTTTCATTAAGACTCCCTGTTGAAAACTTTGCAATTCCTTCCCGTGGTTTACCAAACAAAGCACAGACTGCTTGACCATGTAGGTGACAGCAAAGATCCAAGCTGTGGAGCGGTCTTAAGCAAGGTCTTCACCATCCTGAGTCTCAGTTTTATCTTCTAGAAATCAGAAGTTAGATAGTTAGATTTGAAGTTTCCTCCCTGCTCAGATCTTATGATTTTGTGAATTAATTAATATCACTTCATGAAAATGATTTTTTTTCCAGGAACACTACTAATCACAATACAAAGACTGTTAGCATCCTATCTCCCAGATATTTTTCTCATGTCCTGCCAGTGTGCTTATTCATACCGTAGGCGCCAACTGTGTGCACCACAGGACAAGGTGAGAAGGAGCGTTTATGGAGCGCTTACCAAGTCCAAGCCTACGTTGCCCTGAGGGGCACACTGTTGACACCCTCCCGTTGCAGGTGCAGAGGTTTAAGTGGCTTAATGGGGTGGGCTGATGTGGGAAGCATTTTCTCAGCTGCAACCCAGGCTGTCTCCAATGTGCAATGACAGGCAACATGGGAGATACTGAAGAGGCGTTCTTGAGGGGTTGACAGCCTAGCTGACCCTTCCATGCTGCCAGATGGCCTTCAGTGTGTCCACGTTGGGTGCTTCTAGCCACAGACCTTTGTGCATCATTCCAACATTTCTCCTCCATCGCACCGCTACCCATCTCCTCCTCTCTCCCTCAGGGATGGCCGGCCTCCTGCTTTGCCAAGAAAACAAAGAACAGGGAGGGAGCTTCAGTTCCTGCTCTCTAGCTGCGCCCTGGCTGGCTTCTTGTCACAGCCACCTTCCTCCGTAACTGACCCTCCCTTCTCAGTGTTGTCCCGCAGTCAACATCTCTCTCTTCTTTTTCTCCCACCGCTTCTCCTCTCTGACCTTCACCTCACACCTTGTAACACAGCTGAGTCTTACTCTACTTTGTCAAACCTTCCCTGAGCTACACATTTTCTGGAACAAATCGTTATGTCTGCTTCCTTCTGCAGGCACTCCTGTTCAAACTGTGATCTTTGCTCGGCCACCACAGCCTTAGTCCATCTTCTGCTCAGCCCGCTCCCTTCTGTCCAGAATTTACCTTATTTACTGACTGATTCTTGCAGGCTGTCCTCTCGCTGCCTCTGGACCATGTGACATTGATACATTAGACGAGCAACTATTCAGCACCTACTATGTGACAGGCACTGTTCTAGGCAGAGGAAATACATCAATGAAAAAAATAGATGGAATTCACTCTTTTCATAATTTTTTTATTTTAGTAGAGGAGGAAGAGCCAATCAATAATGACTCTGGTAGATAGGTAAGTTATATGCAGCATTGCAGAAGGTTATAAAGGCTATAGGGAGAGATAAGACAAGGGAACTAGGGAGCAGGATGGCAGGGTTAGGTCTCATAGTGAAATGGCTCCTGTGCAGAGTATGTAGGTTAGAAAGTGAACCAAGTGGACACCCTCAGAACAGCCAGCCTAAGGTTCTCAGCAGGACCATGCCGGGCAACCATGATCACACAAGGAGGCCAGTGTGCCTTGGTGGGAGCAGGCTGAGATGGGGAGAAGGGGTAATGAGGGCGGGGTCGGGGAATGTTGGCTGTGCAGGGTCTCATGGTCACTCCCTCCCTGCTTTCTGCCTCTGCTTTACCACAGCATGTACAATCAGCCAACAATTTCTGTAGGTTTTTATCTTCGCTGGATCTCTTAAACCTCTCTCTTTTCCCCCATTACCATCTCTATGACTCTAGCCACTCTCTTCCTTAAATTTAAAAGGAATATATCCTAAGAATCCTGAAACACTAATCGGAAAGAATATATGCACCCCTATGTTCATAGCAGCACAGTTTACAATAGCTAAGATCTGGAAACAGCCGAAGTACCCATCAGTAGATGAGTGGATAAAAAAGCTGTGGGATATTCACACCATGGAATACTATGCAGCTGTAAAGAAGAAGGATCTTGTATCCTTTGGGACAGTACGGAAGGACTTGGAGAGTATTATGTTAAGTGAAATAAGCCAGGCAGAGAAAGATAAACATCACATGATCTGATCTCACTTACATGTGGAATCTAAAGAACTTAATAAACTGACAGACAGAAATGATTCAATGACATGGAAGCATGGATCAGACTGATGAATCTCAGAGGGATGGAGGGGGGTGGGTGGGTGGAGGGGGAGAGATTAACCAAAGAATTTATATGCATATATGCATAGCCCAAGGACACAGACAATGGTGTAGTGTGGGACTGGGGAAGGGGCTGAGGTGGGGTGGAAGGAGTCAATGGGGAGAAAAAGGGACATCTGTAATATTTTGAACAAAAATAAAATAATAAAAAGAAATAAAAATTAAAAAAATAAAATTGAAAAAAGTTTTTTTTTAATATCTCTCAATCTCTCTCTCACATTCTGCCTGAAAAATCTCTCCAACATGTAATTATGATCATAGAGCCTCCACGGCTGTTGCATGCCCCTGCACATGCTGACTGAAGGCTCTCCCCTCTCATCCCCTGGAACACTCCATCCCATCCTGTAAGACCCATGTCATGTCTCCTCCATGTACCTTCTACAAACTCACTCAGTAAAATATCTGTTTTTATTATTAAAGTCATTTTTCCACCATTCTTCTCTTGATCTTCCTCTGAATGGCGTTGAAATCTTTTTAGAGCTCTGTCTTCATTTCATGTCTCTACTACTTAAAACTATGCCTGACATACAGTAGGTGCTCAGTAAATATTTATTTAATGAATGGATAAACCACCCAAGTAAAATGTGCAAAAACAAAGAGCCCAACCCCCTGGGAGATGAAAGGAAAGGACTGACTTGAAGAGCACTATAGGGAGTGATGAAGATGAAAAGTGTCTGGCAGGTGTGCCGTAGATTCTGAAGTACTGTTTTTAGCCTTCCTGTCAAGAGTTGATGCCTTCTTCTCCATTGAATCAAGGCTTGGCATTGTGACAAATGGAGACAAAAGGACATTGGGAAATGCGCCTCAAACAGAGTCATGAAACATGTAGGTGCACTGGGGCTTCCCTCTTCTCACTGCACTCGGAGGTGACATCCTGACTCTGAGCCTGCCTTCTGGAAGGGATCAAGGAACCCAGCTGACAGCCATGGCGGGGTGGGGTGGGGGGGGGGGACGTAGACCTCTTAGATGTCCAGCCCTAGCTGTGCTCACTTCCAGGGAGACACAGTTACTCACTGGAACCCAGTCCAAACTGCCAATCCATGAAACTGCAAACTAATGACTAATGATTGTTTTAAGATACTAAGCTTTGAGGCCATTTGTTACACAACAAAGATCACTTATACAGGTTGTAAAGTGTTAAGAAAGTCCTTGCATCTTAGACTTGTAAGTTAAGTTTAGTTTAGTCAGCAGTAGAAATTTAGCATAGCTTACCATCCTTCAGCAAACTTGTGCCGTCCCATTGAAAGTCATGTCAATTAGTGATGTATTGTTCTTGAATTATCTCACCTTCTGCAACAAGTGACTTCTGTCTTCCTCAGATTGTGTAATGTTAGGAGAAATGAACATATGGATGTAGAACAGGAGGTTCACACTAAAGGGTAGTATTTGTATTTGTCCATTGTTTCCATTCAAATGAAGAGGTGCTCAATATGTGCCAATACAGGTTCAATCTGCAGGCCCCAGGGGAGAGCACAGCAAGCCTGAGCCCTGAGCCAGGCCTTCTGAGAAACAGTGACTCATTTAGGCACATACGTACTGCAGGACATGTAGCACAGGGAGCAGACAGGAAATGTACCCAAATCCATGCCAGATGTGACAATGGAAACTCCCACTATGGGTGGAGTTTGGTAAGGCATGAAGGAAGAGCATTTGGCACTGAGTGTCAGCCAAGAGCACAGACTGAGTATGCCAAAGCACAAGCTCATGTGAGGGGGAGGCAGGGCGGTGGCCAGATCCCTTAAGAAGGGATTGCCTGGGGTGATGGCACCTGGTTGGATGGAGAAATTGTTCCATAGAGCTGAGAAGATCTCAACTCCTAGGTTGGGAGTCATATTTGGGTATTTTTGTGTCCAAAGAACATATCACAGCTTTGTACTTATTTAATGAGTGAGAGAATCACTTTGACCCCAAATGGGTGATCTTATCTTGGTTCTTGGAGAGAACTGGGCTGCTTTGTATTTACTTGTGTTTGAAGGTTATCTCGCAAATCCACACAGGCTGCCATGACCACAACTTGTTCTCCTGAGATGTTTGTCCCAGGCAGTGCTAGCTTTCTCAGTCTTGCCCAGAGGCCTCATGGTGGGTGTGGAAAATGTGCAGTAGTGACTGAAGGAAACAGAAGATGCCACCGAAAGAGCGAAGGTGTTGAGGCCAGACAGACTTCAGTAGAAATCCACTTCTGTCAATTACTACTGTGTGACTTAGGTTCACTTATCTCACATCCCTGACATTGTTTACTTATCTGCAAATGAGATCAAGCATACTCATTTCATAGGATTAAATGAGAAACATGAAAATGAAATAAAAATTTAGAGGACTTTGACAATCTTATTTCAAACTGACTAAAGAGGCACAGTAGTCAAGACAATGTAGCGTTTGACTCATAATGGGATGTGTAGATCAATGGAACAGATCCAGAAGCCAGAAAAAACCCTTTCACTGTTGTTAATAAATTTTCAACAAAAATACCAAGACAAATCAATGGGTAAAATATAAGCTTTTTAATAAATAGTGCCGTGATGATTGGATATCAATATGTAAAAACAAACAAACCCAAACAAACAAAGACCTAGAACTTAGAAACCTACCTCACATTATATATATATAAATTAACTCAAAATTAGACCTAGATGTAGGAGTTAAAGCAATAAATCTTCCAGAAGAAAACAGAAATAATCCCTGTGACCTTCACTTAGGGAAAGTGTTTTCATTATGGTAGTAAAAGATAATACATAAAAGAAAAAACAAAATAGATAAGTTGAACTTCAGCAAAGATAAGAAAATGTTTTTTATTTCAAATGATACCATTAAAGAGTTGAAAATAGAAGCCAGGCACAGGGAATATTATGAAAAAGACATATCCAATAAAAGACTTTTACTAAGATATATAAAAGACTCAATAATAAGGAAATTTCTCAATGAAAAAAATAGGGCAAAGGATGTGAAAAGAAATTTTACAAAAAAAAAAAATCCAGTAATATGTACATGAAAAGATGTTTACCACCATGAGTCATTAGAAAATCCAAATTAAAACCATAATAAAAAAAACACAACGCTCCACTAAAATGGATATGAAGAGACTGACAATATCAAATGCCGCAAAGATGTAAAAAAAATGCAATTGCAAAATGTACAACTACTTTTAAAAACCTGGGTATTTTCTTCAGAAGTTAATGCAACCTTAACTTACAATCCATCAATACTAGCTTTTTTATCTGAATGGATAGGTCATTCCCTTTTAGTTATTTTTTTTTCTCTTATATATGCGCTTAAGGCTCTGAATTTCTAAGTACTGCTTTAGCCGCATTCTTCAAGTTTATTCATTAATATTTAATTTTAAATATTTTTATTTTCCTTTGTAACTTATTTATTTTATTGACTCATGGAATATTTAGAAATATGTCATTTAATTTCCAAACATTTGGAGATTTCCTATTTATCTTTTTAAATGTATTCATAGTTTCATTCTACTCTGGTCGGAATACATGCTCCACAGGACATCAGTCCTGTCAAATAGTAAAAATGTTGTGTGTGTTAGAAAAGAATGCATATCCTGTTGCTCCTGGGTTTGGTGTCCAGTCTCCCGATTTTGTCAATCATCTACTCATTTTAATCAACCAAGTCCTTACGGATATTTTAACCTGCTGGTTCTATTAGTGTATACCTAATGATACAGCCTCAAAGTTCTTGAATGACAAAGTAAGTAATAGAACAAGTTAGGTATTAAATTTTACAATTGAATTTACCCTTTTATCATAACAAGAGACTTTAATCTCTGGCTATACCTCTAGTCTTAAAGCCTATTTTGCATGATGTTAGAATATTTATACCAGCTTTCTTTTGCTTAGTTGTTTCATGGTCTATATTTTTCCACCATTCTGCTTTCAAATGTGTGCACTTTTATATTTAATGTCTTTCATAGCAGCCTATGATTAGTGTTTTTTTAAATTCAGCCTGATTGTTTTTTTTTTTTAAAGGAATAGTTTGCTTATTTACACTTAGTGTCTTTTCTTCTTTCTTCTTTCATGACTTCCTTTGAATGAACTGAGCACTTTTAAATTTTTTCCAATTCCCTCTCTATTTTCTTGTTAATTATATATTATTGTAATACCTTTATGTAACTCTTGAGATCTCAAGGTGCATTCTTTAGTTCTTAAAGTCAACTTTAAAATAAGTCTTTTAAATCTCTTATAATGCAAATGCCTACAACAGTTTAACTCCATTCACACTTCACACATTCCTTTTGTGCTGCTGTTGTTCTGTCCTTAAATTATACATATATTTTTAAAGACGTCGTAAGCAGTCGTTATTTACATAAAAACACTCTTTGATGTTGCCTTGAGAGTGGCTCTGTTGTTAATTCATTTCGTCTGATTTTATTTGTTTGACAATGTCCTTTATTTTTCTTCCTGAAGATTTTTCTTATTCCCATTCTTACCTTAGCTACAGGCAGTGCAATTATCATTATTACTCCAGCGCATTGAAGACATTATTGCATTTTATTTTGGTTTCATTGTCCCTGTTGAGAAGTCAGCTGAGGCCAACCCTGGCTCCTTAGCAGGAAATCTGTCAGTTCTACCCGACTGCTGTAAGGAGCTCCTCCCTTTAGTTGGTTTTCAGAAGTCTGACTGTGATGTGCCCATATCTTTTGACCTCCCCAACATTTAGCATGTTCGAGGTGTGTACAGCTTCAGGCATTCTTAGTATTACATCTTTTGTCAGTTTGGAAAAATTTTCAGTTAAAATATGTTTTTAATTGCTTAAAAATAATTATTTTTCACCGGTTCTCCTGGACTCCAATGATAGGTATTTCTCACTTTTACACTATGCTTCATATTTCTCTTCAATGTTTTTCTGTGCGTTATTTCTGCGCTTCGATCTTATTTTCTACTGGCCAATCTAATAGTTAACTAACCTCTTCAAGTGTATTCATTTTGCTGTTAAGTGCATATTTTACATTTGTGATTTTAGAAATTGTGTTTTTGTTTATTTTAGTTTTTAGAGATTTTATTCCTCTGAAATCTATTTTCTTGAATGTATTGATTATGATTATTTTAAAGACTTCATCTATTAACCCTAATGTATGAATCACCTACAGTTACATGTGTAGTTTTTCTTTTTGGTTTTTAGTCATTTTTTACTGTTTTCTGCCATGCTGCATCATTTTCCATTAAACATTCACCGTTGAGCATGAAAAGCTGTAGAAGCTTAAGGTAACATATCTCTACAGAAAGAATTTTATTGATTTTCTAGCAGATCACCCTGATCCAGTCATAATGGTTCCAGCCCTTAGACAAAAAAGGAGCCTCAAGAAAACTCACTCTGCCAGCAGCCTGAGTGAGCTCTGAAGTAGATTCTTCAGAAGTAGAGTCGAGCCTCAAGAGGAGCAAGCAGCTTGCTGTGAAGCCTGAGCAGAGAACCCAGATGAGGCGTGCCTGCAGCTCTGACCACAGAAGCTGTGGGATAATAAATGCATATTGTTTTAGGTACCAAGTGCGTGGTGATTCATCATCTAGTGATTAAAAAAAAGTATATACTATAAAATGGCAAATGTCCAGAGGAAAAAAGAAGCAGGCAGTTTAGGGTCCACCTCAATGTATTCCTCTTCTTTCCAGGATATTGGCCTCCTAAATCTCAGCTTAGCATGGGTATTTGTCCATGCCTTAAAACAACTTGCTTTTCTTCCTTCCTTCCTTCCTTCCTTCCTTCCTTCCTTCCTTCCTTCCTTCCTTCCTTCCTTCCTTCCTTCCTTCCTTCCTTTTTCCCCCCTCCCCCTTCCCTCCATCCCTCTCTCCCTCCTTCTTTCTTTCTTTTTACTTTTCTTCTTTAATTTTTTAAACTTATTCTTAAAAAAATTAATTTCACCTTTATACTAGTCCCCGAGGTTAGACCAATACAAGCTGGTCCTTACTAGCCACATGGACCAGAAAGTCAAGAGAAAAACTAACAAACGAATTCAATGATCTTTACAATGTTACTAGATATAAGATTAATATACAAAATTAATTCTTATTTTAGATACACATAAATTATGTACATATACATGTACATCAGCAAAGAAATATAGAAGATTATTAAAGATACAAGAATAAATCTAACAAAGTATTTGCACTGAAACCTACAGAGCATTAATGAAGACCTAAACAAACAATAGGTAAACGATGTTCATTATTAGAACATTCATTATAAAACTTGCATGTAAATTCAAAGGTCCAAAAATGGAGATGCCAGTCTCAAAGAATAACAAAGAGGGGAAATCATTCAACCAGATATCAAGACTTATTTTAAAATGACGGTAACTGAGGCTGCGGGTATCATCACAACACAAAGAGGAACAGAACAGAGACCCAGAGTCAGAACTGAGCACTTAATTTATGACGCAGGAGGAACTACAAAGCGCTGGGGGGATGATGATGATCTTTTAAAAACTGATCTCAGAACAAAATATTGCAATTTGATTCACGCTTTACAACATTAAAAAAAAAAATCTATATCCAGTGGATTGTTGATCTAAATGTAAGAAGCAAATAAGAGAGTGTCTCATGCTCCCAGGGTAGGAAGTGAGATACAAAATGCACTGAGCAAAAATGAGAAAAAATGATAAATTTGCTTTATTAAAATTAAGAGTTTCTGTTTATTAAAATTACTATTAAGGACTTGAAAAGGAAACCACAGAGTAGGGGGAGATAGCTCTAACATATGTAATGGACACACCCATTCAAAATGTAGAAAGACCACTTACAAATTATTATATTTTTAAATTTGAGAACTCAGTAGAACAAAATAGCAAGAAACCTTGAACAGGCTCCTCACAAACAAAGATATCCAAATAATAAAAAAAATTAAAAACAAAAATAAAAAGTTATTCAATATCAATGTCTTCAGGAAACACAAATTTAACCACAATAAAATGCAGTTAGACCTCTGACCTAACGGGTAACAGCAGATGGAAAAAGAATCACAAGACAATGCCAAATATTGAGAAGATAGAAAGCAATGAGGGCTTTCATGTCTGCTTTTGGGGTGTAAGCTGATGTATCTGTTTTGGGGAAACTTTTGTATATTTGTACAACGGAATGCTACAAGCATGTGAATTGAAAGAACCACAGCTGCACAAATCAAAATGATGGAGCCTCCCAAAAGTGATGCAGAACAAAAGGAGCTGGAACAATAAGATTCTGATTCCATTCATGCAGAGTGTAAAGAGCGTCGAGCATAAATTACTGTACTGGAAAGCGGGGCGGTGTTCGGCTTTGTGGGGAAAGGGGAGGTCATGATTTGAAGGGGAATAAATGAGACTCTTGGTGGTGTGGAAATACTCTCTTTCTTAACCTGGGGATTTCTTGAGCTGTATCTTGAAGTGTCATACACATTTGTGTGTGTGTGTGTGTGTGTATTAAGCTCCACAATAAAAAGGTTAAAAAAGAATTGCTATTTGTTTTACTAAATAGGGGCATTTTTCACTGAATGGTACAATACAATGCTCAAATATGTAAATTCAGAATAGCAGGGATGAAAAAAGACCAAATAAACGGGGGCAAAAGTCACCATGGGCCTATACCAGGCAGGAGGCAGTGCCCGGGCCCTGGGAGCGGCCCCTGGTCGAACACCGATGGGCCCTCAGCCCTCAGCTGCCAGGGCTCCCTGACCCCGCTGGACACACAATGGAGAATGCAAGGAGCCCTGGCTGTGACCCTGGGGAGGCCTTTCCACTGCTGGTCAGTGCCCAGCCAAGGCTGACCCTTGTTCCCGGGCCAACGACACTGCCATCATTCACGCCCCGTGGGCGGGAAGTGCCCTCCCCGCAGTGTGCACTGTCCCATGACACAGGCCCGCATCCCGCTTCTCTCTCCTCACTGTGCACCAGACACTTCACGTGCACCATTCGTTTCATCTGCTTCAAAGCTCTCCAAATGGGGCACCTGTCAGGACAAGAGTGTAAATCCTGTCACAACCATTGATATTGCTGTTGTAGTACTGGTTTCATTCAAAGACAAGAGAGGGAGAGGCAGGGACCACCTTCTTAGCAAAAATTCTTACATCATGTTGTCCCCTAGCAATGGGTGTGGATGTGCCAGCAGGGGTCTCCTTCAAGGCGAGGGGCCATTGTCCAGGTCCCCATCCTTCACCGCCATGCCTTAGAGAAAATCGGTGAGTGGGATGGGTCTTTTGTGTTAAAAATGACTGACTTCATCATCAGAGAAGCTGTAATTAAATCAGACATTTAAAGTAAAAAAATTAAAACCAAATGTCAAACCTTACATAAAACAGGGCAGTTTCCTCTAGGAGCTTCAATGATTAAAAAGGAGAGAGTGTAGGCCCAAGGGTTTTCTTTGAAGGAGAGAAGTTAATGGCATAAAGTGCTTTAAACTTTCAACTCAGCAGCAAAAAGGAGACTCAGAAACCACAGATCTCAAGCATTTTCCGAAGGATGAGAAAGGAGCAGAGAGCTCGGTATGTACCATACACGATGTAATTCCTCACACTGGGGACACAATCGTTTCTAAACCTGCTTTGGAATTTGCAGGTGTGCAGAAGAGAACCATGAAGATTTGAAATTATTTAATGATTTCATCCCTGCAATAACTGCTGTCTCTGTGAATTTAAAACATTTTAATCATAAAGGCAATAGGCAGCATTGTCAAGATGGCAGATGCCTCAGAGTGAAACACCTGGGGAAGGTTCTGGTGGTGTCGCCATCCCAACCACAACTAGGCATGGGTTTCAGGTGTCGTGATTCAGACCTCAGAAGAGTTTGGTCTCCAGGGGCTGCTCCCAGGACTGGGGCCATCAGCCCTGGTCTCTAGGTGACTGCGGGGACAAGCCATTATGAATCAGCCATGACAATTTCTTTCCATCAGGCCCAAGAACAGTGATGAAGGTTGTGTTAGCACCTGGGGATGGGTTCTTCATACAGTTACCTTTTGTCTTTGGGTACACATTTAAATTTCAAAGACCTACAGGACATAGTCATTTAAAATATTTATCAATTTAGAACATCCCAAGTACTCTGTTATTGATAAAGAAATTGTCCACTCACCCTGCATCTTTTAAGCTATTTGATGTAAAACATAGGTCATCTTCTTTTTATTTCTGCAAACAATTATTCTGAGGACAAGAAGGGATACACGGTCAGGAATTGAATGCCCCTCCTGGTGGCTAGGGGTGATCCATTACAGCAGCTCCCTGTGACATCTCTGAGGAGCAAGTGGCATTCCCCATCCACGCGATGTTCAGATCATTCTCCCTCATTAGGCCGCTGTCTGCGGTCCGAGGCTGCAGGAAAAATGTTTTGGTTCCTGGGATGCAATGCTAAGTGTTGCAAGAACTTTGACCAGGAAAGCTTAATGTGCCAGCCTGATAAGTTGTGTCAAGAGCAGAGAAGAGTGAATAATCTTGTTGAAATACCACACTTTGATCAATCTGCCCCTAATTTTTGAAGCCAGAGACAATGCTGAACAAACATTTTCTAATTGCATCTCTTCTCAAGGCTTTGTTTACACCCAAACATTTCTGCAAGATTGCCTACGCACTTGTGTATTTACCCCTAAAAGTCAGTTGGACATCTGTGAAAATGGAAGCTAGTGTAAACACATAACTTTGCTTGGGAAGCTAGATGTTTACAAACACAAAAATGCCCGTGTGGGTCTCAGGATTGAAATAAAGTTCCACTGGAGTTTCAGATATTTTCCTGAGCAGCATCCCCTTCAGTCTTGGTTAGGACGATCAATGCTTTCCAGTCTGTGGCCCTTGGTTCAGTCTACGCATATTAATACACACTTCAGCTTTTCCAGTTGTTTATAGCATATATTACATCATCCACTACTTTCAATACTTCTTCATAATGCAGTATTTCCTTTAATAATTTAACCTGGATGCTATATGCTCCTACGGTACCTAACTGTATAGTTATTCATTTAACTATAACATATCACTGCTTAAGGTCTGTTTTTGTTATTTGTTTATAATTCAGAATAATGACTCAAAACCATCCTGCATTGCACAGGGATAGTGTGTGATGTTGTAGACAAACACTTGAGAAAACTAGACAAAGCCAGACTGTGGAGCCCTGCCTTTGAAATATGATTTAAAACAGAATTTATAATGTCGCAGAATTACATAAAACTGTGTGAAATTGTGCAGATAATCATTTAAATCTCCCTACATGAAAAGATAATTGCTCCAGAAATTAACTGTACCTGGGGTTCATTCATTTGGTCATGGCTAGTTTCTTATGTAGCGATGATTTGATATTAGAGTTAATTAAGATCAGGTCAGAGTTGCTGAAGGTCAGACATTAATGTGTGGGATCATTGAAATGATAATTATAAACAGATTAGGAAGCCACGGTCTTTTATAAGGGGTTATTAGATAATTACTGTGAGAGCGAACGGCTTACTGTAATAATGGATTATCGACTACTTACAGCGTTTTAAGGGCGAGAGTGCATCGCTTCCTCAAGGACTAAAGAATAAGACTGTGGAAGCTCCGAGCTCAGTAAATAAAGAGAAGAACGGCAGGCGCAACCCTTTCCCCCAAAGCACTTTTGTTTTAGGGGGACGCCTGCTCCCACCGGTGTTGCATTTGCTGGTGCCGCGAGCTCAGATGGCAGGTCTCCAGCGGGGGAAAATGACATCAGGGCTCCCCATTGCCAGACGGGGCGGACAGTGAGATGGGGACGGGCCTCGGTTCCCCCGGCTCAGCTATCTATAAGCTTTCCTGAGCGCTGGGGGTCTATAAAAGCAGAGCGCAGGGAGCAAGGTCAAGCCCACTTCGGTGGCCTCCGGCGGGGACTGCAGCTGGCTCAGGTTCCTTTCTCTGGGCAACATTTCAGCAGCTGGACGTCAGGAAAGTTCGGGGAGGTGGACAGATGCAGGGTACTGGAGGAAGCCACCAGCCAGGCCTGGGCCTCACCCCCAGCCCGCGGTCGGCAGGCACTCGCAGCGCCTTTCCCGAGCCAGTCAGAGCAGACCTGCAGGGGGCCTAAGCTCCTGAGGATGAAGAAACATTCGGGTTCATGTTAACAAACTCTCCGAACCGAGTCTGCCTGAGTCGGAAGACCTCGTCTCAGCACAATTCCCATAAAATGCCTACAATTCCTTTAAAGCCTTCATCTTCTCAGCAAACGGCAGTGACTCATGAATAGTATTTATGATTTGGGCCAGCAAAGCAGGTTGGAAAAAATGTGATATGTGTGTATTGATTTTAATGCCTCCTTGTTAAAATAGTCCTCGGCAGAGATCCCAGGGAGGACCTTGGATCTGGGGGTGGGGATGCTTTTGTAACCATGGATGCTGTGGTCTGTGCCATGTCACTGGACCATTGGGACCAGTTGGCATGTTGGGTTGGGGCTGACACTTCTGATGACGTGGCCCCAGGACAGCTGTCCATCAGCGGTGATGTGACTTCTCACATGGAAGGGCTCCCTATCCGAAGAGTCCAGAGCGTGTGAGTTTCCAAATCTAGACTCGGCCCCCCGGTGCAGGTCCGGATCTCCCAGAGTCTCTGGAAAGTGTTTTGGCTTCAGCCTGTTCTGCAGTGTTGATATCAAAATACATGAAATGGACAGAATCCAACTTGACAGGAACTCGGGTTTGGCATTTTCTCTGAAATGGGGTTTGCATCTGGGAATAAAAAACATAACGAGGTCTGAGGCTTGAAAAGGGCTGGCTGGCTGTCCAGTGTCCCAGTTCCACCTCCTGGGTTCCAACGGGCCAGGGATCTAGGGCTGTTCCCACTAAGAGACATTACTGAGCACACACTGAGCCAGCTCATGGAATTTCTGGCCCCAGCTACTTAAATAGTGATTCTTAATCATTTCTTAATAGATTCCTAGTTACTTGGAACACTGCTCCCTGCCCTTCCCTTTACCTAATCATTTTTACATAAAATTCGTAGCAAAGAGTCTGTTTCTTTCTTTTCCGTTTTCCAAATAGGAATGTGGAGGGTTTCCAGTAATTAAAGGTGCACAGGATGGAAGTGTGAGTAAACAGCCATTCAGTTCTTGTGTCTTGATCTGCATATTGACAAAGATTAGATATATGTGCAAGAGCACGTGGCATTCTCTACCAGTCATGTCTGAGGGTTTCCACTGGTCAAAATTATCTTTTGCTTCTCAAGGGAAAATTCTATCTCTAAAGAAGATCCCTACACAGTTGGCTTTGGCTGTACCTCTCTATCATAATCTGGGGTGCTCGCCCAATCCCAGTAGAAGACAAATACTTTTCTCTATAAGAAAGAGGCTTAATCAGAAACACACTTTGCTCAAAGCTTTTTTGTTATGGGGAGTCCCAAGAAAGGTAACCAAGTGGAGGCTGGTTTTGTGGTTGGGATGTCCAAATAGCCAGTGTTCCCAGGGCAGGCCTGCACAGTCCCGAGTGGGCTATTTGAGCTTCTGGGGAGGATGACACTTGGCAGAGCACTCAAGAGATTAAAATCTGAATTTTAGATGTGGTGTTTGAACCCTGTTTTCAGCAGCATTTCAGAATCTCTGCACCTCACTCTGTGGTCCAGCAGGAGGAGGGGCCGCTTCATGTGGCTCAAACCCACTTCTCCCACATTCTGCTGGGGTGGTTCTTGGATCCAAATAACGGCATCGTGATGTGCATGTTTTTGATGGTCTCCAGGTCAGAGGGAAGTCTTTTCCAGGATGGAAACCTGGCAGCACTTAGCCCGACTTCTATGCCTGTCAGGAGGAGAGAGGGGGGATGGCAGGAATGCTGAGGTCTGGGGCCTCTCCCTTGTCTTGCATGAATGACACTCAGAAGGCCATGGAGAAAAAGAAAAACAATCCTGTTGTTTGAAGCTGAGGAGAAAGGCTGAACATTTACTGAGACCTGGCGCCCCTAGTAAAGCTACTGGCTCCCATCGTCACCCACCCAGGAAATGTGTGGGTGACAAACTGTGTCCCCAGCAAGAGGGTTGAGACTTTGTGCACATTATCTTGGGCAGGGGGGCATAGATGCCCGCAGAGGCCTAAGAAGGCTTCACGAAGAGAATGACCTCTGTCCTGATACCGTGAGGTTGAAGGAGAGTTGGAAGGTCTTTGTGAAAAACGAATATACAGAAGTCAGACTAAGGAAAGTAGGGGACAGGAAGCTAAGCATGACCAAGCTCACTCCCAAGCCCAGCCCAGACCCTCAGACCCCGGTCTTCTGTTGAATTTGCAAGGTAATGGGACAGTGAGGGAGGGGGTAACCTGGCTGTGGCCCAGCTCCAAAGAAAACTCTTGTGGTGGAGATTTCTAAATGTCCAAGAAGATTTTTGATTAATATTTTAAATGTTTGTATTGGAGCTCTTGCCTTTCTTGCTATAATCTCATTTCCTCAAAACTCACATAGCTTATTTTGTTACAGATACAAATCGAAATTTGGCAAAACGGGGCCAAATATAAAGTTGTATTTGGATGTCACCTTAAAATTCATGTAAATCTGATCATCCTCTCAGTGACTTTTAATAATTACTGTTGTTCTAAAGAGACTGTGTGGCTCCAGAAAAAAGAAGAGAGTTTTTATGCAAATGGTAAATCTGATAACTGACTTCCTTTTGGGTTTATAGAACTAGTAGCTACTTAGTCAGATTACATTCTTTCCCTATCCCATCATATATTGGTCCATGTTCCTTCAAAACCACAGTAAAACAAAATACAGCTTTTTATCAAGGCACACACTCTAGAAGTCATGAGATATTCTGGGACTCACAGAGTTTATGACCAAATAAATTTGAGAAGTGCAGCATACAGTATTTCTCTCTTAAAGATTCATAGCACAGGCCAATATACTGATGTTGGGAACTCCTATAGTAAATAGGAGTTACATTTCTCAAACTCCTTTGACCATGGGATACTTTCTAATGTGAGAATGTGTAAGCCCTTCACACAATGGTGTGTTTCCAGAACTCACCCTGAGTAACAACTTTTATTTTTAAACACACAAAATGGGATGATCCAGGTTCATGTCAGTAATTCAAAGTTGGGCTCGCATCTGAATGCAGGAATTCTTACAGGAAATGGTTTTTAAATTTTATAATTCTTCACTTGGAGTTTTCAAACAGGAAATCTATCATTGTCTTCTGCCCAGTGACCCCATGGAAGAGTCATTTGTGACAGTTCTTATGAATCTACTTACAATTTTCATTTAAAGATGTTTAAACCGTGTGAGTCTAAGCTCTCTATTTTTTCACAAAAGTCCACAATTAAATAGCGTATGAAAGACTTAACCCAGCCAAGGTTGACTTGGACCAGAACTTTGAAATGAGCAAGACAGCCAGCTCCATGGATATCAGCTTATTTTGGTGTAAATTGGAAATTTCAACAGTCCATAAGGAGCATGGACTGAAACCTTAGACTCACAACAAAAGCAGAAGGGTATTTATAGGTTGTGTTAGCTGAAGATCAATGACAGTTTAAATGCAACTCAGAAATGTTCCACATTTCCAAAGCAGTCTTACCAGATGAAATCATGCTTTATTATGATTTTAAAAATAGAGGTTTTTGGGATTGCTGTACCTGAGAAGCCTAAGTTTATTCTGCATACTTAAAAACTTACAATTGTCAATCCTAAATAGAAATCTAAGAAATCCAGACGTAGGAGTTGAAACATTCAGTCATGTTAACTTTTAGGAATAAATAAATCCTGTAAAATCTCTCTCTCCTATTTCTTTTTTTTTTTTTGAAGTGTCTATACTGTTCTGTAACTCAGAACTATAAATGGTTGAGTATAAAACTGTTAGTAAAAGATACCTGGTTGTCACCCAGATCATCCTCTGACCGTAGGGTCTTCCTGAGAATGGTTTCTTGGTTTCCTCCGCCACATTTCCTCTGTCGAATCCCCAGGAGGCAGGAGACCTGGATTTCCCCTGTTACCCTTTACTAGCTGTGCAAATTTCTATAGAAACCTTCTCTTTCTGAGTCTCATTTCCTCATCTCAAATGTCAGGGTAGAAATGTGCTTTTATCCTCAAAGGTGGGGCAAAATAAGTGTTGTTGTTTTTTTGAAGCTCTTGTCTAGCTCCATGAGCTACAATATGGTTTAATAAGCTAGATGAAATAAATTAGATCAAAGATGCAAATAATAAGTGGTAATAAATGGCTTACTATTTCAACTTTTATTTTGAAATAGTATTATTTATTTCTCAAAGAACAACACGTGAATTCAAAGGTACAGCTTTCAGGACATGGATGCCTTGGCCATGTGTGGCTGGCAGCCTGGGCCAGGGCCTGAAAAAGCTCTCTGCTTCCATTTAGTTCATTCCTATCTTATCTGAGTCAAAAATTAAAAAAAAAAAAGAAGAAAATGTAAGAATTCTGGCTTCCTGTTCATTTGCATATGTATGGAGGGTCCGTAGATTTTTACCCTCTTTATCTTCGACAGATAGATTTTGGAGCAGAATATTGTAAGAACTGCATGTCATCACTCATGGATTCTCTTCTTAATCCAAATGGTTGTAGACTCATAAAACTGTGTCAACTTCTGCTGAGCACCCATCAAAATCAAAGCCATGTTCTTTCCTTCAGAAAAACTCACTAACAAACACATTCTGTGGAGACAGCTCCAAAGAAAGGACTCTTTATTATTTTAATTTAAAAACAATGGACTCTAGCCTAGCCAGTGTGACTCAGTGGTTGAGCATTGACCTAGGATCCGGGAGATCGAAGTTCAATTCCCAGTCAGGGCACATGCTCCGGTTGCAGGTTTGATCCCCAGTGGGGGTCATGCAGGAGGCAGTCGATTAATGAATCTCATCATTGATGTTTCTATCTCTCTCTCTCCCTCTCCCTTCCTCTCTCTGAAATCAATAAAGATATATTTAAAAATAAATAAATAAATAAATAAATAAATAAATAAATAAATAAATAAATAAAACATCAATCAATCAAAACAAGGGACTCTTGGATTAGTTCCTGTTGTGCGAAATTAGTTCTCATTGTGCCTTCAACAACCCTAAAGACCTATTCCTCCTTGTTTACTTCCATAAGGACAACATAGACACGCTATGCAAAGGGGCCTGTGGACACACTCTCTGGATGTCTAAGCATGGCCAATGAGAGGGCTGTGGTTGATAGAAGTCTCCAGAATGTCTAGCAAAGACCTTGGCTGGAATCTGAGCCCAGAGCAGAAGGATGCCGCCCTCCACTGAATGGAGAGCTTTGTCAATGTCTAGGATGCTCTAAATTCATGGAAGGAAAGATCTAAAGCACGTGGAAATTTTGAAGGCAAAATTGTTGCATGTAAAAGTCAAACCGAAATTGACGGTGTTTTCTGACTGAGAGCAGAAGGCTGGAGCATCCGTGTGCTTGTTGCTGTTAGAGCTTTTTCAAGTCCTACCTTAAAGTGGCAGGCTCTGTGTGGCTGTGAAAGCTGTTATTTTCCTGTTGGTTTGAAGCCAAAGACCCTTGTGTGTGTGCTGAAGACATTTTTTTACTGTGCACTTGTGTTCAAAATCTCTTGTCTATTTAATTGAAACCTGAGGTTAAAGTAGGAGAAAGCTAACTAAAGTAAATGGGTTCTTTATCCTATGAAAACATTAGCTTTTGTTTGATTTGTTTCTTTGGTGGCTTTTTGAGGAGGAAACTTTGTATTTGGGAGTATTTTCAGTCTTTGTGGTCAAAACTGTGTTTGTGGCCCACACTAGTGCAAGTAACCACACCAGATTTAAAGACTAATAAAATAATGACATTTCTTGATTAATGTCATAAATTATGAGTGATTCTATTAAATTTCCATATGGTGTTATTACAGTGTAAACACAGACCATCAAAGAGGCTCACACTTGGGCCAGAAGGAGAACCCTGGTGGCCCACTGTGGGGCTTTCTGGCTGTTCCATTCAGGGTCTGCATGGGAGGGCCTACAGTGTCTGGGGGCATGTGTGGGCTCAGTGACGGGGGAAGATGTATTATTCAAGGTCAGGCACATAGTATGTGTTCAATAAATACTTACTTGAACACTTGAGGGTAACCCCACCAGGAATTTAGCCCCTTGCAGCACATCGTATTCTCTAAGATGTCTTTGCTGAGTGTATCTGACAGAAATATATTTTAAAAACCATTGTGTTTGTCAATGTCCAGTGATGACTTCCTTTTTAGAAAGTTTTGGTCAGTGATCAATCTGACTGAGATATGTTGGCCCCATTTCCTCTCCTTGGAGGCTCTCCTGTAACTTTTCCAGTTGCTCACTAGGCCCGTTCCCTCTTCCCTACTAGCTCTCGGCTTTCTCTGCCCTCTGCTCCCCACATGCTTTCATATGCCTGTCTAAATCCCCATCCAAGATGACCCAGACAGGATCCATGGGCAGCCAGAGGCGTGACTGAATCAATGTGGGTGAACGGTGACTCCCTGTCAGACACTGGAGCAGCTGGGAACCCATGTCTGCCCCCACCCGTCAACTGAGACTGTGAGAGTGCGTGCAGCCCAGGCCCCACCCAGGGTGGAAATGCGCCTGCCCCCTCCGTTCAAGGGCTCTAGGGACTCTCCTACCCGCTTGTGTCCATCAGATGTGCTGATGGGCATGAATGGGGTAGGGCGGGGGAGTCCCTTGCTTGCTTGCACCTGTCAGCAGAGCTGATGGGCACAGAAAGGTGGGGGAGGCCCCCTCCCATGCTGTCAACCCAGCTGACAGACAAGTGTATGTGGGCAAGGCCCCTGGCCTCTCCTAGTCAGATGGGGGAGTTGTTGCTTGATTGGGGAGTGAATGGGGGTTCCGCTTGCCTGGCCAATTGAGGGGCTGTAAGCGTTGGAAGCAGAAGGGTCTACATAGACTGGAGTGAAAGGCAGGACTGGTGCGTGCGTGCACACGAGTATGTGCATGGGTCTTTCATTAAAATGTGAAAATGTGGCCCCGCATGCACACCATGGTGTGTTCACTGAGCCATAACATTTGTCTTATAGCGACTGGAGCAATGTCAACCTTTTGTCCAAAGTAGTATGCTATGAATGGGACTTTCACATAAATACGCTTTCAGAAATGAAGAGGGAGGCAGGACAATAGTTATTAAGTTTGAAATTCAAATTTATAAAAAAATATATTTGGATATCTTTTTCATATTTATAATCACAACTAGTAAGCTTGTTCTTTCTTTCTTAGTAAGAAAAGAGTAGGATTTCTAAATCTTTCACTCGTTGGTTTCAAATTCTTTCTTTCTTTTGTTAGAATTCCTTTACCCCAAATGACATTTAATTCAAGGATCAAGGTCACAGACAGGAAAATTCATCTTTGATGAGTTAATGTTATGTACTGTTGGCTTAATAGGTATTTTTTACAACACTGTTATGTCGAAGCCTCCAAATGAATCAAGTTTTAGCTGCATTTTCATGGAAGCTGTGGCCCTCCCGGAAATGAGTTTCCTGAAGATGGCTGGATGGAGCCACACTCTTGGGAAGGAAAGGGCTCAGTGAGGAGGCAGCATGGAGCAGTTCATGACTTAGTATCTCGTTGACTCTATACAACCTGCAAAAAACACACCAAGGGTTTTAGTGGTTCATTAGGTAAACAAACACTTCTGTTTTATAGAAACTTACAATCTGGAGGAAGGAGTTTGGACATTTATTCCATTCCCATTTTGTTCAATGAAATAAAGAATAAAATGCCTATTTTCACATGTCTAGGGAGTTGGTTGTCAACAAATCAAGAACAATCTGTCAAAAGAAGTGCTACTTAACTTAGGACTCTGACTTGCTCTGAAGATTCATTAGATGAAGAAGACATTTTTTAAGAGGTTTGGTCACTCAAAATTTCCTAATTATGTTCTTCTGGAATGGTTTAGTAAAAATGATTGGTGAGGAGATATTTAGTTTCAGAAATTTGTGTGGGAATATCTCACAGACAGTCGGCCCAGTATTCCTTCTTTCATCAAAGAAAAACAGTTAAGAAACTCACAAAACATCTCTCATTGGTCCTTTTCTGGATTCTCTACTTGAAGCAAAGACCCGCCTGGGGAGTAAGGACAAATCCACGGCTCCAAAGGAAAGGACAACAGCAGTGGTGCAGTGTGTGTCTGTCACACAATATGAACCACAGGCTCACAGGAGTAAAAGGATACCAAACCTAAGTGAAGGCCTCTCTTTCTTGGTCCCCTTGAGTCATAAATTGTTCAACCCAACCTTTAATCCCCAACCTGATAATGAAGAACCACAAAGAATGCTTTATGCCATCCTACTGTAGATCTGGTTGGGGAAGTGCCATTTAGAAATCAAGCCTGAGGAGGAGAATATCCAAGAGGAACCTAGCAAAGGGCAAAGGTCTTGGACAACATCATAAGAGTAGTAGTTGAAGGCTAGAGATGTTTGAACCAGAAAGTGGAATACCTGGCTGGGGCATTCAAGTATTTGAGTTTTTTCACATGAAAGAAATATTAGAGGATAGTTTTGGTAACTGTACACACCTGAGCTGGACCCCCCCAGTGGGTCAAGATCAGTGAACAAGGTATGGGCTACGTGTAGGCAATGGTCTGTTCAGTGGAGCTTTAGCAGCACAATATTCAGTAAGCATTTGCAAGAACATCTCTTTGGAATGTTAGGAAAGTTGCCTTGCTTTGAATGGGAGTTTGAAGTCAGTGAGTCTAAATGTTTCCTCTAAGGGTATACGATTAAATTCCAAAGCTATTTACAATACTTTAGGTCATGTTGGAGCCAGAATTTTCCTGTTCATTTATAGACCATTTGAGCTTTTTGATATTTAACACTGTGAAGGTCTGTTTTTAAACAGAATAGATTTATCAAGTTTTCTCATATGAAGTCACCAGTTGATTGCGTATCCAGTGTTGGTGGTTCTATGTCACCTTGAAGACAACCAGCTAATATGAAAGAAAAATGGAATGAGTTTTAAAATGGTAAATTTTGACTGCCTGATAAATATATATACCCTAAATATTCAATAATTCACCACTTTGAGTTATTTCTCTCTCGAAAGATTTCTGAAATCATTCTTTATTGTTTCACTTGATTAATTCTTTGATATCTACAATGAAGATCACTTTATCCATGGCCACTGCACAGACTGAGTTATTAAACAAATGATGGCAACAAACAGTTGCTGTTGATCAGTTAAAACTGTAAAGAGGCTGGTGAGCAGGCTGGGATGATAGGTTTTATACTAGTCATGATTTTGAGAGTACAGCTGCTAGATGTGTGTATGTTTACAAAGCATAAGAGGCTAATTTAAAAGCAAACTGGTCACCAGTGCATTTCTTCCTACTTGCCAGAAGCATGGCTGATTACTTGCGTAAAGGACCTATTTAAATTTCTTTAGGGCCACCAGTTGCCAGTCTTTTCATTGATAGATGAAAACAGTAGCAATGGCTACTGTTTACTTGGGTGTCTAAGTGGAACTCTGGAAATCAAATACACTCCCCTGGATGCCTTGAAGATTCTTTGTCTTTAATTTTTGACAGTTTTAATATAATGTGCCCTGGAGAAGGCCTTTTAGGATTGAGGAAATCAGGTGATCTGTTAGCTTCTTGGATTTAAGTACTCAGCTCTTTCCATAGGTTTGCGAAGTTTCTCACTAACTATTTGTTTGAATAGGCTCTGTTCTCTTTTCCTGCTCTTCTTTTTCTGGCATACCCATTATTCTTACATTACTCTTTTTAATGTAGTTCTCATAGAGTTCTTTCTTTTTTTTTTAGTCTCAATTCTCTCTTTTCTTCAGCCTGCATCATTTCTAGATATCCATCCTCAGTGTTACTAATTCTTTCCTATATCTGGTCAGCTCTATTTCCTAAGCTCTCTAGTTCATTCTTCATCTCATTTATTGTGTTTTTAGCTCCAGAATTTCTGTTTGGTCCTTTTTTATAGCTTCAGTTCTTTGATGAAGTGCTCCTTTTTTCTCTTATTTTATTCCTGAGCTCTTTGAATTGCCTTTCTGGGTTTTCTTATATCTCATTGAGTTTCTTCAGATCTGCAACCTTGAATCCTTCAACATTTAATTCACAGCCTTCAGTGTCTATAAGTTTATTTACTGGAGGTATTTTTTCCTGAACTTCCATGTTACCTTGGTTATTCATTGGGCTTGCTAGATTATTTTTCTGCCTGATATTTGTGGAAATAAAATCTCCTTCCAAAAAAATTCACTGAGAAAGTTAATCTTCTACCACAGAGCAAGAGTCTGTGTATATTTGCAAGGACTGAACTAAATGTCAACAGTTGTTTCTATACTAACATATTATGGGAAACCTGGGCATAAGTTACTACACACTTCTATTTTTCATACTCTTCAGACATCCTGAATCCAGACCCTTTTAAAACGTTATCATGAGTGGTGGGAGGTGACTTGCTTGACAAAGGTGGGCTAAAGGCACCCACAGAAACAAATCAGAATAAGAGAAAATCTGAATCCTAAACCACCCTCCTTCAAACCATCTTTTCTCTTAAATGGATACAATAAGGTGAGAAAACACTTCCAGGTAGAGAAAGTTGCCTTTGATAAAAACATCAGAATGGTACATGGTTAATGTTTAAATATATAAGCAAGTGATTAATGCTTCAAACTGCTGTGGGATTGCATTTAGTTCAGCCTTGTGATTAAAGGCGTAGGTCAGGGTCGCAGAGCAGGGGAGCAGAGGAGGCCTGAGAGTCTCCACACTCGACTACAGGAAGGGCTCACGTTTGTCTTGAAGAATAAAGCAATGCAAAGTCCCTGAGGTCAGCAAATAGGCATAAAAAGGCAGGTTTCTCATCTCTCCCCACCTCCCTCCCTCCCTTCCCCTTCCTCCACCCCTTCCTTCCTTTCGTTGTATCCTGCTACCGTTCAAAAATGTCCACCTGATGGTTATGGAGAAAACACTCAGCTTTGTTTATTACAGCACTTCCCAAATGACAACAGATCATTTTTCTGGAAAGAAAGAAAATGGAGCCCAGGGTCGGTTACCCTGCTCGCTGCTCCCTGGGATTCCTGGAGGGAACAGTCAGACTGGTCCCCTGGGTGCTGCAGGAGCCTTCGGTGTGCCAATGAGCATTATCGGTCTCCCAAGATGGGCTGCGCGTGGAGCTTCCTGAGCTCACCCAGAAAATCCTTTTTCATGGAATCCCTATTAATACCTCAGAACGCAGTATGGAAAACTCTGGTGTACTTCATTAATTTGCTTACCAAACCCTTTCTCCATGGATAAGGCACCGACAAATAGGATCCTTGGTCAGGTCTGAATTTATAACAAATTCAAAATTGGCAAAGACAAATGGGTGACATTTTACCCTTGCGATATTTCATTTCCAATATGTTAATTAAGCAACAATAGTCATAATTTCTGAAGCCCACGAAAGGTTCACCTATTCTGTGAAATGTTTCAAAAATAAATTTAAAAAGTCTTTAATGACCTAGGCACTTCAGGAACTACTTCAAAATCTATCTGCTCTGCCTGATACCCAACTCATGTCCTGGAGATTCAAAATAATAATAATGACAAACATTACAGAAATAAATAATAAAACAAGAACAAGACCCCAAAACAACAAAAAACTTGCATATGTGTCTTTGACTTAGAAATTCACAAACTTAATTGACATTAAATTATCTTTTATGGGGAGAATTACCTTCCTGGAATCCAGCTTTCTGGAACACACCTGGGGAAGTGCTGACTCGCAGGTGTCAGCTTGGAACATCTTTGGGAAACAATTTTCTTAGCTCCCTGACCTTCGGATGCTTAGGAGAGCTTTAAGCAGAAACAGGGGAGGGTGCTAATCCATAACACGCCTGCCTGGGACTCTGCGAGAGTAAAGCAAAGCTGAGATAGGATTTTACTGCCTTCGTTTTAAACTGACCTGCTATTAAGCTCTGCTTTGTGCCCCTTTGTTTTGGGTCCTTATGCCTTTCACGGTGGCCAGGGGTCATGGCTCAGACAGGCCGGTTCTAACCAAGCTCATTAACACTCTGTCTAACGCTCATCCACCTCATATGTGCGAAGACACTTGATATGGGTGTGAATATTTCCAGAGTGGAGCTGTTCTGTTCTACAAAATAAATCAATTTGATCTTGGCATCTTGCGAAATTTGACAATGTCAGATAAGTAGCAGCATTGCCATGAATATATTCTGATTTTATCACATATTTAGGCTTTCAAATTTTTTAGTAAAATAGTAAAAATTATTTTTAATTTTA
Source organism: Miniopterus schreibersii (assembly GCF_964146895.1). Taxonomy (NCBI): domain Eukaryota; kingdom Metazoa; phylum Chordata; class Mammalia; order Chiroptera; family Miniopteridae; genus Miniopterus; species Miniopterus schreibersii. The sequence goes on from NC_138103.1 coordinate 78,402,009, forward strand.
TAGCATGTTAAAATTTCCTAGAAATAGTCTCAAAAATAATTTCACTAGACACCAATGCACAGTGACTCCTTGCTTTAATGTTTGTCTGGGGTTTGTAAAAAACAAGTCAGGTCTCTCTTCAATCCCAGATTTTTCTTTAGATTATTGCCCATCAAAAACATTTTTGTTTTTCCTCCTTCAGAGTTAAACTTTTATCACCTTTTTATAAAATGTGATATCAATAGACTCTATTCATGGTGTGATTAAGTTTAATAGATAACAATAGTATGTTATATCTATCTGATAGCTAGAATTCTTTTATGACATCAAATTATTATTATATTATCATCATCAGCATCATTAGTATTAAAACAAACTGATATGGCAACAACTCAATAATTTCAAGTGTGTTAATACAGATATTTTATAACTAGTAACCTAATTAAGAAGAGAAAAAACAGTTTTTCTTTATTTATTTTGAAAGCTAAAACATATAAAATATTTTTTATTCATTTAATTTGTGCTCCCAGGAAAAAATATAATTACCAAGAAAATAACATTTACAAAAAGAAAACCACTGCAAACTGAGCACCTAACATTTATTAGGAATTTTGCAACCATTATTTCTAACAGATACAGAGGTCTGGAGGTTTTTACAGATGGGAGAACTGAGGTTAGAGTGGTAAGCAGCTAATAAGGGTGAATCTGGAGTTACAGAATTCTCTAAGTCCTTTCTGTGATATCGGGCTGCCTCAGTGGAAGTGAGGATTATCCTCAGGTGATAAAGGATTATATATACCTAAAAAGAACCACAGCAACCACAATGTAGTCATAATGGCTAATATTTCAGACTTTAACTTGATGATATACTTTTAATTTCATAAAAATACTCAATTATTCCTACTTATTGTGAGTATAAAGTTTCAGAGACAATGTTTAGTGGAATTGCAAGGTTGCCTCCTTTTATTGGCGAATATATATTTGATCAGTTTGGCCAAGAAATCACTGGGTAAAACATTAATGCACAGAAACCAACATTACAGAGACCAATAATCTTGCCTCCATTTGCTAACGGTCAGAGTCCCACAGCCAGCCTAGAGGTGTGCTCCAGCACCAAGTGCAATGTCAGTATTGTCAACACGTTCACCCTTTGCATGGCATTTACCTTGAGTGTGTTCCTTCTGCTTCAACTGGGACATGCGTGTTCCCAGAGCATCGATTTGTCCAATTTTTAGGTCTCCTCTCTGAAACTTTCTAAAGATGACAAAGAGACCATATCCATTGTCCCTGAGCACCCTGCCCTTTACACCTGATAATCTTTCAGACCTTTAATGTTTTTTCTTGCCAAATTCTGTTTATTAATTAAAAAAATAATATATTTTCTAATTCTTACTAGAGAAAAATAAAAAGCACAGAGTGGTCATTAAAAGGTAAATACATTTCCTTATCTTCTACTCACGAATCTGATTTGGAGGTTAACCCATTAACTCTGTTAACGCTGTGTCCTTACCTTGGTATGGCCGACAGTTTGTATAAACTCAACAGCACACAGAGGGTTATTTTATTGTCACTTAGCTTTAGAGAAAAAGATTATACCAAAGTCATTACACTATAATTGAGCTTTCTTACTTAATCCTGCATCACAGGCATTCCTCCCAGTCAATCTTATAACTCATCCTTGTTATAGCTGTATAATATTTCAGCATATAGGTAGATGCAATATATTCACTCATTGGTGAACAGTAATGGATATTTCTATTGAGTATGATTTTTTTGCCACTGTACACAGTATGATATTCAGATAACCTTATATATTATTGATTTTTACATTTGTCTATTTTATGTTTCCAAAAGAAAGACTGTTGGAACTAAGGGTAGGCAGATCTTTATTTAATAAATGATTTCCCAAAAGGCTGCAACAATTTAATTCCTACCAGTAATTTATGAAAATTGTTTTTCCAAGTACTCTCATTTATACTGATTATTATTACATTTTAAAAATTTTGTTAATTTGTGGGGTTAACTTTTTTTCCTTACCATTGCCTTAATTTGCATTTCTCTTACAATGGGGTTCAGCATCTTTTCCTATGTCTACTGTTCTTTTGGATTGATCGTTTGTTTTTTTCTTATCAACTTGCAAAATCCTGATGCTATTCACCCATTGTTATTTGTTGTATATGTTGTATTTTTCCACTATTGTTTGTCTTTGCATATTTGTTACCATTTTTAATGCAGTCAAATAGGTTTGTCTTTTTTTATGACTCTTTGTTTTTTTCAATAACACAAATATTATCTAAAGGGTTCTCAAATTTTTCATTTATTTTTAAAGATTTTTGAAAAATTCAATTTTACATATAAGTAAGGATTTAGTTTTGTTTCCTTCTAATTATGCCAACATTATTTATTAAGTAGCCCTATATCACCCTCTTGAATTGAAATATCTCTTTTGTCATACACTATGTTTTTATACCATTGATTTCCACATAGACTTATGATTATGTTCTGTCATGCCAATGTAATACTCATTTTATGTTAATGGCCTTATGTACATTTTAATAGGTTAATGCAAGTGCCTGATTACTATTCTGATACTTAAAATTCTACCATATATTCTAAGACATTTACTGTCCTGTATTGTTTTAGTTAGATTAGGTGAAACAAAGAAAAAACAATTAACCTTGAAATTTTAATGCTTATCTCAGCACATGTATGTCTCTTGACCTTGCAAACTTCCACATGGAGGTGGGCTAGTATAGCTCTCATCCAATTGATGAGCCAGGATCAGGTCTTCCAACTTATAGCACCATAATTTCAAAGTGCAGGTTTTAAATTTGTCTTTGCAAAAGAAAAGCAAATAGAAAAACCACACTCATTCTCAAATACAGTTCCATATCCAGACCTGTCATGTGGTCTTAACCTAATGGAAGAGATTTCAATATGCAGGTGAGCATGTGGAATTCTGGTGATGAAGACTGTCTCTGCCTCATACCTGACTGTTCACGCCATTTTACTCTGTTAAAGATAAAGTTTTCTTTTAATTAAAATTGCACCACATGTGTATATTATTTGGGAAAAATTGTTTATAATTTAAGTTTTTCTACTCAGGCGAATATTTGTAGTTAAATCACTGCCTGATTTGTTTTAAGTTCTTCTATAGGACTTATAGCACAGATCTTTTACCTTTCTTATTAAGCTTTTTCCTAAGTATTTTATAGTTTTTGTTAGTTTAGAAAAATGGAATCATTTGTTTCAATATTCATGTCAAATCAAAACTATGACTTTGTATATTTAGCTTGTATTCAGCCACCTTACCAAATTATAGTAGACTTTCTAGTAATTTTGATTAGTTTCTGTTTTCTGTATGTATAGTAATATCATCCATAAATAGAGTTAATGTTTCCTATTCTCCAGTATATAAGCCAATTATTTAATATTTCTTATTATATAATTTAGGTTCTCTAAAACAATTTTGTGTAATAATGACATTCCTTTTCTTTTAAAAATATCTCCCAGATATATCTATCTTTCAGTCTCCTCTGAAGCCCACATGTGATCTATGACAAAATTTTGAACTCTGTCTCAGTATTTTCCTAATCTTTCCCCTCTGTTCCCTTTTCATGGTCACAATTGTAGGTCTTAGTTTAATCATGTTAACCAGATTGTTAGAATACTTTTCCCACTATCCTCTTTGACTCTGTAATCTAGTCTCCTTCCAGAGTTACATTTTCATATCAAACTCTAATAATGACCCTCCTTTTATTTAAACATTCAATTACTTCTTATTGTCTGTGGGGCAAAGATCAAGATTCTTAGCATTCATTCTTCATTTATTGTCCTTCACAGCCTGGTGCTTGTCTAATTTTCTGGTCATTGTGTACCCTGAGCTCAGTTAGTATGTCACTGTGGACATGTTCTCACCTCAACATGAAGCACCTCCAGGCTTCCTGACTTTTCCTGTAAACATTACTCCCTATTAGGCCATGTGGACAGGTCCTTCTGTGTCATTGCACTGACTTCTTTCTTGCAAGCATCATGACCTTTTAATCAAGTTAGATTTGCAGACACTAGTACAAAGCCTACTCTTTAATGTTACTGTTCCTCTCCATTCTGATTCTGGAATGATCTGGAGTGAACAGGATGCCAATCATCTGACCAAAAAGATGATGCTTTTAGTAAGTACTGAATGATTTGATGCAATGGAGTAATGTTTCCACAAGTATGAAGAGACTGAAGCAGCTGCTCCACTGAAAAACGTCAAGAAAATGGTAGATTGCTACATAAATAGGCTTTGTGACAAAGTAGTAAATTAAATTGATCTTTTCACTTTTTTTTTAAAGTTTTTAAAGGTGATAGAAATGGAACAACTCATGGATTTAGTATTGTTAAGACCAGATACACACACACACATTTAACTTTCATAATTTAAACAGTATTCCCTGAGAAACAGTGAAAATGTTACCAGGATGAAGTTCATAAATCAAATTTTTGTCTCTCATTTAAAAAATGTCTACTTGCCCCAGAATTTTGAAGCAAAAATTCTATTTCTCTTCAGCTCTTTCATTACAAAGAGGAAGGAAAGCCTAGTCTCAGGCTACTCTGCAGAACAGATATTTCCCATTCCCTTCTGTTTAACTCTTCTAACATCCCCTGGGTTGTGTTTCGTTTAGTCACTTGTTTTCTACATAATTTTTGAGTAAATATTTTTAAATAGCTATGATTCTATTTTAAAACAAGGTTATAAAATGTGGGCTACAGGTCTATATCATCCAGTTGTTTGTATGTGAATCCTCTATGAATTTTTTTGTACTAGGAAAGAGCTTAGAAAACATCTAGTACCAACTCATAACTTTACTGATGAGAAAACTAAGGCTAAAAAAAGAGGGTAACTTTCATTTGCTAGACTTTCTTAAGTCTCATTAAACAATTCTAATTCACAGAGAGCCTCAACATCCAGTGTTTTATGCCTGAGATTATATTTCAGCTAGTTGATCAGCTTGGTGCTAACACATTTTTCTTTTAATAGTAACCCTTCAGGTCACAGGTTCCTGTCCCTGTTTTATGTTTCCCCAAAAGTTCTTCATGACTTATAATTGAGTGGCTTTCCCAAATGCATTGACTTCATGTACTCTTGTTCTCCTAAGCCTACATCCCTCCCAGTAGAATAGACTTTTCTTCCTATCAAAGTTTTCCCAACCAATACCTCTCATCTTGGGTATATGTTTATTTTAAATAAAGCAATATTATGCAAGTTTAATACAATGATTTTTTTAAATCTACTTATAAAAAGGGGGTCTATATAATATTTATTTATAATAGGAGATAAAACATTAATTTTGTCCTACAGAATAGCTCCATCATAACGAAAGCCATTACAGAATGATTAACCAGGAGTTTAATTAAGAAACTTCAAGCATAATAGCTATATACAATAAAATCCATGGGAAACCTAGCTGGCTTATCACCATTGCTTCGGAGTCTGAACATTAGTATAAAAGAATACTCGTGATAGTCAGATGAGGCCTTGCAAGACCTTGTGCCCTCTGGCCTTTTGAGAAGATGAGAAGTTAGACGAGAAGACATGTGGCGTGTGTGTCTCCCTTGTAGCTAAGGCAGAGGGGGCTGCCCAAGGAGGGGGAATTTGCATTGTTTATTGCTAAGGTTTAACTATTTTATTTATTTATTTATTTATTTATTTATTTATTTATTTATTTATCCTCACCTAAGGATATTTTTCCATTGTTTTTTTAGAGAGAGTGGAAGAGGGAGAGAGAGAGGGAGAGAAAGAGAGAGAGACATCAATGTGAGAGAGACACGTTGATTGGTTACCTCTTGCATGTGCCTGGCCAGGGCAGGGGATCAAGCCTAAACCCGAGGTATATGCCCTTGGCTGAAATCAAACCCAGGACTCTTCAGCTGCCAGGCGTATGTTCTAACCACTAAACCAAACTGGCCAGGGCAATATTTAATATTTTATAAACCTGGTTTCTTACAACAATGTCAGGCAAAATAAAACCTCTTTAAAATGCTCACATATTTGCCCAGAGCATTTCTAGACCCTTTCGGAACATTCTGCACAGTCTTTGCAGACCTTTGGCAGCTTCACAGCTCAAAGCTGGGCATTCCAGGCTCCCTGACCTTCAGGGTCTGTTCCAGTGGCTTCTGTGCCACTGGGGATGTTGTCTTTAGGGGCCTCCTCTGCAAGAGCCCTGCACTCTGAACCTAGATTTTCCTCCACAAAAAACTGCAGTGACCCACAGGATCTACCCCGCCACCCTGGGAAGCCTGCTCTTGACGTACAAAGTTGGGGCCTAGCCTACTAAATCGTTCCCTCTAGCTATTTCAGGTCAGTACTAAGAGCATTAAGCAAATTACAACCCTGGGGAAAGCTGCAAAGAGAAAGATGCAATGTCAATCCTCCTTCAGACTTAAATCTTAACAAGCAAAAGAAAAAAAGACCTAGTCTAATCAGCCCATCTACAGAAATTTTTTTCCAGTCCCTGAGCCTGGTAATTGAACTTGCAAATGAATGTGCCACTGGGCAGCAAACAACCCATCAGCCACCTTCAGTGAGGCTCAGCCCTCCGAGCTCTGCGTGGCCTCTGACTAGTATCTGTACAATGACCATGGCAACTACTCTTGGGCCATGTGTCCACACCTTTCTGACCCTTTGGAGTCTTGCCTCATTGAATCTCACAGCAGTGTCATGATAGGATGGGTCTCTTCTGTCCTCAATCTGCAGCGGGCAGCAAAGGCCTGCCTGGTGTGGTGTGAAGCCCGAGGCCTGTGCCCACACCCCGGCCTCTCACAGCACAGAAGGCATAGGAGGGCCCTAAGAGCGCTCAGGTCCCAGTTGGGCTTCTCTGCTCTCCTGTAGGTGAGCACCCGAAACCCAGATTAATCTCCCCAGTGGCTCTGAGTCTGCATGTTCCATTCTAAGGGTCTTAACTAGTCGACCATTCTCCCTGTGGCCCCGTTCATTGGTGTCTGTTAAAGAGACAGTGTCTGCGCTTTGTGAGCCTTGCATAAATGCATGAGCTCAGCTGGGCCATCCTCTGTGCTTCTCTGCCAAGGAGCCTGCTACTAAGTGGCTGGCCTCTAGAGTTAGGTCAGTTCCCTGGGGCTGCTGTAACAAATGACCACAAACCAGGCTGCTTAAAACAATAGACATTTATTCACTCTCAGCCTGGAGGCCAAAAGTCCAACATCAAGGTGTGGGCAGGGCCAAGCTCCCTCTGCAGGCTCTGGGGAAGGTCCTTTCTCCCTCTTCTGGGATCCTGGTGGGTGCCGGGTTCCTTGCCTTGTGGCTGCGTCACTCTAATCTCTACCTCCATCTGTCTTCACGTGGTCGTGGTCCTCCCTGTGTGTCCATGTTTTCTCATGACCTTCTCACAAGGACACTAGTCATTGCATTTGGGGCTCACCTTTTCCACTATGGGCTCATCTTAACCAATTACCATCTGCAGAGAACTTATTTCCAAATAAGACACATCTGGAAGTTCCAGGTGGACATGGATTTGGGGGGCACATTATTCACCCCATACATTGCCTTGGACATGAGAATTAAATGTGTGGCACACTTTTAAACCAGACTGTGGCAATCAAGAAAATGAATTGTGTCTTCACAAGTAGAAAATGTAAGACAATAATGTTTATAGTGATAGGCCATTGAATTAAGTTATTAAATATTTACTTAGGGGTTTTTTTCTTTACTGTTTTATTTTTTGCAAGTCTATGTTTCACAATCAAAATATTTTAATGTATAAGATACATTAAAATATTATATATTCATTGTATTTACAGCCTTTCTTTTTTTTAATTTAAAAACCAAAAAACACAAATAATCATTTCTTTGTGGTAAACAGATTGGGAGAGCTCTAGAGAGAGAAGGGGTAGGTGTCAGGGGACCAAGGTTTAAAGAACTTTGCTTTTCCAGCCCATAAGCTTTCATCAAAGATCCATTTACTCTCCTTAGGATTGTGAAGGCCCAAATAGAATTTCATTACTTTGAAAAAGCAAAGTGGGCTTTCTGGACACTTCCATTCTCCCACTCTGATGCAAAGCAGAATGAAATCAGATGGAGAAAGGTCACTGGTCCCACCTGCCTCCCACTGTCCAGCCCCCCACCCCCTGCCTCCGCCTGCTGGGGCTGAAGGCCCTTCCCAAGGACTTGAATAATTGTAGTGTTTTATTTCTGTGATGTGAATTTCTCCTCCAGACAAATTCTTAGTGCTCGCAAACCATGTGCACACAACAAAGAGCACATCTGGTGCAGGTGTTAGGAATACACCCACCGCCTGAACACAGAGGCTGGAGCAAGGGGGAGGAGGGAAAGGAGGATGGGATGAACCTGCTAAATCAGCTCACAACCTAGGACCAACCCTCCTAACCAAGGCAGGTCCAGCTTGTGAGGCCTAAAGTTTTGGCGATTTGGGGAACTCTCTTCAAGAAAAAAAAAATACAAAAATGTGTTAGTTTTGGACATTTTATTAAAAAAAAATCTGAACATGGACACACACTGAGATGACATCCCCCAGCGCCTAGGGAAGGGCCCACATTGGAGAGGGGCTCACTGAGTGTCTCAGCTCTGGCTTTGAGTGTCAGTGGTCCTTCCTCATCCAGACATGCCATCTTCTACTTTCATTTCTTTTCACCTTACTGTTTTGGACAGCATCGGAAAAATTCTAAATTCTTAAACATGTTCAAAAGAGCTAAAAATGAAGTACAAAGGAAGTGACTCAGGTCACTTTTGCACCTTCTGGGTCGCTGAGCCAGTGTTTTGGACAATGCAAAAAGAAAATGAAAGAATGGTGAAATAATCATAATCTATTTAATTATTTTTATGCTTCCAGTGGATTCCATTATTATCTTATATTTATTATTTTACTGTGTGTGTTTTTAGCACAGTTGGAAATAATGAATAAAGATGAAATAGGTCCTAGAATGCTGAAATAGTGAAATAAAGATATAGGAAAAAAGATCACTCAGAGTCCCACTTTTATTTTAGATTTTATAAAAGATTCCAAAGGACCCAAATGGTAGTTGAAGGTAAAAGGCATTTTATTTTATGAAAAAATATTAAATAATATTATTACGTAATAATGAATGCTATTCTTAAGTAAATACATTTTCTCTGTATTATTTGGAAAATCTCTAATAAATAACAAAAGTTATGAAATATCAATTTATACAAACAGAACTTCTCAAGGAAACCTCAAAACTAAGCATGTGTCTTATGACTCTGACAGCACACCGAGGGTTCCAAGTCTCACTCCCTCAAGTTGCTTTTATTAAGACAAATCGTGATGTTTCCCATGTAAATTTTAACACATAGAAGCTTGATAATTAGTTAATACAAGAATACTACTAATGATGTTATAAGATGATGACACACATACACTATACAATAAAATTGGAAGTCATAATCATAGTAAGAAGTGTCCTTAGCAGCATTTGTTGGTTACTGAGTGCTGTGCAGAGGTGACTCTTCCATTGCCCAAAGTCAGGTCTTCCTGTGGCCAGGTGGCTTTCCTGAGGCTCTGCCTGCACTCTGCTTGCCCTCCAGGCCCATTCAGTCCACCCCCACCCCCAAGGGCAGCTACACTCTCACAGGGAGCTCTATGGGGGACCAGAAACATCTGACGCCCTAGGACACATAGGTTTCCATTTCCGTATGATTTAAACTCAAACAGATTATTGGCTTAAATCTCATAAATAACTTAATTGGTGGATTATTGACTCGGATATGAGGAGTCTGATAAAAACTAAATTCTAAGATTAGAAAAACAACACTTCATTCAATGTCTAAATAAAGTGAAGCAAGAGAAAAAACATTTGCTGATGAAAACTCCTGACCTTCGTGTCCTGTTGAGCCCAGCAATGGTGTAGAAGTAGAGATATTTGGGACATGAAGCCAGGCAGCACGGCACCTGCCCTTGACTCCTGGAAGGTCCACAGGCTGCCAGGAAAGAAAAGCCAAAAGGCCGTCTCCAGCCTTGGGGTCCGGTACCCACACACCAGACCGCAGGTGTACACTCTTCTTCTGGTGTGACATAGATGTCACAGCTATTTTATACATACCTGATTTTGGGCAGGAAAACCCAGTATGACCTAAATGTGCCAATGGATATCCGGGTGGTTCTTGCATTCACCACCACATAGCTTTGAATCCTGCCTTGCCTAGCGAAGCGGCGCCTCTGGGAGGGTTACTCCTAGAGACGGTTAATTTTGCTTAAATTGCTTTTATGAAGCGAGGAGGGATGGCAAAAAAAATGAGTTAACATGATGCTTTTTAAAATGAGTTTAAATGAGCTTCTGTCAAAGATTCATGTTTACCCACATAATATCACACATTAAGACTGTCTTGCCAAATGTACCACCTTTGCAAATTAGTATTCCTGGAACAGATGAGTTTCCTATCAGTGCATCAGATCTTCTGGCAATGTGCTGCTATTGAAGGGAAAGGACCATTATTATTCTTCAGGGCAAGAGGCAAGAAAAATGAGCCTCGATCCAGAGGCACCCATGGCTGGGTTTCAAATACACTTGTACTAATCGCCCTTGAAGCAGCACTCCTGTGCTTTATAGATTGCCCGGAACATTCCTGGGTGGTATTTGCACTAGAGCAAAGATTGGCTTTATGTAGAATAAAACTGTGCTAACATTTTGGGCTATTAAAAGATAAAACATGTATGGCTTCTTGAAACAAAAAGGAGGGCTATTTTTTTTTTTTTTCTTTAGAGTATTGAATACTTTTTTTTCTTTGGAGTATTGGATATAAAAATTAATCCTTTCAAAATACAGGAGAAGTAAGTGCAGTACCTGGTTGGAACACCTTTGCAAAGCAGGCAGTCATCACATGGAAGGCCATGCTTGTGCCACAGTGTCATGAACTGTACTGTACTCGTAGCAGGTGCGTGTCCACAGACCCCAGTATCAACAAGAAGCTACCCACAAAAATGAGTAGTTTAATTGGCAGCAAAATGGCACCAGGTGTTAGACTTTGCTTCAGCAACTTTGGTACTTGAGCTCTGGCTAAGAAAGAATTCACAGCCAACACTCACACTATACGGGAAAGTTTATTTAGAAAGTCACAGAGGTAGAAGTGAGACATAGAAGAAATTGGATCAGGAAATGAGTTATAGAGGCAAAAGAAGGGTTTTTGGAGCTTGAGAGAGAGCGATAGATGCCTTGAGAGACAATAAAGGGAGGAAAGGCATGGGTGTGCCCCAGAAAAAGGGAGAGAAAAAGCACCCTTAGGGGTCCCTTTCTTAAGGGCTTTTATTCAAAGGTCAAAAGGGGAGGATCTCAATAGAATAGTCATCAGCTTTCCAATTGTGCCCCCTCAGAGTCTTCACTGATTGGTCAGCACCAGGGTAGAGGGGCATTAGTCACCGAAACTGGTCCTGATGTCAGCCATGGCCTCACTCTGTCTGATTTTTCTGTTTCTCTGGGCCTTGAGATGAAACAAAAATGGATATAACAGACCTGTATAAATAAGTAACACATGTATATTTTGTTTTAATAAAAACAATAACTATAATTTTTTCTAAATTTGATGTTTACATTTAATTTCAATAAAATAACATATAAAAAGTTTGGGATTTGAAATGGCCTTAGTGTGTTTACTTTATAAAATAAACTTTAACTTTACCTCTCTCTGTCTCTCCCTCCCTCATTCTCTGTATGAGATTTTCAACCTTTTTCATCTCATGGCACACATAAACTAGTTACAAAAATTCTGCGGCACACCAAAAAATGTTATATTTTTGGCCAATCTGACAAAAAATAGGTATAATTTTGATTCATTCACACCAAACGGCTATTGTTGTGTTGGCTGTTGTCATTTTTTTATTTGACAATCTAAGGAAAAAGAGGTCAGTGTCCCTGACTAAATAATCAAGTATTGCATGTTTTAAAAATTCTTACAGTGCACTGGTTGGAAATCTATATGTATATCTAAATCTGTACATCTATATCTATACATCACCTATCTATAACTATATTGATATCCTTATTATCATCCCTCTGACTAGTAGGTGAAAATTTTTGGTAGCTACTCAGAATTATTTCGTTACCAGAAGCTCCTGTCTTTTTGCTCACAGCAGTCACAGATATGAAAATATATTTTGTGTGTGCCTTTTCCAAGGTTTCAGAAGAGTTTAAGTGGGTTCATAATGGAAATCGCTGTTTACTCAGATAAAACCAACAACTCTGGGGCTTCCCGATGCCTGGACAGGCCATGGAGCGGACACGCAAAGATAAAAGGAGGCCTGGGCTGCGGGCTGAGCACCTCAAGCGTGGCGCTATGCAAATAAGCCATCGGCTGTCCCCCAGGCCTGGAACAAGCCGAGCGTTAGGGGTGACAGCCTGCTTCCCGACTGCGGGTCCTGGGAGCCCCTTCTCTCGGGTTGCCAGACAACGTGCTGTGGCTGTGGAGGAGCTACTGCTTTCTCAGGCGTCGCTGCTGGCCTGTCGCCAGCCGCACACACTCCTCCCCAGATCAACAGAGCCTCCTCCGCGGACGGCCGCCTTTATGTACATAGGACCTACCTGGCCAGGCCACCGAGGTCGTCATCCTTCTAAGGTTTAAAGGGTCGGGCTTTGAATGGATTCGTCCCAAGAGAGCCGGAAGGGGTCAATGGGAATTTTATGGAGGCCAGTATTCCTACGTGGGCCAGTGTCACACAGTCCATTGTGGAGGGCTCCCTGTCATAGGCAGTTGGTGGTAGGGTGACTCAGGATCGAATGACTGTCCTCTCAGATATTACTGAGGTTTCCCTGGGAGGAAGACATTCTATTTTGAGACGGTAGCATGACCTCCTGCCTGCGGATATGTTTTACTGATTGTGTGTGTGTGTGTGTGTGTGTGTGAGAGAGAGAGAGAGAGAGAGATATTGATTTGAGAGAGGAACATCAATGGTCAGCCTCCTGTCCGTGCCCTGGCTGGGGATGGAACCCTCAGACTTCTGGCCTATGGGACAACGCTCCCACCAACTGAGCCCCGACCAGGGCTGCCTTTGCATTTTCATTATTCTTACGAGTAACTGAGATTTTCAAGAGGACTCAGAGTTTAAGAATCTCCTTTATGTCTATTATGATCACTGATTCTCCTGAAGGCAGTCAGTAGTGACGGATTCAAAAGTGACGGGGAAAGTTGGTGACTCAGAGGTGGGGTGCGGGTGGTGGACTGACACTGAGGCAGCTTTCCCTGTGATAGAAAAACGATAGCCAGTCCCAGAAGAACTCTCCCCAGCAATTGCCTTGGGGAGCTGGATGGATGCAGCCCTCCATATCTCCAGGGTTAGTAGTGGAAATTCTTCACAACCAGAAGGACCTGGGCACTGAAACTCAGGACAGAGGCCAGCTATAGCCACTCTTCGGTCATGTTGGTGGGAACCAGATCAGCTCTGCAGAGCCCTGGGCCTGGCACAGGTTCTGAGGAAAAATCTGGACCTTCTTGCAAACAGGACCTACCTGGGATGCAAGCATCTCTGACTTGCCAACACACAGCACACCTCTTCTAGTCTTCCTGGCAGTGTTGACCCAAACATGGTCGATAATAGGGCTGTGGGGGTGGGGAGGCATGAAGGGACTCTTGGAACAAATAAACTTGAGAACCTGAGTGAAACCCATTTTAACTGGTATAGTGACTTCAGGACTCCTCTGTGACTTGACTCTTGTTGACTAGCATTCCAGTCCTCCAAGAGGAGGTGGGCTACCGGATGCTTTCCAAACGTCCTGGACACAAAATCCCAAGTTCCTGGAGAGTTCCCAAGACCAGGAAGACCTACTCTGGGAGAGGTTATCCCTGGGTCCTGCACCCTTTGAAAAGCAATACTGCATCAATGGTGCAGTTCCTGAGAGAACAGGTGAAGCCAATGTGTACAGAGGCTGACAGATATCACGGGCAAAGCTTCCAGGGTATCCCCAAAGAGGTCATACCCACCCAGAGATCCTCAATTTACCACATTGTAAAGGACTGCATTGACCTTTTTTTTTTCTTTTCACAAACCTTAATTGGATGTGATTATTTATTTTCTGTCCCAAGCCAGTGTGTGTCAAAGAGTGTGTGAGCCTGAGTGCGTGCATGTATACTTACGCGTGTGTGTGTAGACACTGACAGCCAATACTTAATATAACACAAGACTGACCCTTGGACCTCAAAGGAATGGTGACCAAAAGACAGAAGTGATAAGGACATGGCAATGTTCTTAGCCCTCCCTCCCAAGCAGCTTCATCACATGTCAGGACAAAAAGTTGGTGGATATTTTACACTTGATCCCTCAGTCTCAAGGTCAGTAAGTCAGCCCCGGGCACCTTCTTTGTAACCGTCTCCTTCACCCCAGTTCAGATCACTCACAATCTTAATACTGTGAAAAGATTGACTGAGTATGTATCATGTACCCACTTTCCTGCATATAACTGCATTTTCTAAATTTAGAGTGGCCCTCTGAGATTCGGAGACAGGTTTGACATTTTTATCTTAATTTTGTCTCATTCCTACTATGCCGCGCAGAGCATTACAATAGAACACTGAGTACAACCCCTGAAGAGTGGGCTAAATTGACAGTCGCGTACATGAGTTTGTCCTTTTGGGGAAAGTCTAATTATTAAGAGTTAAATACTCTGCTACTTTCTAAAAATAATAAGCTAGAATTCAGGAGGAAGATTCCCAGAATATTGTGACAATAGCTGACAGCAAAGTCGAGTTCTCGTGTTTTCTTCAAGGCGTGTTCTCATTAGACTGTAGACTCGTGGTTAACCAGGGTGAGGACGCCCTGGAACAATCATAGATATAACTCAGCAGATCGTAATGAAAACAGAATATTCTATGGAGCTCAAAATCAATAGATTTTAGCCAGTCTTATGCTAATGAACGACTCAGATTTCTTCACCAGTCTCTTGGGGGTTTGAGTAAATTACAGCCGCAAAGCTCCTCCCAGAGTTGGGGTCAGCACTTTCCTGGTGGGCTCTCTCTAAGGCCCTTTGCAGCCACAGGCAGCGGTGGCCCGAGCTCGGACGTGAGCCCTGCAGTATTGATTTAAGGACATATTTGCCCTCATCTGTTCGGGAGGAACACTAGACCCGGATAGCAAGGTTCTCCTAATTGGATTCAGCCTATTTTGTATTAACTAATTAGGGCCGTCCCTTTTTTCTGCTGCTCCTTTCTGTCCGCTCAGCGATTTTAACCCTCTATTACATGAAGCTAGAATATAAGGTTCATTATTTTCTTTTTAAGTATTTGACGATGCACTTCCAGCCCGATCGGAGTGACTGGGGTACATTAAAAGAAATGCAGATGTGACTTCTCTCTACCTTTTAAATATTCTTTCTTTAAGCTTTCCTGTAATGTTCCTTCCCCTACCCTGCCCTGCCCTGCCTACTGCACATGCACACACACACGCACTCACGTGCACACACACAGCTCCTGCTAACCACAGGGTACACACCTGTGTGTCTAAAGGCTCTGATCAGACCTCTAACAGATCATCTTGTATTCCACTAATATTAGACCCTGGGTTTGCAAAAGAGATGGCAGCTGTGGCCACAGACCCGCTACACCAGCCTCAAATTCAGCCCAACTGCTGAACAGCTCTGACTTAGCATTCCACAGGCGTTTGATCTGAGTGAAGCAAATTTTCTGGACCTCGACCTCCTGAGTCTGACTCTGCACTGCCTTTGTCCTGGCTGAACCTCCCATGCCCACAGTTTCTTTTGGAAGCAATGCGAACCCTGAGCTGGGCCAGCTCTGCAGAGACAGGCAGGGAAGGGCGAAGCCAGCCTTTGTGAGGCCCCTGGTGAGGAGAGGACCGTCTGTGAGTCAGCTGGACAAGCCAGGGATGCAGTGCCGGGGTGAGTCTAGTTGAGGGACATCCATCGTGTTCACTGATCACACGTTGACCATGAATGTAAATAGAGTGACTGAGAGCCTCCCGCACAGCTTGGAGGCAAGTGGGATAGATTTGAATGACAGGACAGAGGCTCAGATCAGCTAGCAGTGACTGTCTATTGAATTTACTTAGCATTTGGGAAGATCCAAGTCCTCAAATACTAAAATGATAAACTTACTCCATGTAGATTATGTTCTTAAGCACTTGGTTATAATTATGATGTCATGTACGCATTCTCATTCAAATCTGGTGCAACGTCCGAAAGAATAAGTATTAGGTGCCCCAAATCAGCACACAGCCGAGGTGCCTCTTCTTGGCAGCCCATGGGCCTTTTTCCCTCCAGTGCCAGGAAGTTGCTTTCTGACTGGTGTGTGGTATGTCAAAATTATGGCCGTGTTTTTATTTTTAAAGTTCAAAATAATGCACCTTTTAAAATCTGACGGCTGTATTCTCTACACCTCTGTAGACAAGGCAGATAATGGGTCTGGCTATCTTCTGTGGTACCTGGAGATCAGAAACAGGTGAGGGTTAAGGTTAGGGTTAGGGTTAGGGTTAGGGTGAAGGAGAGGCCCCTGGTGGGCCAGTCACCCAACCAGGGCACTTCGGTGAACAGAAGGAAGACACAGGGCTGGCTTTAAAGTAGTGATGCTATCAAAGCTGACTCAGAGCTGGGAAAACCTTCACTGTGACTGAGGAGTCAGTTCTGCCAGTTTTGTCCTCAGCTCATCTGAGAGCTGTGTTCAGAACACCTTATGGCCAAAATAAAGCCTAGACAGCTTATCCTCTTGTTAGACGTGAAAGTCCTATGTTGTCTGAGAAGGTGTGCAGAAACCAGTGTGCCCTGGAGCCTCTTAAATGTGTTTTTGACCTTTAAGCTACGTGTGTGTTGTTTGTCCAGAGCTTTTAGGTAATGGAATCATTAAATATTTCTCTCACACTTCCAAAAACCCATGGCCCGAACATTTAAACAAGTTGTGTGGTGTTCTGTTTGTTACGTGCAAGCAAAAATCTCTTCGATGTGAAAGCTGGCCAACGTGCTGACTGCGCTCATCACAGGCTTTGGCTATGCGGGCCTATAGATTTTTCTTCTCGGCACAAGGTCAGAAATGGATTCGCCCCCACTCCTGGTGTGTCAGCCTGGCCTCCCTCATGGGACAATGCTGTCCGAGTCTTGCAGGAGCTTTCTGTGCTGTTCCAACCCCGTGGAGGCAGCTGTCTTAGCCGACCATCTGTGCGGTTCATACCGCCTCATACGGACCTCACTCATCTGGGACACGCTGGGTGTCGCCCTGTCATGGGTTCATTTGCTCAGTTTCACTCTGCATCTGAGCACAGTCGTGCATGGCCCTCTAAGATTTCCCTGAAGCGCTGGGTTGCTTAAAATCCTAGTGGCTGGACAAGTCATGTCAGCCTGAGTGCTGATGACCACAATCGTATAGGAGAAGTATGCCAAAGATTGCTTCGTTAATCTGTATGCATGAACACCCGTGTGGGTGCCTGCCCCCCGGGGCTGTGCCAATGTGTGTGCAGGTGTGTGTGTGTTGTATAGTTACTAGGAGGCCCTGAGTAGTCTTTAGTTCTATTCTGAGAATGGAGTGCTGAGGAGGACCACACTGGCATCCTGCTCTTTTTCAGGACACCCACAGTCAAGAAACAGCACAGAGATTTAAAGGTGCAAATTTGAGAAATCAGCTGCGGGCCCAGTGAGAGTGCTAACACTGGACAAATTACTGAAACTCTTTGTTCTTACTCTTCCTATGGCCCTAAGTGGGGATAATAATATCTTTCTACTAGAATTGCTATAAAGTGTAAGCGCAATAACGCATATAAAGTGCTTTGCATGGTGTCTACACAGAGTAAACACTCAATACATTTCAGTCTCTATTATTATGTTAGCAGCTTACCTCTGTTTTACTATTTTTGGGGGAGCAAAGAAGGGGAAGCAGGTGTTATATGAGCTTCTTATTTTTTTAAAAATAATGTTTCTTTCTCTCTTATCTGGATTATTTTCTATTTTTCCTTCTCTCATTTTGAGACTATAACATAAACTGTATATAAAAAACTCATGCCCAAGTTTGCAGAGCCTCCCAGAGTTAAGAAGCCTAGGACCTTCCCGCTAATTCTGCTCCCACCAGCCCATCTTAGAGACTCCAAGGCAGATGTCCACAGGGTCATGGAATAAGGCCCTAAACTGCTGGGGGTGCAGTCCCTATAAGGTAAGGATGTGTGGTGCCAAGGAGGGTGGAAGGATGTAAGACTTGCCTTACTACTTTGTATGGGAATAGCTGACAGTCTTCAGGTAGGAAAATGACAGGGTCACATTTTGTTTCAGGAAGATAGACCAGTCAGGTTATGCTAACTGCAGTTGTGGTAACAAACATCCCCCAAATCCCTCTAGAGGAGTGCCAGAACTTGCTTTCCTAATCACACTCCCGAAGGCCATGCAGTTTTTCCTTCTCCCTCGTTACTTGTCCCCTCCCTCACCAGTGCATGTCCTGCAGTGCCCATTCCTGGATGAGTGCCCCGAGGAGCACTTCCTGGAGAATTGACAGGATCCTGGGACTCAGGGGAGGTGAGGAGTGTAGAACAGAGGATGCGAAGGGTATTGGGGTTAGGAATCATGTAACCCATCCTAATCCTCACAAGTGAGTTCCAGATTTAACTCAAGGCCTGGATAAATATATCCATTTATTATTTTTTTTACTGTAAGTGAAGGGGTAATTTTTACTGTGCTTTCACCCCAAAAAATATTTAATAAAGATGTTTCCTTGAAGGGAGTGCTGCTCCTGGGGAAATCTTTCAAATACAACACCGATGGGTTTACGATGTCGATGACGTTGGCAGGACAGACTCAGCACAAGTCTTGGAGGCGTGGGTTCTGATGCCAAGAAGTGATTAGAGCATACTTTATCTGGAAATCAGGGCCATTTTAAAGAAAACCCCAAGGAGATCTTGCTTTTGTGAGACAATTAATTATTTGAAATAATGTCAGACAGTAAAACAAAAGCATTAATGCAAAAACCAAACCAGCTGCTCTAGGCTAAGAAAGCACATTAATTTTAAGATAAATCAAAGTTTGACTTTTTAAATGTGGCAAGAGAAGGTGTTTTCAAGGGTGCTCTTTGCTGTAATGCTATCTCGTTACCTGCAGTCCAGAAATTGATTTTCTCATGTATCTGGTCCTTGCTTATTTATTTCTGGCCTCTTTATGTTGCAAGATTCCATTCATCACCCCCCATGAGTGTCATCAGCTTCTCCCAATGTATTATTTCACAAGGTCTATAATTTCAAGACAGAAGAGAGAGCAGACACTGGAGCATCTCAGTTGCTGTTGGGAAGGGCCATGTGTTGGGAGATGGTGCTAATAATGCAGACTGGAGACAGTGCAGCAGGGTAACTATTGAACAGGTGTTTTTGCTGAAAGGGAGCCAGGACATGTATGCAAATTATTAAAAGGTGTGAGATGTTTATCACTTATAAGCCACGACACTAATCATGAACTAAAGTCTTTGCTCACTGAAAGAAAATAAGAATGGCTGAAATGACAACCAAGATTGAATAAATTCAATGGATTTACTCAAAGTCAACCAACCAGAAGGAGGAAAATGCATTTGCTCTGATAGAACATCAGAAATGAGCTTGTGACAGCAGCTGCTTCCTGCTCAGAACTTTCTGCACCATGTTTGCATCCAGGACTTAGTGTCCTAAAAAATCAGTGTTTTACACATTTCATCCAAAGTGGTTATCTAATGACATCCATTACAATTAATCTATGCTAATGAATTTAAAGGGGGTCACCAGTAAATCTATTAACCCATGTGTCTCTAAGCTGAAATTTGCTTAATATTTGTGTGCACAAATAAACCACTAAGCTTCATTATTTTATCCCAGTAAAGCAAGACAATCTGCATTGTCATGAAACCTGAATTAGAGAACATGTGCTGACGATTATTTATTTTTGTTTATTTATTTATTTGTTTAGGTTCATAAAAGAAAGTGTTTCTTGGGAAATTTGTTTTAATAAATATGTAATAATAATTAAGAATGTACAAATAAAGGCGAACAAATTAATATTTCTAAATTAAGTTACCCTAATTGTTTATTTTACTTAGTGCTACATAAACTCCTTATGATATTACAGGTTTTATTAATTTGTTGGGTACATTCCTTTGTTGTTGTTGTCAGATAATACTTAAAACTCGCCCCCAAACAGAACCATCCCAAATTTCTCTTGGGTAGGTCATGGAGAAAGGAGAGGGGCTCAGTGGATCCAGGTTGTCGGGTGGGTAAGGACCAAGGCCACACCACATTATTGGTGAGCTCCACAATGGCCAGCTTTCCAGTTCCCTCTGGTTAAGGACATGGCCTAAACCAGTGGCTGGCTTCTGGTGACATGGGAAGGCTTCCTGGATTAGGAGGGCTTTGGCTCCCAGGACTGGAAGCAAGGTGCCATTCAGAGCAAAGGAGTCTTCAGAGGGACCAGTTCTTTCTGCCAATCCCCACACCCCTCTTGGAGGACCTGAGGAGTACCGGGTGCTCTCACTGGGGCTGCCCCAGACCCCTCAGCCCAGCAGCACATATTCCTGTGCCCCCCAGCCTGCCTTCTGATGGGGCCACAGGGAGAGCTCTGATATCTAACCTTCAGTTGGCCACCACTCGGTTGGGGGCCAAGTTTCCTGTCCTCTGAGATCCCCAGGCCCACCTGGGGTTTCTCCACCTCCCAGAATGGAAGGAACACTCAGCCGACCACCCCCACCCTTCCAGTCTAGGGAGGGGCCAACTGCTGGTCTTTCCCCCAGGCCTTTGCTTAGGGCAGAAGTGTAACCCCCACCCACAGTCAGTTGTTGAGGACTGAGGCTGATAAACTCGAAAGCTCCAGCAACTCAGAAAGTCTTTTTTCACTGCTACTATCCTCGTCTTGAATCCCACTCACTTTGGACTCAAACACCAGAATTGGTGACTTTTATCCTTTTGCATTGTCCCTCCCTGAAGCTGTCAGCCTGGAATTCTCAACCTCCATGACTGTTTCTAAGGGGGAAAGGGCCCAAAAAAGAAATAAATTAGAGGGTGTGAAATACCTAGGTTAATATACTTACCTCTCACTTAATTAAGAAACTTTATTCCTGAAAACTCTGTGCTTAAGAGCCAATTTACAAAAAAAAGTTTCCATTAATCTCAATAAAATAAATGATGATGTGTCTCAGCTCAACCCAAGTGACTCAAACGACATTCCTAAAGAAAAAAAAAACCAAAAACCCAAACAACGAATTGAACAGAAAGTGTGAGCCTATATAAATAATAAGAATAGTTTCAGAGTAAGCTATACAATTTACACGTAAAATATAATGCCATAAAAAGGAATTATGTGCATTCTTTTTTCTTCTTGCTTCTTTATATACTTCACCAATTATATTTTATTTTATTTTATTTTTAAATATATCTTTATTAATTTCAGAGAGAGAAAAGGAGAGGGAGAGAAAGAGATAGAAACATCAATGATGAGAGAGTCACTGATCGGCTGCCTCCTTCACGTCCCCAACTGGGGATCGAGCCCACAACCCAGGCATGTGCCCTGAGCAGGAATCAAACCCCAATTGCCCAGATCCTAGGTCGATGCTCAACCACTGAGCCACGCCTGGCGGGCTATACTTCACCAATTTTAAAATCTTTTGGGGTTCATGGTTTTCTTGCATTCAAACTGCAATAAAAACAAAGGTATGGGACCAAAAAAAAAAACATCTTTAGGGCAAATTAAAGGCTCCACGTAAGAGTACTGGGATATTGGTGGAAATAGGTAGGTGAGCCATGAACCCACGGGTCTTCCAGGAGGCATTACCTCTATCACTGTCACTCACATGCAGAGCATGAGATGGAGGGCACCACCGTTACATCACTGCAACCACAGGTGCAGAATACCTGTGCTTTGCAGAACACCTGCTTTTCTTGTGGGACCTGGCTGCCCCGGCGTCATCTTCCTCAGTGAGCAATCGTCCAGGGCCAGATGAGCAAAGGACAGGCTCACCTAGCCCATAACATGAGCATTCCCTTCCCAAAGCAGCCACCTTTTGATCATCGGGGGTTCTCCTTGTTGCAGTTAGTCAATAAAACACAGCATGCCTATGCAATAGTAAGGTCTTTATTTCAGAAGAGCTTTCCGTAGTTCTGAAAGACACTCTGGGTTTTTCTTGGTATGTCAAGTAAATTGGTGAGAATTTTTATCTGTAAACCTAATGTGAGATGTCACTTCTCATACATAGCTCATCTATTTCCTGTGTTTTCTGTCAGAGAAGTCACTATGCAAGAGTGATTATCCGGAGTTCTTATTGCGAAAAGTTGTTACCTAAACCCTCCTGATGCTCGGAGAGTGTACATCCAGACACTCAGGGCCTCGCTGGCAAAGCCGTGTCTATATAGCCCGACTTTCTGCTCTAAAACATACCCTTTTCATTCTCCTTAATATGACAAAGCCCTACTCCAATCATCCAATCACCTTACACACTTCTCCAGTTGAATTAAGGTACAAGATTGTATTGAGGTATAAATGAGGATGCCTCAGATAAATAATTAATTGAAGTCATTGTTGCTCAATTAAAGAAACAAGTATTTCATGAAGTCAATCTTCAAATCCTATCTTCTTGGTCAGTAGACATCTTTTGAAAAACCAATGTTAAAGAGAAGTCTGCTTATGTAGGGAGGCTGTGTAAGCATCAGCTCTACCCCGTGCACACAGGTGAGTTCCCTTATTAAAAGCATGGGGCTTCTTTTCTAAACAGGATTTAATGCCCTGGAAGGGAGACTGTGCTTTACGCTGAGATGAGCACATCAGGATGCATGATGTTGAGACTCAGATAGCCACCTCTTAGTCCTAGATATGTTCCTTAAATGATGTATATCTCAACTGTTAAATTATCCACTGATATGGGACAAAAATTGATATGGGACAATGCTACCCTTTGGCAATATTACTTAGAAAAATCATAGAACCCCAGGGTTGGACTTGGGCCATTCACAACTGAATTCCCAAGAAAGGTCCTTCCTCTAGGCTCGGATCTTTCTGCATAGTGACATCATGAGGCAGTTCTGTCCAATTTGAATAGCCCTGGATATTTGATTTTAGCTCAGTATAAAGAAAAATGTCCTTTCTTGTTATTTTCTCCCCCTGGTACTGTTCCATACAGACCATGAGGCGTAAGTCTGAGTGGTTGAAGGCAGTGATCATTTATCTCTCAAGCTCTCTTCTCCAGGCTAAATACTGAGGCCCAGCTTCCTGTTGAGCAGGAATTTCTTCACCAGCACCCTGGCCCCTGCCCTCCACATAGGCTCTGAATGTCCAGACTGCCTCCTGAATTTCCAGGCTGCTCTCTGTCTCAGTGCTCGGGGGCTTGGTCACAGCAGGGCAGCCATCAGCCTCTGTCCAGGTGCAGAGGGTCATCTCACTCTGTAGTGCAAACCTACGCAGGGGCGGAAGCAAGAAGCCACGCTGTGAGCAAGCCTCACACTAGAAACTTTTTATTAACGTCCTGTGGGTCCTATTTTCTGCTCCTCACATACAAAGAGGCTAACGCCCAGTAGATAACAACTTACTTTGAGGAGCCAGAGACCCAGAGCCTGCTGGTCTCATTGGAGAGAGGAAGGGCCATCTCAGCCCTTTGACAGTGCACCACCTACGTGGCAGCAATTAAGGGGATAAATCCACTTGTGGCTGAACTAGCTAATCTAGGAATAAATACCTGCCAACATAATGAAGGACTTGGGCGTTTCCAAGAAACTGGATTAACTCATCATAATACAGAGCTCGGCATTTACGGAGTGACTGTTCAGAAAACTTGAAAACGACCCACAGACACAGACATGATTTCATTCAGCGCTCAGCATGCCAGAGAGAGAGGAGGAGGCTGCCATTGTCACCTCTTTTTACACACAGGGAAATGCCAACACAAAAATTCATTAGCAGCACACACACACACACACACACACACACACACACACACACGAGCCAAATCAGAATTAACTGGGTACTGTGAGCCAAATACATATCCTCTAACTTGCTTTGCATATCTGATCATGTTATTGCAAAGAAACTATTTTGAATGATAAATGCACTTTTAAAAATCTAATTTCATATTCTGGAACTGTGATTGGTAACAACGATCAGCTCAGTTTCAGAAGACACACCTTGTGGAGGTCAGAGTGCAGCAAGATCCGTATCGTTTTGAAGTTGGATGGCTCTAACTCCAGTGGCCTACAAGCATGACAGACTCGAAGGGTGAGATCTGAAAAGAGATGATTGGTGTGTGAATGCTGCTGATGAAAAGGCCTTGGGGGTGTGGAGCAAGCTGGGGTGTTGAGATCCATTATGGGAAATGGGAGAAGCAGAGAGTGAAGATAAGATGGAATAGTGTTTGTGGTGATTCATTGATTTGGAAATTTTAATGACACAAGGGAACCTTCCAGATGTTTCTGTTTGGAGACTTTAAATGTATGTTTCTGAATAGAGATAGAGCACTAGACCCACTAAGCTGGCTGCAGAGAGGAAAACAATTGACAGATTTGGTTAAGGTCATTTTAGTCTTTGTTAACCTCAGAGAAGTTCCAGGTAAGTGACAGAACGGTGAGAGAGAGGAGGCGGGAGAGAGAGGACAACTTTTCCTCTGGGGCCTAAATAATGTTTCATTCTCCATAAACAAATATAAAATTCTACCCTCTCCATTGTTGCTCTTTGGACCAAGCTCTCACAAACCAGCACCCTCACTTCTGGGCATCTTAGCACTGATAGCTTAGCTTCCATATATGTACTTCCGTGGATATTTGTGTATGCATTTATTTTTAATCTACGCTTTGCTTTAAAACCAGAATGTAAGCCCCTCAGGACAGGAAATAAGTCTGTCCTTATGTTCCCCACAGGGATGGCATTGAAAGTGAAGGTTGGCTGGTCCATGGGCCTGTGCCAGGTCTGACCGAGGCCTGTAAGTGCTGACCCTTCTCACGGAGGCACAGACCAGGCTGGCTGCTCATAGTGAGGATGGAAGCTGCAGTCTGAAGCCTGGCTCATTCTTTCTGAATTGGTTTGATTGTGATTTAAGGCCCAACCTTCTTAGGTTTGAGGATCAGCTAGTTTAGAGAACTCAGTTGAAAGGCCACAGAGGTAGCACGAGGAAGGAGGCAGCTCACTTTGCACTTGGAGCGTGAGGATCTTTGGGACTCCTGTGGTGCCCACACACTCATCCAGACCTGGTGGCAGAGTTGGCACCTTGGCAGCAGTAGCTGCCTATTAATCCGGGTATGGGCCTCTTTTGCCTTAGTTTTCACATCTGGAAAATGAAAACAAGATTATGCCTGCCTCAGAGGATTAAAGTAATTAAAACATAATATGGTAGGGTGAAAAGTGGCCCTCCAAAGGATGGTCACCCTATTCCCACAACCTGTGAATATGTGGCAAAGGCGTCTCTGCAGATGTAATTTAGGTCATGGGCCTTACAACAGGGAGATAACCCTGAGTTATTCACGTGGGTCCCATCTAGGCCACGCGGCTGCCATAACAAAGCACCATAGATTGGGTGGCTTAGACAACAGAACTTTATTGTCTCAGTCTGGAGGCTAAAGGTCCAAGGCCAAGGTGTCTGCAGGGCTGGTTCCTTCTGAGGCTGTGAGGAGAATCTGTTCTGAGCCTGTCCAGCTCCTACTGGTTTTCTGGCCACCTTGGCATTGCTTGGGGTGTAAAAGCATTGCCCCGTCACCCCAAGTGTGGTTTTAAGACACTAAGTTTGCGGTAATTTGATATGGGACAAATAAAGAACTAATACAAATGGTATATAAAGGCTGTGCACAGTAACTTGTTCAACAAATATTGGCTATTTTATATAATCTGTCTACTATAGGCATGCATTATTACCTGCTCAAATTCTTGGATTTTTTTCCAGGAAAAAGACTGCCTTGTGTGTACACACACACAGAGACCCCAGATCTGGATTCATATCCTGCATTGTTTACTAACTTGGTCTCTTACAACATGTCTTGTCAACCTTTAGAAGATAATGAATAAATTAGTTGCTTATGTTAGTCAAATGACTTTGATGATGAGATGTCCTAAGTGTGTTTACACTTTTGTTTTTATTAAGCTTGATCTGCAGAAAGAGCAGCTGTCTCCTTCATCAAAGCCATTGCTTTTTGGAGAGGGAGGCCTGCTCACCTGATGGGTTTTCCTGCATGTTGGTTTAGTCACATCTGTCAGTTCCAAGTTGAAAAGCGTAGCAGTCCAGTGCCAACATCCCTGAGGGTGGCCGGTTTGGCACCCAGGCTGCAGGGGGCAGATTCCAACCCCAGAGTCAGGACCCAGCCTTGTCTTCAGCTCTGCAGTCTCGGGGCCCAGTCCGGGCCGTAGCAGCCGGGGTCCCCGTCAGGAAAGGGGCTTAGGCGACTGTAAGGAATGATGACCATGCCACTACACTAACTCGGGTGGCCGGGGGCCATAGGAAGCACAGTGATGATGGGATAGAGAAATATATTCCGGTCAGTGACGTGAAGCCAGAATAGAGTTGAGCATGTTTTGCACGTGCCTTATTTATGAAAAAGTAGTTTCTCCAGCTGCAGGCCCACTGCCTGTCCTGCACCCGCTCAGCCCCTAAAGTGTCGAGCCTCCCCCACTCCCAGGTTCAGCCATAAGCCCTCTTCTAGTTCAGTGGAATCGAAAGATCCACAGGCTTGGGGAAAATGAGCTGTGCCGAGCCAGCCTCGCTGCTGCTGCTGGGGATACTATGTTTACTGAGCACCTACTGTGTACTAGGAATTAAGCTCAGAGCTTTTTACACATTATTTAGTGTAATCCTTTGTGAACATGCCCTTCCTTCCAGGAGCTACACTATTTCCTCATTCTGTGCTAAGAACCCTGGGTCTAGACATAAATCACTTTGCTATTTATTCTAGGAAATACTTGCTCCTGGAAGATAAGACCATTAACCAATTAAAATAACTAGTTTATCAGGATTATCAAGACTTATCAAGACACTTGCTCTTCAAGACACTCACCTCGCTGTTCTGATCAACCCAAAACTGTTTCTATCACACACTGTGCTCACCAGTTCCTGTCAATGAAAGAGCTGCCTTTCAGTCACCTGGCCCAGGGCCCTAGACCCCTATAATTGCCTCTGGGGTCCACCCAGGCTGCACTAAGCCTAATACACTTAGTTGGCTTGGGTGGCTGTTTTCTGGGCATCTTAAAGGAGGTTGACTGTGGATGCCTCACCTCATACTGAAAGACTGATGTCATAGCCCCACTTCACAGACATGGAAACTGAGGCAGAGGGGAAAAAGTTGCTCACAAGAGCAGCATGTCTCTTTCTCTCTGACCTTATACCATTGGTTTTTGTAGCTGGATTCTTATTACCTTGAGCCCTCTCCAATAGGCGAGTCTCAGTTTTGACTCTTGTCCTGAGTCTGGGCTTCAGACCTCAGGGGTGGTGTACAGGACCCGAGTCTCTCTCTGAAGCCCAGGAACACTGGCTGTGGACTGCCCCTCCTGCCTGCAGCCGCCTCCCAGCCATTGCCCAGCTCCTTACCACATTTGCTGATGGCTCCCTTTGCCTTGTTCCTGCTACTGGTGTCTGGGCTGAAGGTCCCAGTTCTCCCAGTCTGATAAGTCCTGCCACAGGCTGAACTTGGGTCTTGACATTATTAATCTCTAATGCTCAATGATTACAAGCTTGAAAATATTTAATCTGGATTTCTGAATCAGATTACACCACACCATCAATGACAATAAAGTTAGTATTATCTATGTTTTAAATTAAATATTTCATGACAGTGGTTATTTTGATGTGTTTTACTTTTCTGTTGCTGCTAAACACATTAAATAACATATTTATTCTCTCTCAGTTTCTGGGGATCAGAAGCTCCACTGTGGCAAGTGCACTCCCTCGGCTTATCAGCACAATTCATTTCCCTGTAACTATAGGATTGCTCTGCGTTTTTTGCTTTGTTTAATCCTGTATTTGTCTGTTTGACATCTATTCATCACAGGGACAATTATATTAACTGTATTTTCTATATTCTTGATGCTCTGGCATTTAGGGACCTTAGAGACCCTAATAGAGACCCCCCTTCCCCCAGGACTAGCTGATTCCTAAAGATAATGACAATTTGTCCAGGAGAACACTTTTCATGTGCAAACCAGCCAATCCTGAGTCTACAGCCTTAACCTTCTCCATCTATTTCTCACACACAGAGACAATATTCCCCTGTTGTAAATCAACCCAAGGCAGGTAGAGACCACTAGAGACAGCCTCTGTGACAGCCCCAAGGCCCACCAGAATAATTCAAACTAGCCAACCCCCAACAGCTTCCCTGCCTGCCCTGCCTTTCCCGCAGAAACCCCCATGCAGGCTCAGGCCTTGGCCACCCCTGTTCTCTTGGAAAACATAAGTAATAACAATCTTCTTTCGATCGCATAGGCCCTCCATGCCATTAACTGGTCACACCTCTGTAAATTAAACCCCATGATTTCATCGTTGTAGAGTAAGGACTCATGGCAGTTTACTTCTCCAAAGCCAGGGACAGAGAGATAGAGACTCTAGAGTGAGTCTGCCAGGAAGATGCAGCCTCGCATGTCATCGCATCCTTGTGGGAGTGATACCCAAAACTATTGTCATATTCTGTGGTTAGAATCAAGTCCCAGGTCCTGCTTACAGGCAAAGGGAGAGAATCTCCACCAGGACAGGGATGACTGGGCCACCTGGAAGTTGGTTCATCTCAATGAGTGTTTTTAGAAAGATCATGTGAGGAGTTACACTACCACAAGCCAAGGAACTACCAAAGCTAGAGACCTGGAATAGGCCCTTCCCTAGAGCCTTCGGAGGAGCATGGCCCTGCCAGCATCTTGATTTGGGTTGTCTGATCTCCAAAACTGTGAGACAATAAATTTCTGTTGTTGTTTTTAAAGTAGAGGAAGGAAGGAAGGAAGGAAGGAAGGAAGGAAGGAAGGAAGGAAGGAAGGAAGGAAGGAAGGAAGGAAGGAAATCACATGAATTCCGTTTTTTAAAAAAAGGAGTAACTGATGTATATGTTTTACTAACTAGCACATTCACTTCCTAATGCTCCTGGCTCAGTAAACATGAGCTCTGAGACACTGTGCATCCCTAATTTGCTGGAAATTCATATAAGCTGCACGAACGCATGCAGTTGCTGTGATGTGTTTAACTAGGCGGTGTGCCTGGCTCAGTGGGTGTTCACTTTGATTTAGTAGATTAACTGTCTGAATCAGCAGAAAAGTCATGTTGTGTCAACAGGTAACCAGAACATCTGATTTCATTCTTGATATATATGGCTCAACTGGTGATCTATTCTTTTTAGTTGGTGTTTATTTTTCCTAAGAATGATTTATCTGTTTTAGAATGAACTATGTCAACTACTGCACATAGTATATTAATTTCAGTGTGTTATGCAAACATTTCCCCAGTAATATACCTTATTCCATCTTTATTGGCTCTCACTGGCAACATCATATTCTTTTTATATTTGAATTAAATCGTTTTTTCTAAGTCTGCTATTCTCCTTGGAGACGGGGGGATTCAGGGCACATGGAAGAGGAAGTTTCATTTAAAAAACATTTTTTATTAACTCTCACATGAGAGTGTTTAACATCTAAATAGTCTAAAATATAGTGTCATTTAATTACATAAAGCTGGATTACATCTTTTTCTGTAGTTATAATCAAAGATTGTATCATTGAAACTATAAAGGAGTTTTAAACTATTGTAAAATAACCTCATAACATAGCACATAGCTTAATGAAGCCAGGAGAAAGTGGACAGTATCGTTTACATTTCACAGAGGGAAGTGAACACAGGGAGCTTGTGGGGTCACACAGGCGAGGGGCAGCCATGAAGAAAGTTGGCATGGGAGGGTGGGCTTACCAGAGCACCAGCTCTCCCACACTGGAGGGGCACTCTCAGGCCTGTTTCCCAACACCAGCATAGGTCTTCCTGATTCTTGCCTCAAACTCCAAAATCACACTTGTGCTTCATTCAGAACCATCACTGTCCATCAAGCTGGTGTCCGATCTAGAACCATTAGTGTATAACAGGCGGCACCTGATCTGGAACCACCACTGTGTACAAGTCAGTCCTTAATCTGGAACCACCACTGTGCACAGACTACTGTCTGATCTGGAACCAGCATCAATGTACACCAGGCAGTACCTGATCTGGAATTGTCACTGCACATCTGACAGTCCCTGGGTGGCTTAAAACAGCAGAAATGCATGTCTCTCTTCTGGAGCTCAAAAGTCTGAAAACCAGGTGTCTGCAAGGATACCCTCCTCTGGAGGCCCCTTTCCTGCCTCTTTCTGCTTCTGTGAGCTGCAAGCATTCTTTGGCTTATGGCCATACGCCCCTGCTTGTCTACACATGGCCTTCTCCTCTGGATGTGTCTGTCTTCTCTGCCTCTTGCCTCTCTTTTATTAAAACACTAGTGATGGCATTGAGAGCCCATCTGAATGATCCAGGACACACTTCTCATCTCAGAATCCTTAACTTAATCATATCCTTGCCATCTAAGCTACTATTCACTGGTTTGGAGGATTTGGACAAGGGATCATCGTTACTCAGCCCACTGCACTTACTTCTGGAGAAACATGGGAACATTTATTTTAGTCTTTGCTTCTAATAGGATCTGGTTTCATAGTCAGCACTAAGGAAACCTCATTTTATGCTGCTTGTGATACAACCATGTGTAACACTGTTTGACTTTTCAAGATTACCAGCCATTGATGAGAGAGCACCATGCCTTCCAGTGATCGGCTCCAAGTTTGATTTACATTTTTCAATGGAATACTTTGCACAGAAAAATGTAAGTTATTAGTGAACACATCAATAACAGAAGTAAAGCCACTTCTGAATCATGTAGGTCTGTGATGTAAAATACAGAGAAAATAATCAGTCTTTGCAAACTAGATCACTCGAAGGCAACACTAACATCTCTAAATTGCTATGGCTCAGCCGGTTCCCCGTCTCTACACTACTTGGGGTTTTGAGTTTGGGTGCAGGTTTTAAGGTCAACAGAGCCCGAATTTGAAACTGCTTCTGGACTCACCATGACCCTGGCTTTATTAGTAACGAGATCTAATGACATCATCTTTGCAAGTCATGATCTTTAACCTGGTTTGATCTAAACCAGACTCCTTGGGATGATATCATTTAGGTAAATCCCTGAAAAGAAACCCAGCCACTTCAGCATAAACCACTTGGAGGTATTGAGTTACTGGGAATGACCTCACCCATCCTTCCTTTCTTCCCTGGGCAACAGAGATGGTATCAAAACTGCAGAGAAGGACAGCGGATTATCAACACTGTTTTTAGTAATAACACTCAGAACCATAGCAGGATTCTAATTGTGCACCTGAGCAGACTTCTTTAAATGTGGCTCCTGTCCTTTTTCATTAGACTTTAACTCTGAGAGTCCACACTCCTCTCTATGTCTGCCATTTATGCAAAGGTAAGTTTAAATATAACTCTCGGGTGGTGTTCAGGACACGGTACAGGTGTCCATGTGAATATACCACCTAGCCTTAGGAGCAAGCTGTGAAAATAATCCCCAAATAGCATTTATATGAACCACAGGCTGTGCATGCAAATGAGTGTCTGTGGGCCCACATCTCTCCCTTTCTCCAACCATTGCTCCAAGTCTTGGCCATATCATCCATCTCTTTCTCTGTGACAGCCTCCTCCTGGTCTCCTGGCTTCTACCTGCACCTTCCTAGAAGCATTTCTCTATGGAACCACAAAGTATTGACCTTGACGTGTCTCAGCTTAAACAGAACTAAAGCCACACCCAATTATGCTAGCCAACCTTACATTTTTATTAATATTTATGCAACCACCAAACTTATCATCAGCATTAATAAATAATGTGATAAACTATTTCCAGAAATGAAAATTAACATTATTTTCTTGATTGGATCTAGACAGTAGACTTTATTTTTTTCCTCCTTTTATTTATTTATTTTATATATTTTATATATTTTTCTCCCTTCTAGTTTATACATGTGATTCTCAAAAAATATATCAACCATCTCTTCAGAGGAGAAACTCAATAGATCTCAAATCACTGGAAGAACTGCTTTATACTCGAGGTAGATGTGAACCTACTCAGACTATAAAGATAATTTTGAACTCATGGTTGAGTCTCATGCTCACCTTTGCAAAGCTCCTGAACGGTCATATGCTAACTGGGCAAGACAAACCCCTGGACCATTTGGCTGGTGTGAAAATGAATGTGTGAGCTCATGGTAGGCCTGGCGCCAACGCGGATAGTCGTCTTCCCTGCAGCCTTGTCCAATGAGTTCCTCTGCCTCTCTCACCTCAGTGTGCACTGTGCCCCCCACTCAGGCTCCGAGCCTTAGGAAGATGATGTAGAACCTCCCTTCACTGGTTCAGACTCGAGGACACGGCAGGAGCTCCCCCTAGGAGCCTGGGCGAATTTTTCTCCCCCGTGGTTCTGACTTGGTCCAGGCAAGTGGCTGGTATAGGTGGGAACTGTCTTGTGTCCAGTCTATGCAGGAAACTCCCTGATGAGTGGGTGAACCCTATGGACCAGGAACTAGTGGCTGGATCCCACAGGCAGTGGGCCCTGTCCATGAAATCAGCAGCTCTGCCAGGCGTTCCCGGCTGAGAAAAGCCCACCTGTCCCCAGCCCTGGAAGGGTAGCACGCGGCCCTGCCACAGTCACTAGCTCCATGGGCAAAAGATCAGGGCCCATTCAAGGCCCTGTACAGAGCTCCCAGTTAGGTGAGGTGGTGCAAGCCACCGAGCCTCTCCTGACTCAGTTTCTTCCTCTGAGAAATGAGGATGACAGTGGTCCTTCCTCCAGGAGCTATGCAGCTCAGGGAGCCTATCCCATGAACCCCATTTGTAAACTGTAAATTAATCACTGCCAGAGCCTCCCCTCTGGTGACTGCAGCTGAGTCTGGGCGGGGGGAGGTGGGAGGAGAGGTAATATCTGCGTGCCAGGCTTTGTCCACGAGGCTCCTGCTGCTGCAGCTGAAACTTGCTGCGCTCCTAAGGGCCCCTCTTTTAAAGTCAGGAGCTGCCAACCCTTTAAAACAGTGTAATGGGAGGTAACTTAATAATGTGTGATTTATGCAGCCATCAGAAGGAGTATCAACATCTCCATCCTGGAAACAAATCAAAGTTCAGATATGGGTGCAAACACTAATTACTTTTAACAAGTGCAAGAGAAAGGGGAGGGCAGGGCAGGGCTGCATTCGCCGCCAGACAGCCAGGCAATAACCTTCGCGTTTGCAACACCCAGCTCGGAGAGCCGGTCTGTGCTGGGGAAGTTTCAGGAAGCTCCACGTCAGCCGGCCCCCAACTGCCCTTTGAAGTCCCCAAAGTGAGAAGTGACGAACATCCATCTTTAAAGTGTGCTGAGCCCTGCGGGCTGCTTTGGGTTAGTGAAGGAATGTGCACTTATTTGAAACCTGACCCCAGGGCCCCTAAAAAGTTGGGCTTAGGCAGGGCGAGGAGTGACCTTGTAAATTTAGACAGCTGCTAGACCACGGCCAGGAGCAAATTATTACAGCAGTGGTGACTTTCCTGACTAGAAAAAGCAAAGGGCACCTCTCTCAGCCTTATGGGGTCAGCTTTCACCCTAAAGGCCAGTGTGAGAACCAGGGCCTCGGGGGAACCAAGGCCAATCTGGGGCGAGGCCGAGATTCCAGGAGGAGCTGCTGGAGCTGCTAGCAGGGGAAGGGTCCTTGGACCCTGACACACATACTCACACTCCACTCCTATCTACGTAGGTATCAGTGTCCAAGGAGAGGCCTGCTTAAAGGAAACTAAGCTGGAAAAGGAACTCAAGAAGCAGTTAATCGTGGTGATTTTGCACAAGATGATGGGTCACTCTGTTTAAAAATCATCCATTCTAGCCTTGCAGACTCCACCGTATTCTTCGACATCGATGGTGAGCCCTTGGGCCACATATCCTTCAAGCTGTTTGCAGATAAAGTTCCAAAAACAGCAGAAAACTTTCATTCTCTGAGCACTGGGGAGAAAAGATTTGATTATAAAGCTTCCTGCTTTCACAGAATTATTCTGGGATTTATGTGCCAGGGTGGTGACTTCACATACCATAATGGCACAGGCGGCAAGTGCTTCTGTGGATAGAATTTGATGATGAGAATTTCATCCTGAAGCATGTGGATCCTGGCATCTTGTCCATGGCAAATGATGGACCCAACACAAGGGTTCCCAGGTTTTCATCTGCAGTGCCAAGCCGGAGTGGCTGGATGTCAAGTGTGTGGTCGCCAGCTAGGTGAAAGATGGCATGGATACTGTGGCAGCCATGGAGTGCTCTGGGTCCAGGGTGGCAAGGCCAGCAAAATTATCCCCATTGCTGACTGTGGACAACTCTAATAAATTTGACTTGTGTTTTATCTTAACCACCAGACCATTCCTCTTGTAGCTCAGGTGAGCACCCTTCACCCCCATCTGCTTGGAATGTTCTGTAATCTTCGTGCTCTAGCAGCAGTTCATTGGGTTCCATATTTTCCTTACCCCTTCCAAGTCTAGCTGGATTGCAGAGTTAAGTTTATGATTATGAACTAAAAATTAAGCAACAACAACAAAAAGAACCCTCCCATTCTTCCCGTGCCCTCTTCAATAGCCAGCACCCTTGCGCTTGGAAAACGCAGTTCTATTTACTTGCAACTCAGTTGTTGCGCAAATGCTGATGCAGGTTTCGTCTGCACTTTCATAACTGAGTGACTTCAAATGGGTTGTGAATAAAACGTTTCTCTCTATTTAAGGTTTGATGTTATGAACAAGTAGGATTTTCCAGAGACACTTTAAAGACGTAACAGCTTAGAAATGGAAACAGGTTGGCTTTTCAGGGGAACCCAAACTGCAGCCAGTGTGCACAGGGCTCTTGGACCCATCACAGTGGGCTGTGCAGTCAGGGCGCCTTCAGAAGAGTCCTCACTGACCACCCCACCTGCCCTTCCCATCCTGCATCCCAGGGGTCACAGTTGGTGCTTGGGCCTAGAGCTGGCATGGGACAGGCTCCAGGCCAGGTGCCAAGTTGGCTCCACCAGGGATCCAGGGTGGAGGGTGCCACTAGCCTGTCATGCGGTGTGGAGCGTGCGCTTGACAGAGGTTCCTCTTCTTGAGGTCCCCTCTTGTATGGAGGTGTCTCCTCCCAGCACCTGGGCGCTGTCCACAGGGGCCTGCTCCCGCCGCTCCCCTGCATACCCACACCTCATTTAAAGACCTGCTAAGCACTGCAGGCTTGGGGGGCTAAGGCGGGACAAGCCTTCCTTACCTGCACCCCACCTGGCTCCTCACGTGAGGCTTTCATGCTCTTCTCTGCAGTGCGAGGCAGGGCTCCTGCTATGGAGCTCCAAGCGGAGACATGTGCCAGCCCTGGAAAAATGTCCCTGAAGTGGCAGTCAGCGAATAATTGACATCGGACACGAGTCCTTATCTGTCAGGGCTGCTGTAAGGCAGGGAATCGGAAAACAGATTCTCTCAAATGTCACCCACACCTGTTCCCTGTGGTGAGCCAGCCACACAGGGGCTGGAGGTGACACAGTGCCCGGGCCAGGCTTGGCGCCATCCAGGGGGTGTCCTGGAGGAAAAAGTAAGCGTTTCATTTTTGTGACCACTGAGCACATGGAGTTTTCAGGGAAAGAAGAGGATTTTAGATGCTCTAGTAGGTATATGTGCATAGTCCTCTCTCCAGAAGAATGAATAATTGGTTACAGGGGACATTTTTCTGTGTGCTGCATAGCAAAGGACCTTAGCAGATCCACCCCTGGTGACATACGCCTTTTCAGTAATCCCAAATAGTTTCCTTGTGCTGTCCCATTGCCACCATTACGCTCTATCGACTACTGGGGAGTGGAGCTGCCTTCCCTCTGCTCCAAGTGAGAACTCATGGCCCCTGTGTGCCCCCTTCCACTAGGTCATGGCACATGCCTGGTGGAGCCAGTCTTGCACCTGGGGTAGAGCCTGAATCCTAAATGCTTCATTGCTCTGGTTTTGAGCAGACTGAAGCCAGATGGACCCTGAGTTTGGATCCCAGCCTTGTCCCTCATCTGGACACATTCTGTTCACCTGTCTGTGCCTCAGTTCCTCACCTGCAAAATGGGACAGTAAGAGTACATGCCTGTCAGGCGGCTGCAGTGCTTGCTGATGGTGGTACTAGCACAGACAGAGGTAAGGAAAGGGACGGGCATAAGAGAACAAGAGGAAGAGCAAAGAGCTGTGACAGTGACTTGCACCTGGGGAGTTGGTGGCAGTGGTTCTTTCTGGGGAGGTGACATGTATGTCATGTGATCAAGGAACAATGGGAAATTCAGAGAGAGACCCCGAGACTGTACTCAATGCCTGGCTTTTGGTTCACTTTCTGGGTTTTATTTTCTGGAGTGAGTTTATGGAATTCATCACCTCTTATTGTCTCAGATTCTTGTGACAAATAATAGCTGCCTTACCCAGATAAGAAAATGATAAAGTGGATGAAAAGTCTAATGGGAAACTTTAAAACATTATATAAATTCCTGCCATAAATTCCATAAATTTACAATCATAAATCAAAAACTTAAACAAGACATGCAATCATCCATGGGGTTAAGATCTGGAACTCTCTTCCCCTCCAACCCCAGGAGGGAAGGGATTGTCTTTCCTCTGGGAAGTCCTGCCTTGCAGGCAACAAAATAGACACCAAATAGGTCACCCTCCTCTGAGTTCTGTGTTCCTGGGAAGTCCTCATGGAATCGTGATGTGTTTAGCTGTTGCCATTGTCCCCCAGAGCCTTGTGGACATGGCACAGCACTGGGGGGAAGTGGGGTGAGAAAACTTGCTCGCCTTCCAAGGACCACTGTGGGAAGAGGTCAGCTCCTTCCTATCCTTAGGACCTGAGAGTGTGGGCAGATATTCTTTGGGGGAAGTTGAGGCTGGGAGCAGCCCAGGGCAGAGGGTCAGGGGAGCCATGCCTACAATTGTTAGAAGGGGCCTCTCCATATATGGTGTGGATGGGTCTCAGGAAGCCAAGTCACCTGAGGTCTGTGATAGGTTCTCTGACAAAGGATGGTTCACCCACCAATGATTTGCAGGAACGTATAAGGTGTGTGGGAGATGGAGACCTGAGGCTGGCCTGGGTGGGATTCGAGGGTGAGAACAATGGAGCTCTCTTGTATGCAGTGGACAGAGCAGCAGAGGAGATGTTCAGAGGAAATCTAGCCAACAAGACTCCAAGGAAGGATGCTGCTTGGTCCACGGGAAATTATTTTCTAAAATACTACTGTCTGCTGATAAGAATGCAAAATGATGCAGCCACTTTGGAAGTTTAGTGCTTCTCATAGAACTAAACATACTCTTACTCTGCAACTCAGCAATCACACCCCTTGATTTTACCCAAATTAATTATAAATTTTGTCCACAAAAAAAACTTGCACATGGATGTTTATAGCAGCTTTATTCATAATTGCCAAACTTGGAAAAAAACAAGATATCCTTCAGTAGGTGGACGGATAAATAAAGTGATCCATCCAGACAGTTCAATATTATTTAGCACTAAAAAGAAAGGAGCAATTGAGCCATGAAAAGACATGGAAGAATCTTAAATGCATATTACTAAGTGAAAGAAGCCAATCTAAACAGGTTACATACAGTACAATGCTAATTCTGATAGTCAATTTTAAATGTCAATCTGATGACCATGAAGTGCCCAGATACTTGGTCAAACATTCTGAGTGCATTTGTGAGAGTATTTTTGGGTGACATTGACATTTAAATGGGTAGACTGAGTAAAGCCAATTGTCCCTCTGCACTGTGGGTGGGCCCACATCCAGTCAGCTGAAGGCCTGATTGGAACACAAAGGCTGAGTAGAGGGAACTCCTCCTGCCTTAATGAAGAAGCCTTCACTGAACTTTCTTCCTCCCACACTGAACTGCTTTCTTGCACTGTGTTCCTGAGCCAGCCCTTATAAAGGGGTTTCTAAAATCTTATTTCAACCAAGAGGACTGAGGCTTTCCTCACCCAATCAGAGCTGTGCAACTATATCTCCATCAACATTTTCACCAACCTATCAGAGCAGCTCCATTCTGACCAACCAGGGCAGTCTTTTTGAGGGAAATCAAACTACAAGAATTTGGAGTCCACATTTGTTCAGGAAGTCAAGGAGGGACTAGGGGTGGGGACTTTTGTCTAGGTAAGTCAGTTGCCTTCTGGCTGGAAGAGTGCACTTTCCCTTCCAACAAAGACTGAGGGCTGAAATTCCCTGGCTGGAACTGAAACATAGAAGAAGTGTCTCCAGAGCAGAGTGGAGCAGACTGGTGCGGGCACAGCTGTCTAGCCAGAGGAGCCTCACCCCAGGGCATCCTTGCCCCAGGGCCGCCTCAAAGCTGTGCTGTTCCATAGCTGTGCTGTATCACAATTCAACTATTTGCATTGAACATAAAGTTTCCTTCTTCATCACACCCAAAATTGGGGATCCCTGTTGATGTTGAATTGGTACCCACCGTTGATTAACAGTCCACACCCACAGGTTGTACAACACCAAGAGTGAGCCCCAGTGTGAAGTGTGGACTCTGGGTGATGATGATGTGTCCTGGGAGGTTCACTGATTTCTAACAAATGTCCCACACAGGTGGGAGATGTTTGCAGTGGGGGCAGCTGTGCATGAGAGGGAATAGTGTGCACTTCAGAGCTCCCTGTACTTTCCACTCAATTTTCATGTGAATCTAAAATTGTGCTAAAAAAATAGCCCTTTTTAAAAAATGCTGCTGCCTCCAGACACTGGGATTGTGGACATTTCCAGGGAGCCTGTGACTAGATGGCAGCCCTCACGTAGGAAGTAAGCTAGGGAAGTTTCAGGCTAAACCTCTGGTATGATTTAGATAAAGATGGAGACAATGAAACATCTTTAGTTTTCTTAAGAGAAACTGGAATCCTTTAGGCTTCTCTTAGCTCTTTGAAATTTGGAGAAAACCTGAGATTCATTTTTACATTAATCTAAATTCATTTAGTCATTTTATCCTGAAAGTACTTTCCTAGTTTTGCTTGTCACTTAAGTATTTCTTGTATCTATGAGCAGTCACAGGAGTGAAGTTAATATTTTGGAAATTTGTACGAATAATTTTATTAAGACGGATTTGGCTTATTTTCTTCCCAGGGAGTCAAGGCCCCAAGTTTTGTGCTTGAATTTGCTTTGGTTTACAAATTCTTCAGCTGTTAATCACCCCCTGTCAGACTGGAGGAGTGTAGCTGTGCTGTGTGGTGTGACTGTGATACTTTACACCCTTTTAATTGGGCACACAGTGGCAATCCGACACCGTTAGCGCGGGTGGCTCTGCCAGAAGTGTTTTGCTATAATTTATGTGTAAACAATGGAGCTCTGACTGAATCTACCCTGTGCTGTGAATTTGCATTTCCTGGGCTCCCTCTTCTATTGGGGGTGCAGACGGGGCTAGAATAGCATTTGTTTTTAACTTTCCATAGTCAGGGCAAAATAAATATGCAGCTTTATCAATTAATGTTTCTTATAAGTGGTGCTGAAGAAAATGGAGGAAATAATTGGACCCTGAGAGCGGACACAGAGTGTGGATGTGGCGCCTCATCACACACTTCAGCGCACGTGCGCCTGCCAGGAACTGCTGTTCTCATTCCCCCATTTCAACAGTTTGGCTCAATCAGTACATTGTGCATTGAAATAAAAATTTTTTACTGCCATTTTCAAATTGATTATGCATAGTAAATCTTAACAAAAGGCATCTCAGCACAGTTCAGTCTTACAAGGCTGCAGCTCCTTGCTATGTTCATGGATTGTAGTGTCTGTGTCACTGTTTTAACTGGAGCTGACACCTGCCAGGTAGGAAGGCTTCAGATCCTCAGTACGTGTCCACCTCAGCCGGGCCCTCCCGGCCCCTTCCAGCTACAGAGGGGCTGCTACCAAAGCTGTCCCATTGCGAACCTTGTTCTGCACATTTCTTTGCCGGCTCAAACGTTTCTTGTGTTAACGGGTGGGCCACT
The DNA here is from genome assembly GCF_964146895.1 of Miniopterus schreibersii. Taxonomy (NCBI): domain Eukaryota; kingdom Metazoa; phylum Chordata; class Mammalia; order Chiroptera; family Miniopteridae; genus Miniopterus; species Miniopterus schreibersii. The sequence continues at coordinate 78,441,896 of NC_138103.1, forward strand.
GGATCTCTCTTCCACCGATTATTAACACTGCACATTTGAAGAAGGAATCTACTTCATGTTTCCAATGGTCACAGAGCCCCCTAAGGGATGCTCACCAGGGCCCTGCTTAAAGAGGCCGGGAAACATCAGAGCTTGATTAAGTGCACTTTTCAAACTGTCACCCACCCAACCCATAGACACCCCAGGGCTCTCACTGTGGCTTGAGCCTGGGACAGGTTTCTCACATTGAAAAGAACAGACAGGCTGCAGAGATGAGCAACCCCTCTCTTGGGCTGCACCTGGTCTTCCTGAGGACAGCATCCTTGCCACTGTACACGTCCCATTTGCCAACCAGGAAGACATTTGTCAATGTGTCCCAGCGGCCTCTTAATCACAAACCGATGTGCATTCACTAAAGAGCTCAGAATAGCTTCTGAGAAGTGTGCTTGACTGTGTTCAGAATGCAGAGTGAATGGTGGCCACAGAGACAGTGAGGTGGGACTGCTGTCACCTTTTTCCTCACAGGACAAGGCTTCAAGAGCTATGACTTGGTCCCCACTCAGAGCTCAGAGAGAGGACACTGGACTCAGAATCCAAATCATGCACGAGAGGGATGAAGCTTAGTGGGGACACAATAAACGTGCTCTGAGTGAATGGACAAAGGGACACTTTAAAGTAGTAATGTCACATTAAAATAGATAAAATAGCCTTTGATCAAATGGACTTTGTTGAGGCTTTGGATCTTCTGCAGCCAATCTCTCTTCCTCATGCATCCTGTTAAATTTTACAAATGTGAAATTTGCCTTGTATGCTGGCCAAGCTTTCTGAGACAGCCAGTGATGGGGCTAGGTCTGGTTAAGTCCACACCCTATGTGGGAGAAACTTGCTCAGCCACATTCCAAGGCTCAGGATTCATGCTGCAACCTGGAATGTCAGATGTCAGTTTTCAGCCATTGTAACATCTTTATATAAGTCCTGGACCACTTAATGTTTTGCTATTTTAAATCAAATCTTATTTCAAAATTACTGTTAAAAGTGCTTATGATATATTTCAGCCAGGGATTCCCTACTGATCCTGGTAGGGGTGAAAACCTTTACTGGGCCTAGGTTTCATCCCTGTGAAAGTGGAGGCCTTTCCTGCATTGGGTCATGTCTAGGTAGGGGTGCCTATTTCACAAATTATGAGTGAGATCTTCAGAAAAATGAAAAGATAGATGTGCCTGTGTTATCTATCTATAATTAGCTAGTTAATCTTAATAAAAGGAAAGAAGAGCAAAGGGGAAGCCAGACATTATAAGCATGGTCATCTGGGCAGCTGCACTAGGAAGCTAAGCTTCACACTCTCCAGGGAACCACCAGTCCTTTCCCTGCAGATCATTGGGGGAAGGGATTGAACAAAGGGGAGATGGGCAAATGCCCAGTGAAGTCGGGGTGATGTAGGGAAGGTGCCTGCTTGTCAGTCTAGCCTGAGGAACAATGGATTGGCTAGGGGGTGGACCCATCAGAAGTATGTGATATCTAAGCTCCTGGTTATATCCCCAGACAAAGAGATCCCTCACCCTTGTTCTCTCTCGTGCCCCATGTCATGCACTAGCCTTCGCCTTCGTCTGTTTTCTCTCCATAGCCATGTGGCCTTAAACAACCATTGGCTGTGAGGACCTCACACACATTGGACTACAGCTAGGAACACAAACCAAGGTAGCCAGAGGCTGGACTGTACTTCAAGATCAAACAGAAACTATTGGCAGTGGCCTTAATTCCCACCCTGCTGAAGACAAAAATGAACTTCTTTATTGGAGGGATGGACAGAGATAGGACCTTGGAGGAGAACACCTTTAATTTTGCATAATCAACAAAGCTTTCCACAAACCCCATCCTCCCATGGGGAGGCCTCAAGAAATTCTTTTTCTCTTGGTATCCCAAGAACTCCGCTTCCACCGATAACACCTATGGATTTTCTACTGAAGGTACCATGGCCGTGACTAGGCATCATCTGGGTGTGGGTTTTGAAAGGCAGGGAAGAGCAGCTGAATACCCCAGCCTTTTTGCTTAAACAATAAAGTGGCCAGTGCTCAGAGGACAAGATTTCACCAGGAGATGCTTTAGAAACTGTAGATTTGAGAGTCACTGGTGACTGAGGGCATCAGGAACAAACACAGTTGCTCCGAGTCCATTTAGTGATAGAGCCTTGGACTATGTTCCGAGGGATGTCAGGATAGGAGAGGGGGAACCTAACTCATGAGTCCTTGAAGATCACCAGGTTGGTTAGAGATGGAGGAGATACCTCTGGTGAGTCACTCATATTAAAGCTGAGAAAAAACATAGAACTTGAACAGATTTTGAAAGTTTTATTCTTGAGAGACTGAACTAAACAGGAGGGATCACCAGTTGGTAAAAGTGACTTGGAATTTCTTAAGATGAATTTTAAGGCCACTAGTAGTGTCTGCTTCTGGACCTGGCCACAGACACTTCCCTGTCGATCATGCAACTTTTCACAGGCAGCAGTGTCTACTCACTTCTGCCTGGTGGGGAGCTCAGAGTGGCCAAGAGCCTGCCCAGGTCAGAGAACATTACAGGGCAAAGAATGAGAAGCAGCCTTTCATGTGCCTGAGCAAGATCTGACTTAAGATTATAAAAGGGAGAAACAGGAGAGGAAGAAAACTGATTATGCTGCATCCTCAGAATAGTTCATTTTCTTGTGATGATTCATTGCTGGAAAGTCTGTTTTATGTGGCATCGTATCGGTTGGCATATCTTAGCATCTTATAAAAATGCCGAGGCATCACCAAACTTCCCATCACGTCTGCAGGAAAATTCCTTGCTGAAAATGCCTAAAATGTGTCTGGTACTGTTAATTAAAGACGGAACCACTTGGAAAGAATCACTCACTGAAGAAAAAATATGTGTTCCCACATGGGGTAATTTCCCTGTAACTGTCTTTATTATTTATTTGCTGATAGAAAGAGACTGTTGATGAATACTTATGGGGCACTTCAGGCTTGAGTAGGGTTAATCTCTTTAGTTCAGGTGAGTTCATTTTAGCCATGATTCCCTTCATTGGCTATCTATAATGATTATTAACAAGCTTAAAGACCTCTGGGAGATTATGGATAAAAATGCAGCACCAGGGAAGTAGGCTATCATTATGCTAATAGGGTTGGAATAATAATTACCAGGCAGGCACAGTTTTCATTGGAATCCTTGGGACTGGAATGGGTCACCAGGTTAGACAATCTCTCATCGACTTCACATCCCAGTGGATGCACGCACACACACACACACACACAGCCAGCTCTTCTTACAAAGAGGGATATTCAATATATATTCACAGGCATTGCTTTGCCACTGCACCTAAATGAATTCATAGTGAGAAGAAGGGAGATGCAAAGAAAGAACATTTATGGTTTTCATGCATCAGTGACACATTTTAATAGCCTTAAGTGTGCATTCTGTTCAATATTTTTAAACATTTTCTTCAGATTTATCGCATGTATTCCAGTCTCTTATTTCCTGAAAGTATTTTAGTGGTATCCTTATAACAACAGAATGAAATGCATCCACAACCTTTGTTTTGCTTATGGGCAATTCTCCTCTGTGCATATTTTTTCTTCCCCGCCTCTCTCACATCGCGGTGCCTCCCTCCGCGTTAACACTCTCTTCGCAGGACAGGCCTCCCTCACTCTGCCCTTCCCTGAGGATCCATTCCTTTGCATTCGGTGTGGTTCCTGAATGCAGAAATTGTGTCCTTTTTTTTAAATCATTTTTTAAAAAATGTTTTTATTGATTTTAGAGAGAGAGAGGGAGGGAGAAGGAGAGAGAGATAGAAACACAGATGAGCTGCCTCCTGCATACCCCCACGGGAGATCGAGCCTGACACCTGGGCATGTGCCCTGACCGGGAACCTCTTGGTGCATGGGTTGACACTCAACCACTGAGCTAATGCCGGCTGGGCCAGAAATTGTGTCTAATTCACCTCCGTGTTTTCTTTCCTGCATGATGCACTCTACACAGATATTTAGTATAAAAGCATATTTTAACCTGCAGGACTAGTGGTTTGGGACATTCAGTTAGCTAATGTCTAAGTCACCTACATCAAACCCTAACCCTTCTCAGAGCCCACCAACACCAACCCTCGAGCCATCCTGGGGGCCAGTGAGGAGCTGACGCTCACTGAGGCTCTGTGAGGCCCGAGGGAGGATGCTGAGTTCTTGCATATATTGTTCCAGTTAGCTTGGCACCTGCCCTTGGTATGGAGAGCCACCCCCCCCATCCTGTGGGTGGCACAGAAGGGCTCTTGTGTGCACAGGTCGTGGAGGAACGATGGAAGGTCAAGGTGAGCACCTCCAGCCCTGATGAGCTCCTTGAGTGGACGAACAGTTTGTTTAGCTGGAGTTGATGAGAGGACTGTCCCTACTTGGAAGGGGTTCTTGTGTAGCCACTGTGGGGCCAGCACTGGGAGCCACTGTTCCTCGGGTGGTATTTGTCAAAGAAGCAGCATCAATATGCTTCAGCTTTGCAGAGTCTCTGGGCATTCAGGTCTTATAGCCCGTTGATTTAAACAGGAAGATTTAGTTTATAGTTGGCAAAAAAGCAAGCGTGCTCCCATTTTGTGACATTGTCTCTGATTTTTTTACCACTGGGATTGCTGGCGGGTTTGGGATAGCAAGCTGAGGAGCACTGTGTCTCTGGATTCTGGATACTTTTCAGAGGCACAGCTGCCTCCCTGGCCACACAACATGTGGGGCACTGCAAGTAGCAGCCCCTATTGCAGAGGGCCAGGGTCCAGGGCAGGTAAGATGAGCCATGACAATCTGAGAGGTAGTGTCCCCTCCAAGGAAGAACAGCGCCAAGATGGCCTCCTCAGGGCCCTTCCTCTCCCTCCTGCACACCCCTCTCCCACCCTAACCTCTTCCCTGGCAGAGTGCTCAGCAAAGGATGCTGGAGGTCCGTGTTCTCCCCTCTCACTGCTTCCCTGTGGCAGGAGAGAGGCACCAAGTCAGGATGCCAACGGCTCAGGTGCTGCAGCTGCTCAGGGAAGTAAGAGCTTTTGTTCTGCTTGAGCACTTGACTTCTGTGACGTTCATAGGATGGCAGTCACCTGGAGGGGAAAGTTTCTGCCGCATCACTGGGGACTCTCTACCACCTGGGGAGCCACATAGCTCTTGGGTAAGACTGGGCTCCAGGTGAGGGCAGTCTGTCCTTATGTGGCAAAGACAGTTCGGCCTGTCAGGGCCACCACCAGGGAACAGGCCCTGCACCTGCCTGTGTGCAGCGGCCACAGTGGTAGACCTTCCGGTGGCCTAGGGCTAGAGGGAGCACCAGCAAGGCTGAGCAAGTTCTGTGGCTGCTGCGACAGGGGTTGGTGGTGTCATTCACAGAAGACTTCCTTCTGATCTTAAGACACAGAAGTGATCACTGAAACCAGGAAAAAGGGGAGAAGAAAAGGGGCTGCCTTCAAGGCTGACTTTCATGTAGTATTAGTAACACTTTTTTATGTCAATTTTGGGTCTTTAGCAATTGGTTTCATTGCTGCCCTAAAAAAAATCTAATGAATGCAATAAATGCAGATTATTAGCCAACTATTGTTTTGATCATAATACAAAATTTTAATACACAACTAGTTACATTGATCAGTAAGTGGTATGAACCTGTTTGTGTCAACTATTAAGAATTATTGGTGCGAATATTTAAAACAGAAATCTGGACTCCCAGGTGCTCAAAGGCAACCTGCTGCCCATTCACAGCCGAGATTTTCTTTAAATCAACTATGAGGATGGTGACATAGTTAACTTCTTGCCTAATATTTCCTTAAGCACCATGAATTAGCACTCCGGGAATTATCCCTATTCTTTTTCTTATTCCAATTTGGAGAAAGACTGATTTCCACCTCAGGAGCCCCAGGTCTCTGTGGGGTGGGGGCTGGGAAGGTGGCGGAAGCCAGGCTGGGTCAGCCCCACGCGCGACGTCCTAGAATCCCGGTCCCTCCTGCCCAGCACGTGTGCACTTGCACCAGTTGGATGGGCTCTATTTTTAGCACATCCTAAAGTGCAGCATTTTCAATATGTCCAAATCGGGGGCATTGATCCTAACAGAAACCCTTTGCAGAATTCAGAAACGTACACGTCAGCACAGTATGTCATGCCAGAAAAATGCATACAACTGGCAAATCGCTGGGCTTTTTTCAGTGCGACAGGGAAGTGTAACTGTGACTCTGTCATTATAGCAGACTCATCAGATTCCATTGTTTTGGGCCCCCCAAAATAGTTTGCCCTCCAAAAAATAGATTTCAAACATACTGCCTATTAATGTTGGAATCAATTCTTCATGGGTCTGAGACATTCCAATACATACTTAGAAGTTTTGCCTGAAAGCTTTCATTGAAAAATTAATATATTGGATTAAAGGGTCATGAAGTTTCTTTTTGAGTAAGTTTATATGTTACCAATCAGGGCACATGTAAGCAGGTACTGTTTTAATTAAGTCTGCATTGCACAGATACATCTATATAGAGAACTTCACCTTCATCTGGACACATAAAAATTCCACTGTGGGGTGGAAAATTTTAAAATATATCCTTTTTAATGCATTTTTCTTATCACCATGTACATCTCAGAGACTCTATTTAGACTCACTGCAGACTGTGAGGAGCGAGGCTTGTGCAGGGGCCGGGGTGGTGAAGCTGAGAAATGTGGGAGGAAGGTTGTCAAAACCCTTTTCTCTCCTTTCTCCATATCTGAGTAATAGCGGATCAATCGGTGAATATTTTCCATAAATTTGTTCCTTATGTGTTTTATTGCTCCCTGGTATAAGCGAGTCCTCTTGACTGAGTGACAAGAGTCTTAAATTGCAGCCCGCCTGCCTCTGCCGGCTCCAAAGCTCTGCTCCTGCCTTTGGAAGCGCTCTCCCCACATCACAGCAATGATAAATTTCTCCTCTAATGGGGAGTTGCAGGCAAAAGTTGAACAAGATGAAGATGGTTTTAAGTGTATATTCGTTATATTCAAATGGTGCTCCATCTCCCCATCTGGCAACCATCTTCCGTGAAGATCAAAAGGCTGTTAAACCTGCGCGCGTTCATCCTCGAGGTTCATTCCTGGGAGATGGGTCAGCGGCAGGCGGTGGCCCTCGGCAGCAGGGGTCCCGGGCGGGAGCCACCACCAGCTCGGCCTCACCCGCAGCCCCTTGCCAGCCAGGCTGCAGGCAAATCAGCGCCAGGCATTTGCACTCCTGGGGCCCCACAGTTCCCTTTGTCACCTCTTCTGAGCTATGTGAAACCACCAGGCTGGAGTGTGCCACACTCTGGACCATTGTTGTCTGAAAATGTCCCTCTGGTGTACTTGTCCCATGGTGGGTGGGTGAGAGCAGGAAACCACCTCATTCAAGAGAAGCTGGCCAGCTCCCTGAGGGCTGGCTCTGTCACAGCCCCTTCTTGGGTCTTCAATGGGACAGCCTCGTGCCCAGGAGCAATGTATATATTTTTACAAAGTTATGAGCAAATGTGTATGGATAGTATTGGTTATCTTGAACAATCTCCACTTTTAGAGTATTGTGTTGTTCTTTACACGCTTTCACTATATTGTTTTAGTTTAAGAAGTATGTCCATATGCTAAAACCTAAAACACGAACAAACTCCCATTCTTGTGCGTGTAGTGTTGAGTGTGCAATGGGCTGGTGTAATATGCGTCCAGAGCAGCCATCGCATCACCAGGCCCATGTGGTGGAATTGGAAGCAAGGAGGGCAACGTCTTGGAAGGCTGAACTCAAAGAGAAAGTCTTCCCCAGTGGGCTCTGGAGGTCCTGGTGCTTACAGGGCCAGGTGCCCGACCCCCAGATCTTAGCACCCTTCCTACAGGAGGTTGGACTGAGCATGGTGATACTATTTAAGGAGCAACAGTGACAACTGGGACAAAGCCCTTGGATACAATATGTGTCATGAAAATGAGAAGCCAGATTAACAATCTTTATTGTGTGAAATCCGGAAAATGCATTATTAAGAGCTGTGATCCTACACACATTTGGAGGTTCTGCATTATAAGCACCCCCTTCGCTTGTTGCTAGTTTGTGTGTTTTTTTTAGCTTCCTCCATTTGCAAATAATTCAAGAGTAAATATTCTGTGATTATTGGTTGATGATAATTTTTACTGATGAGTAGTTACCTGCTGTTCATATTAGGAACAGAGACAGGTTCCCTGTCAATTAATTGCATTTAAAAACTAAATATAAATTGAGTTATATCCTATGTCTGGCCACGTTTAAGAGAGAGTGCTTTTCATCTGCTGTAGGAAATTCTTGGAATGCTGGGGGAAACAATCGATCTTGAGAATCAATTATGAGCAGCCCACAGGCATGTGTTCCTGTGAATGGCCCTTCCCGTCCAGGCTCGTGTTTATGAAATCTGTCCGAAAGGCTACAGCCCAGAACGACCGTGTGAAGTGCAGCTGGAAACTTGGGGGTCCTCAATGCCAGGATAAAAGCACCAAAATTATAATATCACATTCAATTATCCCAGGGCCGTTCTCACCAGATGGTGTTCATGTGTCAGACTTGGAAAACTTGCTTTGTTCGGGCTGTGAGGTGGGATTAGAGGTTTGCAAGAGACTGCGCAGAGAATCAGGGTTCAGGGCACCCTAGCCCTGCCCTGAATGCGAATGATGATGTGGGGCTAGGTTCAGATCTCTGTGCATGACTCGTGTGTCCACAGGCAGTCACCTTGTTTTGTGAGAGGTATGTTTTTGGTATGGTCCTCTGGGTGACTACGAGAAGGCCAGGTCTTCATGCTGCTCCAGGTGAAGAACTTACTGGAGTGCTGACTGCTTGGCCTAGGAGGCACCCAGAGTCACCTCCATGACGCAGCCTTTGCCTGCAGGGCTGTGCTTTCATTCCCACACCCTCCCAGAAGCCCCCCTGGCTTCACCCTCACTCTTCAAATGTTGTCCTGAATACAAGCGGTGGGAGCCCCCCAGAGCCCCCTCCTGAGTAGCCAACACAGACATCCTGATAGGCGGGCTCCTTGGTTTATGTTGATAAATTGTTAGAACGATCACACTCTTTCCATGCCACCACCTTTAGGACTCTGTACTGTGTAGGGTCAGGACAAGGACAGGGAAGCTCAGGGGGACACTCAGTAGACTTCTAGATTTATAACCAAGATTTCAAGACAGCTCTGTTGGGGCCTCTAGCCCATCGGGCACTCAAACTCCATGTCCTCACCTGTCAGGTGGAAACAGCAGTAACCAATGCATCACATGGCCGATGGAGCACTCAGGGCACTGTGTGCATGGGGCACCCCTAGTTCCAGCAGATGCTCTGCACGTGGGGCTCTCGCTGTGTGCTCCTCTCCTAGGACAGGGGATAGGCGAACAAAGAACCCCAGCTCTGGTTTCCAGTATAACCTCTTCCCAGAAGAGTAGACACTTACCAAGCAGCCAAACAATATTATTAATGATGACAATAAAATAAAAGTTACTCTTTATAAAAACAGGGGAGAAGGGAACTTGTGAGAATAGGGAAAATCAGCTCCCACAAGCTTTTAAAGTTTACACGTATGTAAAAGTTGAGTGAAATTGATAGGACTTGATGAAGAGCCATGGGAATATAAAAACGGAAGCAAACTGAAAAGTTTTCAAAACCCCCATTTCTGACAGTTTCTAGAACACATATGATGCTCATGGGATTGAAGAAAAGAATAGTAAGACAATGAGTTTAGAGTTATTTAAAGCCGTGATTTCAAATACATTGTTAAGGTGGTGATTTGGGGGATTGTTTCCACGGTAACTGTTGGCAAGGCCATTGTTGTGTTCACAGTGTCTACCCAGTTGTGTCTCTATACCATGTTCTGGAGAAAGCCAACTAACCAGCCCAACCCCAGACACAGGTGCTGACCCTCCGCAGTGGACACAGAAGGCCTAGAAGCAATGCCTCGGTTGGGCCACTGTTGCAGCAGGAAGCCTTGCCCTGCCAAGCTCATCCTAGCCTTCCCAAGAATGCTGGAGAGGGAGGCAAAGTGCAGTGAGATGGACAAAGGACCCCGGAAGACCCTATCCTCACACCGGCAGTGCCCACTCAGGAGCATGGTCCCCAAACACTCCTAACCGCATACCCCTTAAAAATCACATTTCACAATCTTGTGGCCCCTCAAATATCTTTATGTTGACGTTTAAAATTTTCCATCCTATTTAAGTAGTTGCAAAGGATGTAATTTTTGGTGAATTATAAATGTTAACATCTTAAAATGAAACTGTCACATGATTCTTTTGATTAGTTGGCTACTCGCCAACATCTATTTAAAAACCCAGGAATCATCTTGAAACTGGAGTGCAATAGTGAATCAACACCCACCTCATCTGTTTAAGAGCATAGAAAAGATTGCTGCTTTAACACCTGGAGAACTGTATTTACCTTCATTTTTTAAAACTTGCAGGTTCATTGTATTCACAACCCTATTTTATCTCCTAGTGTACACTGTAGCTCTTAGGTCTTGCACTGATCATCACTCTTTCTTCTTTGCAAAGGAAATATATATATAAAATTGAAAATTTATTTTCTTACAGAAGTTTTGTGTAAGCTTTTTTTTAGACTGAGTTATCATTAGGAATATTATCTGTTGAAAATAGACCAAAAATAGGAATATATTGTACATTTAAAAAGTATTAAACATAAAAAATATTATAAAAGATGAATCTTTAAATAAAGTGGATGTACAATGATTATATTGCTTTTTGCTAGAATTCAATATGGTTCAAAGTTACTCATTTTGTTGCTGTGGTCATTGAAAGCACACATAAGTAGGTGGGGATAGAAGAAATTTTGGTATAAAATAGTCCTCAGTTCCCTAAAATTCTGAGTTATAAACCAAACTTTGCAGAGTGATTTATCATGAGGAATTATTCTTAATGACCACCTGATGACACAATTCATTCTTCCTTTTCATTTGATGACTACAACAAGGTGGACACCACCAGACTTGAAGAAGGCTTTGTACCCACCTATCTTCTCCCCCTCAACCTCGTGTCAGATGCCCTGGCATTTCTAGAGGGGGCAAGGTGCCACAGTTAGGTTCTCCAAGGCAGGACTCCTTCTTTTTGAGAAGTGGGGAAAGAGAGATCAGAAAGGGAGAGAAAGGCACACAGCAGGCATGTTTCAGCCAGATGGGATTTAGGAAAGAAGTACATGGAAGCTGAGTCTAGAAGTCAAGTCTTTACCCCCATCTGAGTTGTGTTCTCCTTAGAAGCCTTCTTTCTTGGAAAATGCACATTCTGGGTGAAGAATTTGGCTCTAGATGGCCTAGGGTAAGTTCAAGGCATTTAGCTTTCCCATATTAATTTGCGGGGGAGGGAGCAAAGGTAGGCTCAAAGGGAGGATCTGGACTCGTTAGCACTTTGGAATAGAAATTCTCAACACCTCACAGACTTGGGACAGCTACGGGGAAAGTCAACTGACCTCACACAGATGGAAGTGTCCACTGACCAACACCATCAACATGCACCTAGAATGATGCTTAAGATGTAAGCACCTCTCCTGTGTGGCCATGAAGGAAACAGCATCAAAGTGCTCATGTGGTTGACTCTAAGCTTTGTTCCCATCTACACAAAATAAAATAAAGCATAAGTTTAAGCAATTCACACCAAATAACACCAAATGTGTCCAACCAACTCACTAGAACATTTTACGTTTATTTGGGCTATAGTTAGGTTTCTGATCACAAATTCTATAGTCCTCGATTATATGGTTTTAAAATATAATAAAGATATTAATTTAAAGAAAATATTTTAAATTCTTGCGTAGCTTTCCAACAGGGAACCTAGACTCAGTGGAGCTTTTACTACCCATTTTGTTCAGATGTTCACTTCTGCACTTGCAGAGTGGGCTTGCGTTTCCACAGATTATGACAATTAGCAAGTGACAGGAATCCAGAATATTCTATAGAAGGGAAAGAAACCACGGCCTTTGGAAATATCTTGCTGAGCTGAAATGTCATATGTTTCAAGTCACAGGTCTGCATTCCAGGAGCAAGGTGGTGAAGCCTTTACAACCATCACCATCAGGGGCAGAAACAAAAAGGCAAGAAGCACTTCCCATGTCCTGTCAGTTATAGTGACTGAGCTTCCTAGAAGATTCCTGTTTATCTGATCTTTTAACCTTTTTTATTTTAGAATACTTTTAGGTTTATGAAAAAGTTGCAAAGATAGTTGAAAGAGCTCCCACATTCCCTTCCCCCAGCTTCCCAGATGTTAACATCTTAAATAACCAGGATACATTTGCCAAAACTAAGAAGTTAATGCTAGGGCAACACTGTTAAGATAAACACAGACTTTGTGTGGATGTCACCATTGCCTCTACCAATGTCACTGTTCCAATTCAGGATCCAGTCCAGGAACTCCCATTGCCTTTAGTTCTCTCCTTGGGCTCCTGCAACCTGGGGCAGTTTCTCAGACTTTCCTTGCTTTACATAACTCTGACAGTTTAAAGAAAATCGGTCAAGTATTTTGTAGAATGTCCCTCAATTTGAATTTGTGTCCCTCAATTTGAATTTGTGTGCAGTTTTGTCATGATTAAGCTGGGGTTATAAGTTTCAGGGAGGAAGACCCCAGAGGTGAGGCTCCTGCTCATCAGGTATCAGAAACCAACCCAGCACCACAGGTAACATCCACCCCATCACCTGGCTCAGGAGGTGTCTCCAGATTTCTCTATTCTAGATCTCTGCATTTTGCTTCCCAAACTATTGTCTGGACTAGAATCACACAATCCAGCACTCCCTTGGTGGGTGGATAGGGTGAGATGCCAGGGGTGGTGGTAGGGGTGGCGGTGGTTAGGTCTATTTCCTAGAAGGCAGAATATTTGCAGGTGCTATTTTGAGTTTCTCTATGAATGTTCATCCCTCCTTTTTTTTTGAAGTTATGAGATGTATTCTAGCTAAGAAATTCTCTATATATTTTATAGATCAATAAAATAAACTAAGCCCCTTCTACATGTACAATTAGAAAAGGTTACAAAAACCTAAGTCTTTTGTGCCAATGCGTAAGCTACTTTCACATAAATGAGCTCCTGCTTGCATGTTTCCACAGCATTCAAACGTCATATTTCTGAAGGAAAAACAGATTGGCATCGCTTAGAGTGAACATGACTGATTATGGTATTTTCAGTGGGGAGTTTTTTTTTTAAAGTACGGGAAAGCCCTTTTTGTCCTGAAATGCTTGTTTTAATTTGCAATCCCTCCCTGAAATGCAACAACCTGCTCTTGCTTCCGGTTAACTCTTGACCAGAGTTGAGTCCTGCTGCGGGAGGGCCGGCTCCAAACGAAGGGAATGTGAGGGGGATTTTTTTTCACAGCTCCAGGGTTTTGTCGGATGTTGACATCAGCCAGAAACGTTTTGTTTAGAGGTCAGCATGGCCTCATTCTCCTGGCCAAGCGCTGTATTTTACAGTGTTCCTCGGGAGGTGGAAATGAAGCATAAGTGTTAAAAACGTGGATCCCGGCCGGGTGATATTTTAAACAATTACAGATGGCGCGGGGCTGGCCGTAACTGACAGCAGTATCAGCCCCAGAAAAGGCCTTGACAGGCTGCGTCCTACGATGATTAATTACTGCGGGCTGTCTCTGGGCATTCCAATTTCCTCTCTTGCAGCTCATGGCTCCAGTAAAATCTGTAGCTCTTATTACAGCACACAACACAGGAAATGTCTTTTCATTGCCCTATCGGAGCACCACTCACGGCTCGGAAAGTTGCTCAAGCGAGCCTCCCTCTGACAGGTTGGATCTGGAGAAGATTTGGCACGGGGAACCCAGAGGGGCACACACAATAGGGGTGCCCCCTCTTTTATTTACTCTGTCTAAGTTGACAATGACCTACAAATTGAGTCAGGCCAATGGCATCGAACAGACTGGCTCTCACTCCGAAACGACGATGGCTTCAGAATGAAAATGTCGGGGCCATCCCTCTGTTTAATTGCTTTCGTTTCATCAGAATGAAGTTTGCGGTAGACTAATGGGTGACACAAGGACACGGGAACTGATATCATGGGCCCGCAGAGGCACCACTTTCTCTTCTACATCAACTGTTGTCTTCTGCCCTTTGTGTCAGGGCCTGTCCCCAAGTGCGGCGTCACTGGGTCAAGAGCTCGGGCAGGCTCTGCAGGAATCAGTGCTGGTGGTCACTCTCCACCTTGTGAAATGACTGTGGTGACTTTGGATCATGGCCTTTGGGGACATACTCTTTATAACTTCACGGACATTTCAACAAGTGTGGCTTCCAAGGCAAGTTGCCTTATTATGTATATTTTTACAGCTATACAAACAGTTATGAAGTATTAAATTCCCAATACCTGGACTCAGTGGGAAGTGGCGTTCCCAAGAGGGACTCTGGTGTTGTCACAGACCAGGGGAGGCCAGAGGCCACCTGAGTGATGGTGAAGTAAGTGGAGATGGTGGGGGGGTGAGTAGAAGTGCAGTAGATGAAGCCTCGTAACGGGTGGGCTCACTTGCACAACCTTAGGTAACTGACTTTGCTGTAGATGTGGAACTTGGAAGAGCAGCACTGCTCCGCCAGGCCCAGCGGAAGCAGAGGAGGAAGGAGGCAAAGCTCGTCTTTCCTCCGGACTTTGGGTGCAGGCAATCACATGTTGGGGTTCTTCTCTGGTGCCCTTCCTTCTACACCAGGCAGCGTCGGGCCCCACTCCCTCCTTCTATAACACAGAGGGCTCCAAGAAGGATCAGGCTGGGGTTCTCACCCATGGGACAAGCAGAGGGAGACGCCTGCATGAAGGCCTTTTTGGCAGCTCAGCACAGCCAGCCAATTGCAGCCTGTCTGTGTCCAGCTTCTCCTGGTGACCTGGAATCTTCCAAAAGTGCAGTCACACACACAACAAGGAGTTTACTGGTAGGACCACAAACCCAGCATCCTCTTTAGGGAGATGAGAGGTAAAAAGCTAATCATACACCCCAGACACAAGGCTCAGGACTCCAAGACTCTGGTGGGGAAGGATATACAGTCCTGTCCTGTCAGTGTCCTGACAGATTTATAAGGGCAAACAACCCAAGGAACATGGCAAAAGTACATTCAAATTGCCAAAAAAAAAAAAAAAAATCAGTAATAAAAGATACTCACCTTCACTAATCAGGGAAACACAAATTAAAATCTCATAGATGTGCCCCTATTCAAAACCCCTGACCAACATGGATGTTGGGGAATGTGTGAGAAGGATGGGTGGGTCAGGGTCAGGCTGTCTGTCACCTGGCCGGCTCCTGAGGGGGAGGTTCAGGGAGCCAGGATCTCAGACACTCTGCAGGAGCCAGCGAGAGAGCCAGGCTCCCACACATGCCCTGTCCCATGGTGAAGACTTGGGCTCATCAACGGGGTTTGAGTAATAATGCAAAGTGACACCTACACACAGGGACACGGGGATATCCAGCGGACACGGGCATCCTTCCGTCTAGACTGCTTGAGACACTGGGGATTCTGCACTTTTATTATTTTGAGGAAACACTCTCCATCCTGAAGAAAGTCTTTTTTGATCACATTCTAACGTCAAATTCTCCATGGCTCTTTGGTTTTGAACAGCGAGAGTCCTGTTCCCTTTCTCTGACAATTAGCAGGCAGGCTTTTACATCAGAGTCCCCAGTGTCCCCGGGCAGTGCTGGACTCTGCTGCAGGCAGGAAATGTACTGTCAGCTTGTCTGCGGGGCCCAGCCCTGGGCGCTGTGGCAGGGGGACTGAGCCTCCCCCAGCATCTTCCGTTTTAGAGACCCACCTTAGTCCCCAAGACTCTCTGAGATGGAGGTCATCTTAGGCCCCTGGGCCACCTCTTCAGGAAACTGGCGTGAACGCTGGCCCCCGGGGTCTCTGGGAGAAGCATTCCATAGCATTAAAAAAATAAAGGCATGTTTTTGGCCTCCTTCCTGCTACTACGTGTGCAGTGTGACCAGATTTGGCTGAATCCTGTTCTTCCTCATCTGGTTTTGCAGCTTGGTTTTACTGTTCTTAATTGAGGAGGGAGAGCGAAACTCCTGTTAATGGGTTGCAGATTGCTGACCCCCAGTCCCGTTCAGTAGCCCCACGTGCGGAAGGAGAGGGCTCTGGCCAGGACCTGTGCATGAAGGTTGCTGAGGGTGTTAAGCTGCACTTTGGAATTGGGGCACTATTTGCACCCCCATATATGAGAAGTGAGAGCCCTGAGTCAGCTTTGGAACCTGTGTCTTCAGCCCCCAGACTATGGCTCTTTCTACCTGAAACCCTGGCCCGTATGTGCTCCTTCTGTTCTGGACACACCCACAGTGTTGGGGCAACTGCTTAGTTTATCACATGTTTTCAACATGATTTACTAGAACTGAAGACAACTCACACTTACACGAATTGGAAATGTTTGGCTGACTCAGCTCATTTGACAAACCAGGGAAAAGAGATGAATTTACAAACCATATGACACTCAGAGTTAATACCCTCAATATATATTGTTAAAAACCTCAAGAATAAAGAAGGAAAAGCAAATGTTCTATAGGAAAATAGGCAAAGAATGTAGGCAGACAATCTCCAAGGAGGAAATACAATTTCCCTGAAACATATGAAGAAACGTCTATGCACCAGTGATTACACTTATATTTTTATTCATATAAACAGATCACATTTTTTCACCTACTGATCTAATAAAGGTGTAAGAAATGCTCTTCTTTAAAAATTTTATAAATGCTCTTATCTATTGTGGTGAAAGAGACCAAAATAATCATGTTCATACAGTTGGTGAGAACTTCAATTGGCTAAAACTTTCTGGAGAGTAATTAAGTCATTTTTTCAAAGACTTAATGATTTGTATACCTGGCAATAACTCCATTTCCAGGAATCCACTCCCAAAAATCATTGGACAAATGTGCACAGGTTTTTACTTAAGGGGAGTAATTTTAACAATGTTTGTAATAGGGACAAATTAGAAGTAGTTTTGATACCCCAAATAGGGAGTTGGTTAAGTAAGATATGGCATAGCATTATAATGGAATTCAATGTAGGCTTTAAAAATAGCTATTTATTGACATGGAGATATGCTCATTAACTTGTTAGTTAAAAGCTACAAAATAATATGATCCCATTTGAATAAAATGTGTAAGGACAGACAGAAGCAAAACAAAAAGTCTGAAGGAAACCTACTGTAATTTTGGGCTTTGCACAGATTATCTGTGATTGTAGAAGAGTGGCTGTCTTCATATATATATGTGTGTGTGTGTGTGTGTGTGTGTGTGTTTCTGTGTTCACTAGTGTTCTTCATTGAAAATTATATGTTACTTTCTTAATCATAAAAATAGTTATTTCGATCTTACAAAAGGTGGCTGCCTATTTGTAGCTAATGAGAACTGGGTAATGACCCAGAATTATGCCTCTTGGTCAACGTAGCAGGCTCTTTCTAGTTTTCTAGGGAGCTATTTGCAATGGAGCTTCCACATCTTTATTTGTAGGCACTGGAATCCAGGCTCTTTGCTTCCCATAACCTTATGCAGCATCAGCTTTGAGAGGCTATTTAGTAATAGAAGCCATTTTTCTCTGGTTCTTTTTTCACTTTTCTTCCACGGAGTAGAATGTGGACTGCATTTTCTTTCTTGTAACTAGTAATAATATATTCTAGTTTGTGATAGTTTGTGGTAGTTCCCTTTTGAGTGGTTCATTCTTAAAAACCAGCTAAATGTTTTTATAAATATTTGCAATATTTTATTTCCCTTTTGAAAAATTTCTTCTTAAACATCTTTAGTCACTAGTCCTTTTAAGCTTTGTCAGGTTGGCACATATGAAATGTTAGCTGAGTCTGATATATCAGGGTATTTTTGTGAATAAGCTGTTTTTAAGGGGCACACAGCGGGCAATGTCAAAGTGTTATTGACTCTAATAAATGAGAATTTGAATTTCACCAGTATTTCAACCCTTGCCCTTCCTCATCCTCTGTCCTGGGACCCAGTCCAGGATCCCATGTTTCACTCAGTGCTCATTCCCTTCTATGGGCTGAATTACGCCCCCCATTCACATGTTGAAGTCCTAACCCCCAACATGTCAGGATGTGACCTGCTTTGGAGGTAGTAGGGTCTTTACAGAGGTAATCAAGTTAAGGTGAGGTCGTCAGGGTGTGCCCTAGTTCAATAAGATGGATGTCTTTATAATGAGAGAAATTTTGAACACGTAAAGAAATACCAGGGATGTGTGTGCACAGAGAGAAGACCATGTGAGGACGCAGCAATAAGGCTGCCCCCTGACATCTTGATCCTGGCCTCTGGCCTCCAGAACTGAGAGAATAAATGTTTTGTTTAGGTCAGCATGTCTGTGGTACTTGGTTATGTGGCCTGAACAGACTAATCCACTTGCCTTTCTGATTCTTGACATACCCAGAGAGTACTGGTCAATTATTTATAGAATGTCCCTCAATTTGGGTGTGCCTAATACTTTCTGGTAGTTAGAATGATGTCATGAATTTCTGGCAAGAATACCATAGACATGAGGCTATGGATGTACCCACGACTGTAACGCCTGCCTGGGCTCTCCACTCTAGTTCAGTTGATGATGTGATACTGTGACATCCTGGCTTTGATAACTGTGCTGTGGTTCTGTGAGATGTTCACATCAAGGGATCCTGGTTGACAGGTCTACAGGACTCACCATACAATTTTTATAACTTCCCTAAAAGCCTAATACTAGTTCAAAATAACAAGTGTGGGGGGAAAACAAGGAAACAGTAGAATTCTACTTATCAGACTGTTCATCAGTTCATGAAGGTTTTCTGAAAAAATCAATGATCTTTTCAAAATTGCTTGTCAGAACAGACATCTCCAGGTCCGGGTAGAAAGACAAATGGTTGGACAAGGTGAGAAAGGCATTCTAGAACTAAGGGGGCCAGCAAGCCAGGCATCCGAGGAGAATAACCCATGGTGTGGGTGGGTGGTCGGGAAACAGGAGGCTAGGACCGCACTCCTGTGAGGTGAGGAACTGAGCCAGACAATTACACACTGGGTGACGTTGCTGTGTATTTATGCTGTAGAATTACAGGACCTGGCGCCCAGTGTATCCATGTGAGTGTCGGGTCACGGAGGCAATGCTGCACTTGGAGGTGTTTATTTAGGAGGCCTCCTGGGTTGCCTTCATGTACAATAGCCATGGAAATCTAGTGAGGGAGGGTGTGAGCTGAATTTTGCTATTTAACTGCCACTAACAGAGGACAAAACACAACACAGGCAAAAGCAACGGCAGCACCAGCCATATTCCTGAGCCTCAGGTCCAAGTCCATGTGTCCAGTCTGGGGGGGGGCAGGAGGCGCCCCATGAAGATGAGAAATGGCGACCCTGGAGCTGTGTGTCACGGTGATGCTGGCAGGGTTTGGCTATTGCAATTCAATAGTAGCAGGCAGGGGGAGAGAGGAGGGAGGTCAGGGATGCTGACTGTTGGATGGGTACTTGGACCTGGTCTTGTTAAAGGGAACCAAACCAAACACTAGTTAGAGCAGTAAAATCAGATTGTCTTCAGAAATGATTGCAATAAAAGAAAAGAGACCCAGTAAAGAACTGGGCTCAACTCCCAATATAGCAGGACAAGTGGGGACTTACAGCCAAGGAGCAGGGTGGGGGTCAGTGGAGGAAAGTTCTGAGGGTTCTCGCTAAAGCTACTTGACAGGTTGTTGCTGAGGGCAGCCAGGTGGTCAGGCATCAGGGGTGGCGTTCTCACTAAGCTGACAGCAGGATTCCTGCCAGGCTGGGTGATGCAGACGGAAGACAGGGCCCCTAGGAGGCCCGGTGGAGGAGAAGCCCCAGGAGCCTGAGTGTGGTTTGGTCCTGGAGGGGTCCCTGTCAGTCTTTAGACACAGACAGGAACCATAGGGGTTATCAGTACTCAGAATCTCCCCTGCCTCTGGTCTGCGGGGCTCTGGCTGCTGAAGGATTGAGTAAAGCTGGGGAGGGGCTCAATGCCAACCTTCCCCCCGGTTAGCATTTGACTGAAAGAACTGCCTGGGAATCAGAGACTGGAAGGACAGGTCTAGTTGTGTCTGCATCTGTGCTTAGAGGCTGGGCTTTTTAAAAAACAGCCCTGGCCACTGTGGCTCAGTTGGTTGGAGGCTGCCAGTTCAATTCCTGGTCAGAGCACATACCCAGGTTGCTGGTTTGATCCGGTTGAGGTGCTTGCAGGAGGCAGCCAATTGATACTTCTCTCTCACATCAATGTTTCTCTCTCTCTCCACCTTCTTTTCTCTAAAATCAATTTTAAAAAATTGTTTTAAGTTTAAAAAACACACACACAAGGGAATAAATTATCCCTGCAGTGGTAGTCAGCCAATTTAAATTTTTATTTAATTACTTGTTTATTCAATTATTTTTATTTTATTTTTTTGCTTTCCTAACTGCGAAGTAGCAAAGTTCATATTTCTCCTATGATGTCAGCATAGAAAGGAGCTAACTGTATATGGAAACCCATGGATTCCGCAGAGAAGCACGCAGACAGCAATAAACCAACATCAGTGCCAGGCACACTGTCGGCTTCAGTGGACTTGGGAAAACAACAGACTGCAGCTGTTTCTTACTTCACCTGAGCTCTGCACAGACTCAGCTTTTACTGGTAACTTTTTATCTTCAATTATTCACAATAATACCCATGACTTATCCACAGTCAATATTGCACCAATGTCACCTAGGGGCCATGAGAACATACAGTAGGCTAACTTCAGAAGCCTTGTCTATTTTGGGAGCAGACTGCAAAATATTTTCAAATAGGTTTCCATTTAGCTAACCTAAATACCTTTGATATTCCCCTATTTGGGCACCCCACTTTTGTTGATCCTCAAACACTCTAAGTCTTGACTGAACAATAGTCACCCTCATGCTAGAGTTAAGAAGAGGAGCCATTCTAGCTTTTATATTTATAAGAAGCAGAATGATGATGCAATTGCTAAAAACTGAATAAAAAATGTCTGGTAGTAACAGTTCTGGAATGGAGAGGGGACTGCAAAACACATATGCACGCTATAAAAGGTATTATTTAGTTTGAAGTTTTCTTGACAGAACTCTACCCACAGCATTTGTGGCTGTTAGCTGACCACCTGGGCAAATTTGATTTCCTGGAGATTATGCATAAAGTGAGACCAGGTTCTGAATATTTACCCCAAAAATGACATCATATGTTATCTTTATTTTTCATCTCTCTTTCAAATCACTTTTTAAAATAGTACCATAAATAACCATTTAATTCCCACAAATTCCAATCCTAGTCATGATAGACTGATAGACAGATGGCCGCTGTTTAGAATTATTGACATTGGAAACCAATGAGATAGAAGCCCAATGGAATGCAAATCTTTTAAATGACAATAATGACTATATTGAAAGATAATACTTTTTAAGCACTTCCTATGTGCCAGACACTTTGCTAGATGAGCTTTATATACTAGATCATCTGTTTAAATCTTTACAGTGACACAGAAACACTTCCATCTGCTCAGCCTTTAAAAGACTGGTAAAGTGGGAATTCCATCTCCCTGGAATCGTGTCCAAAGAAGTTTCAATGTTCCTTCCGTATCATGGTGAAGGGTCCAGTCCTACTAGAACCTGCTCCTTGTCATTCCTTGCATAGGACATCAGTGTCATCCATTTCCAGGCTGGGTTGTTCCCCACACTGCAGCCTTGAGTCCACACCTAGGGGAAGGGCCTTTGTCACATGTGTGGGCCTTATAGCCTCTCTGCATACCTGTCAGCTGTCTCCCAAAGATCTCTGCTCCCCACCCCTACCAAGTCTTTCTTGGTTTGCATAAAGCACACTCATCACATAAGCACATGGTCTTTAAGCCTGGGTTAGCGTCTGTGTTATTTTGTTTTGTTTTTTAAATCCTTTATTTGGCAGGTATCAATCTTTGCCCCATCACCCTAGGAAACTGCCTTCCTTCACCAGCTCTCCCCTCAAGCCCACATCTGGCTCTTTCTCAGTTCTAACACCCTATTAGAGCTTCTGTTACTTTCTAGCTTTCAACCTATGTCCAGCGCTGTTGCCAAGCAGAGGCATCTGGTATACCACACGTTTCCTGGCATTGTAACTGAATATCATCATAGGTATTGAACACCAAATTTACATAATACATAGAATGTTCGTAATAGTTTCCTATGAAGATTTTGTTTTTCTCTGCCAACCCTTTCTCTTAAAGTATTTTCAAAGGCCTCTCTAATAAAATTCTTCCAAGAATGTCTGTCTTTTTCTGTTACCTATCACTCATCAAAAATACATCTTTCCCTTTTGCATGGAATTCCTTGTTTCGTGTAGTGTTAAGGGACACAGTATCCCATGCTTTCCATAATGGAAGCCAAATGGGGACATTTTTCTTCCACTGCTTCCTGGAAGCAAGAAGTTAGGCATATTACCCTCTCACCCAAGATCTTGCATTTTTTAGAAATATCTCAAAAACTGCTTGGCCCTTTGGGGCTTGCCCCCAGGGACCAAGGGACAGCCAGAAGCAAGGATTTCATGTGTACCCTTGTCAGGAACTGCTGCTCCTCCCTCCCTTTGCCTACTCACGTTTCTCCCTGGTCCTCCTGTTCACCCACTTACTCCTCCTGTGTTCGTTCCTTCCTTACCTAAGCTAGCAAGAACTGGCTCCCACTGACCCTGACCATGGCCCCTGGGTGACAGCCACATGAATAAATTGAACTAAATGGACTTTCAGTCCGGCTCTCTGTTGTCCAGTCATTCTATACCTTACCACAGATGTTGGGATTATGGACCATACCTATGCATATCGTATTGCGGATCATAGAGGAAATCAACATGGGAGACAGACGTTATAGAACCAGCCAACTCACAGTTCTCATGTTTCGAGTCACTTATGAAGGTTTTTGTTAGCAAATTAAAAGTTTTATTAAAATTTTTAATAGAAAAATATTCACATAGACTTTCTTTTTTCATAAATGTCTGTTGGATATTGTTTCTTACATCTTAGTGTAGGATGGAAATTTCAAGTCTTAAACTCAAAGGCATCTTGTTGAACAACATTGTCATTGTTTTCCATTGACAGTTTGTTTAGATCCCATTTCTTCCCCACCTGTGGTCTTAAGATCAGCATATTCACTGCATGAAACTCAGATGCTTCTACTTGGAAATTTTAGAATTTCTTCCTTACATTTGAGTATAAATGTTACACTACCTTTTGCCTTAAAATTGTCCTGAAACCTTCCTAATTCACAATGGTTACTGGACACAGGCCAAAGTTGGTTGTTGAGCTGTTCAACCCCTGCGATTTAAAGTTCGTATCCAATAACATGCTGACCCACAATGCTGCTCTAATGTCCTCTCTCTTTTCAGGTTGGGACCAGTAGCCACTTGTCTGCAAGAGATAGGCATTTCAAATCCTGGGCATTGAGCCTGCTGCTAGAGAAAGGATGACCACCACATTCCAGAGCCCGACCTCCAGGCCTGCTGGGGAGCATTTAGTCACCACAACAGGAGCTCGATTTCAAGCAGTCTGCCCGCAGGAACTTGGAACAGGTTTCCCAGTCCTGTCTTTCTGTGAGGAGGGCCCTGAGGGAGCATGCTGTCAAGGATACCATCAAGCTAATAGGTGCAAGGATTTGAAGATTGAAGATCCCTGATTGCAAGGAAAATATGCATAATTGACCTCAAGCACTTGTCCTATTGAGTACATGTGTGGAGACGCTGACAGTCTGCCTGGTGATGGCAAATGCAGCCAAGGGTCTTTTGCATGGTAGGGGGGCCATGTCTGACTTGTACCTCTCAAAGTAATGAATGGTGTCAGAGGCCATCTACTGTTAACTTCCTGTGTTGACCGTAGAGGGATTCACAATAGACTCAACTTTAAATTGGTTTTTATTCTTTACTACACATATTTTTGAAACTACACATTTATTCCCATTATTTATTGACTTGGAAATGCTTACAGGTATGGTGGAGGCTTCTAAGATGGTGTTAATAAACTCACAATTTGTGTCCACCCAAAATAAATATGTCAAAGCCCTAACCCTCAATGTGGCTATTTGTGCAGTAAGGAAGTAATTAATCTTCCATGAGGTCATAAATGTGGGGCCCGATACAATAGTATTAGTGTCCTTATAATAAGAGACTTCAGAGCTCTCTCCCCCCCCCCCCCTTCTCCCCTGGTGTGCACACACATACTAAGGAAAGGCCATGTAAGGACACAGCGAGAAGGTGACCATCTGCAAACCAGGAAGAGGGCTCTCAGCAGAAGCAGATGGGTTCAGACCTTGATTTTGGACTTCTAGTCTGCAGACTGTGAGAAAATAAATTTCTGTTATTTAATCCACCTAGTCAGTGGTACTTTCTTAGCACAGCCTGAGCAGCCTAACCGGATACAGCTTGGTCTGTCCACACATGCCACAACTTCTTGGATCTGCATAGAGTAAGAGAGCTTTCTCTCATATTATCTGTAAAGAAAGTGGATGTGCTCTGCTCACAATTGCTAGGTGTATTCAATGCATCTATCCCTCAAAATGCACCTTTGGTAAACTGACACTCGGAATATCTTAATAAAAGTTTTCCCCTTGGCAGTTAGATTAGGGCCCATCCAGCAGATTTTGATGAGGCATCCCCTGTGTACCTCTCCTTCTATGGGGGTTGCTTCACTACCACTCCTTGTGTCACTGAGAGTGGCTTGGTCAGGATGCTTGTACATACGTGAACGATGAGTTAACGTCAAGACTGAAAGTTTTGTTCCAGAAAATTCCGTAAGCTCCTCAGAGTACACGTCCCAGGGTCGAAGGCTCTGGCCCTAGAATGTAAGCAGATGGAGTTTGGAGTGCTGGGCGGGTGTTTCAGGTAGATCTGGGCATTGTTCCATCTGCTGGCTGTTTCTTCACATCTGAGGGTCTGTGTGTTGGGCTTGTTTTAATTCTCTGTCTATCAAGGATAAAGTTAAAACCTTGTCTGAGGTAAAGGTGGACTTGAAAGCAGTTGTCAGGTTCTGGGCGATGCTGCAGGACCGCTAGGCTCTCAGGACACGATTCTCTTTCGTGGGTCCTCATTGAGTTCCTAGAGCACTTGACGTGATTTCCGTTGAGGCTTAAGTCCCTTCTCATAGGGCACCTGTGCATCACGTGTAATAAATGTACAATGATTAGGATAACCGGGACAGTGGCCACTGGGCAGGCAGCTGGCATGTGGAACACCATTTTGTAGGTATGACCTCCCACAGTTTACAGATGAGGAAATGGAGTTGGGGAGAAGTCACCACTCACCATGGCTACAAGCAGGACATGAAAACAGCAGAGTCACTTCCCGGGCACAACTCCAAAGCCCAGGTACTGGTAAACCACTTTAAAACTTTATCTGTTTTAAAGCTTCATTTATTCTACATACTTGTGTTATTCTACACATGGAAGGAAGCATATATATTTTCTGTGTGTACTGTCTCCCTAACAGAAACCCACCTATTTACATAGAAAAGTAATTGCAAATTTACTTAAAAGCAAATCTTCGGTGAAGGGGGTGAACGTGGGAGACATTTTTCCTAGTATGTCTATCCTGGCCTCCCAGGTCAGAGGTTATATCGCTGGCTGTCACCTTTGCTTCACCAGGAGGGCACCCCCACAGCAGCTGTAGGAGAATCTCAAGGAGAGCAAACATGTGGTTGGGAGAGCTCACCCCACAAGTAAGTATCTGACAACTCCCTGTGCACACCCTTCTCACCAGGAATCACTGAATTACAATTACACCCCTTTCTTTATGTCAGGTCTTCTGACTTCTGAGTTATCATGTCAAACCTTGGATGTCTATCCCAGACCCCAAATGTACTGATGTTTGAATAGTTCAGAAAGGCAAACAGATTGTGAATGCCAGATATAGTTGTACATCATTTACTACCCATGACTTCCAGGAAACAATATTTATTCTAGGCTCTAAAAGTACAAGTTTTACTCTAATAATGGATTGCTGACTGGGCAATACAGATGGACCTGTGTGGTGACCCAGCCCATGTGGCCTCCTCTGTCTGACCTCTGCAGCCTAAATGAGCACCCAGAAGGATGCCTAAGCAAGCCAGGGGGTGCAAGAAAATGGAATAACATTCAAATAATGATCTGCTTCAAATTACTGTGGAAAGCTCAGGTGGACACATCGTGTAAGGGGCCAACAGAAGACAGATGAAGAGGAACTTGGAGATACAGTTTTGTGTGACAGCCACACAAGGCGACCTTGAAGATGCTAATCCCTGCTAATGTCAGAGAGAATGACTGTTTCCTCCAAGTTTATGAGTCAAGGCCACTCCGAACTTTATGTCTGGGCTCTGTTAATACACAATCATATAACAAAGTCAATATGAGACCTAGCAGAATAAACATTCCGTGAAGAGCATCTGCCTCCAGAAGTATATGAAGCCCTTTGCCCTGAGGGCCTGTGGCTTGGGAACTTGTCCACCTGATTAATTCTGTTGGTTTATTTCCATTACTTGGACCCTGAGGATTTTCTGCTCCTTCTTTATTTTTTAATAAAGTACAACATTTACTGCTCCCAAATTAGGCATTTATTATTTTAATGGTTATTTTGTCTTTTTTTTTTTTTTTTCAGTTTTATTGAGAAATAGTTAACACACATCGTGGTATTTCATCTTACATGTATCTAAAGTGACACTGAAAACCTGGGGTCTTCATTAAATATGCATATATATATAAAGAAAACCTGGGTCCTTAGGAATATTTTTCTAAGTGAGAAACAAGATGCTTTAAGACATGAATTTTATCATTTAAAAAATATATATATTTCCAGAGATATTTTCATTGCCTTTCTGGGATAAAATTGGCAAGTAACTAAGATTCATATGTTGACATGCCCTCCCAGCTGCTGGTGCCCACATGGCTGTTCACATGCTATGCCTCCTTTACATTCAAGCTGGGAAGGTACTGAGTCTTATCATTTCCAAAGGTTAAGCAAGAACATGTCTTACGACCCCCACCTCTTACTATTTTTTATGCACTTGGATGCTGCTCAAATCACCTACTGATTGAGAAAGTGGAAGTGTTTACATTTGGAATTGCCCCATTCAGGCACTATTTTAAATCAGAAGTTCTCCTCTGTTATAAATATTTATCTTCATACATTATGACACAGTCTACATAAAAGTAAATGAGAACTGATAACCATCCAATTTAGGATCATTTCATATTGCAATATCTAACCATAAACCACTAGCAACCTATTCCACCAGTCATCTGTTTCTAGGTGCTTTGACCCCACCCTACCCCAGCTCACCCGGTATAGATGGCAACCAAACTGTCCTTGGAAGACCACGCCCTCCAGTGGGCACTGGGGGAAACTGCGCATCTCTGTCTCCTTCAACAGCATCCCCCTTGACACAGCAGAAGGGGATTTCACAGGTGTTGTGTTTATTACTCTCTACCTTTAACTATGTGAAATCCATGAAGTGTACCTCCACCAACTTTCCTATTTGGTATTCTCTGAGTGCCCACTAGCCCAGTGCTTGTTAGGCACATAGAGCTCTTTCTTCTCAGCCACTTTAGTGGACAAGAAGAGAAGTTGAGAGTGTCTTGCCTCCCTGTGTGGGTGGGTGCCCTCCCTTAAGGGTGTTGTAAGGACTGAGTGAGAAAATGCATGTAAGATGTGAAACCATAAAAATCCTAGAAGAAAATGTAGGCAGCAAAATCTCAGACATCTCTCATAGCAATATATTTTCTGATACGTTTCCTGGGGCAAGAGAAACTAAGGAGAAAATAAACAAATGGGACTACATCAAAATAAAAAGCTTCTGCACAGCAAAAGAAACCATCAACAAAACGAAAAGAGAACTCACTGTATGGGAGAACATATTTGCCAATGACACTGTATCTGATAAAGGGTTAATATTCAAAATATATAAGGAACTCATACAATTTAACCAAAGGAAGACAATCCAATTAAAAAATGGGCAAAGGACCGAAATAGACACTTCTTCAAAGAGGACATACTGATGGCCAAGAGACGTGTGAAAAAATGCTCAACATTGCTAAGCATCAGAGAGATGCAAATTAAAACCACAATGAGGTATCACTTCACACCTGTCAGAATGGCTCCATCAACAAATCAACAAACTACAAATGGTGGTGAGGTTGTGGAGAAAGGGGAACCCTAGTACACTGCTGGTGAGAATGCAGACTGGTGCAGCCACTGTGGAAAGCAGTATGGAGTTTCCTCAAAAAATTAAAAACTGACCTGCCATTTGACCCAGTGATCTCACTTCTAGGAACATATCCTAAGAAACCCAAAACACCAATCACAAAGAACTTATGCATCCCTATGTTCATAGCAGCACAATTTACAATAGCAAAGATCTGGACACAGCACAAGTGTCCATCAGTAGATGAGTGGATAAAAAAGCTGTGGGACATTTATACCATGGAATACTATGCAGCTGTAAAAAAGATCAGTTATCCTTTGAGACAACATGGATGGAACTGGAGAGTAATATGCTAAGCGAAATAAGCCAGTCAGAGAAAGATAAAACCACATAATCTCACTCATATGTGAAATATAATGAACAAAATAAAGTGATGAACAAAATAGATCCAGAGACATGTAAGCATGGAACAGACTGAGGGATCTCAGAGGGAAGGCGGGGGTGGAGAAGTGGGTGGAGAGATTAATCAAAGAACTTACATGTTTATAAGCAAAACTCATGGACACAGATACAGATAATGGTATGGGGAAGGCTTGGGGGTGGGTTGGATGAGTGGTGGAAGGGATCAATGGGCGGGGGAAAGGGACATCTGTAATACTTTCAACAATAAAGATAAATAAAAAAATAAAAAAGACAAATTAAAGTCCAAATCTCAGCTTCTCCAGCCTCCTGCCCTTTCCTTTAAATCTCTCTAACCAACCCTTGGCCCAACCTTTTCCAAATGGGCAGTAACAGATGATATCTACCCAGAAAGGTGGTGATGGTTGTAACCGGGGGCTATCACATATCACGTGAGTCTTGCTGTTCAGAAAGAGCGGGCTATGTACACTTCTCTGAATCAGCTAGAGCATACATGTACATCCTCAAGAGCAAGTGCACTGAGAATACAGAATTGTGATAAGGGTGACAGGGTTCAGAACACCCTACCCCAAAAAGGGAGCCTCAGCAAGTTAAATGTTCGGAGATATACAGGAATTTGAAAGAAGGGCAGTGCAGAAAGGACTGTCTACCCTCCCTCACCCTTCTTTTTGGCAATAGGTGACAAGACTCATGTGAGAGGTGACCCCCAATACCTGGAGAGAGGACTTCCTTACCCCAAGATGCAGGGATCTGAACACACTGGCCTCACTGAACTTCCCCAGCATATTACCCTTCATTCAAACTCCTTCTGTCCACCTTTTTTTCCATGGCTTTCCACTCTTCATCGCCTCTCGTATAAAAACCCTCAGCTTTAACCCTTTCTTCGGGACTTCATTCCTTGTGAAGCCTCCCATGTCATGTAAAACTGATGTTACATAAACCTGCCTGCTTCTCTCCTGCTCATCTGTCTTTGTCGGTCTCATTTTCAGATCCAGCCAGGGACCTAAGAGAGTCGAGGAAAACATCTTCCTCTCTATGAAAGTCAGGAGCAACAATGTGCCCTGACATGGGGCTACCATGGTCACTGTGCAATGTATTTTCTTAAAAATAAAAAATTTATTCATAAAAGTTTGTTAATTAACATTTTATCCCCAACGATCTAAAGTAATAAGTTGGATGAAAAGCCATAGTCACCGAAATCTGTCCATAGAAGCATGTGCTCCAAACTCCCACCCACCAAGGCTGCCCTATGCTGCCTGTGGGGTCCCCATGATTGGCCTCACTCTGTTAGAGGACTCATGGGGACTGCACTTTGTAGGCTGGAGATAAAGAATAGAGAAAGGCTCTGCGCAGGGCCAGGTGGGCTGGGCCTGAGTCCCTTGTTGGCCAAGAGACACCAAGGAGCAGTGGGGACTGTGGCAAAGAGAGAAAACCATGTCCTAGGAGCACAGCACTGGCTCCTCCTACAGGTCTTGCCTCTCAGAGCTGGCCGGCCTCATAAGAAAAAGCCAATTGCGGGGAGAGAAACAAGATGGTGGCGTAGGTGACAGCTGCACCCGCCGCCTCCCTCAACCACATCAGAATTACAACTGAAACACAGAACCACCATCACTCAGAGCCTCCTGAGATCCGGCGGAACAGAAGCCCAACAACCAGGAAGCTGAAGCAGCACCAAGAAGGTAGGAGGGGCGGAGACGCGGGCGGATCAGGGCTGGATCCTGGAGAAACGACTGCGGGCCCACACCTGGTGCCGCAGGTTAAACCCGGGAGGGAAACTCGGCGGTGGAGGTTTCCCAGAGGAATGAGGAGTCCTAGCCCAGGGCTCCAGAGCCAGGAAAAGACGTTCCCACAACTCCGGGCCATGAAACCAGAGGGGACTGTGGCCGAGGAACGCCAGGGCTGTGGGAGCCCCAGCAGCTCCTCTAAAGGGCCCGGCACAGACTCACTCGGACGCGCTCCCTCTGAGCCCAGCGCCGGGCAGCAGCCTGAAAGGAGCCGGGACACTCGGGGAGGAACTAACCTGCCTGAGATCCGGGCGAGAGGTGGAGGGGCGGCTTCCTCCCAGGCAGAAGGGCTGGCAGAGGCCATGGCTCCTTTGGCGAGTCCTCCCCGCACACAGCCGGCAGGCAGGCGCCATATTTGAATCACCAGCACCTGACTTGCACCTTTGGCCCCGCCCCATGATTCCTGGAGGCCCCGCCCCTCCCCACCTGCAGCTCATCCAGGCCATTTCCAGGGGCTTTTCTGTGCATGGCCTCTCGAGCCTCATGCTTAGGACTTTCCTAAAATCTCTCAAACAAGCAGCAGCGGGCCCCATACAGCTTGATAAGTGGCCCCAGGCCTGGCACTAGCGGCAGCCTGCACTGGCTCATAGCTTGGCCTCTCCTGGACACCTCCAAGCCCAGCACAAGTAGCAGCCAACTACTGTTTGCTGTGTAGCTCATGCTGGGTGGCCCTGGGCAAGGCACTGGCACAGGCTGACTGTGCACCTCCTAGGAGGCCCCAGAGACAGTGCACCTGATGGTCAGACTCGACCACGCTGGATTACAACCCTACCACATCCATGAGTGACACACTCAAGGGGCACACTTGGTGAACACCAAAGCCCCACTGAAGTAAATCCTGCTCCATAGGGGTGTCTCCAGCACAGCAGCTCTTTGGCTGTAGTTGCAGCTGGTCCTCACAGCTGATTGGCCTGTGGGTCAATTCCTCCCAGTGATGCCAACAGCAACCAAGGCTCAACTACAACAGGACAGTGCACACAGCCCACACAGGGGAGCACCTAGAAGGCCCAGCTCAGGTGATTGGGGAGGCTGAGCCACTGGACCCTACAGGACACCTACTACACAAAGCCACTCCACAAATTCCAGGAGACATAGCAGCTCTACCTCATACATAGAAACAAACACCTGGAAGCAGCTAAAATGTGGAGGCAAAGAAACATGTCACAAAGGAAAGAACAGAAGAAATCTCTAGAAGAGGAACTAAATGAAATAGATCCAAGCAAGCTAACAGATAAGGGGTTCAGAATTTTGTTTATAAAGGTGTTTAAGCAGACTATTAGGGAAATAACTGAGAAAATCAATAACATAATAAAGTACCAATTTGAAATGAAAGCTACAGGAACTGAAATGAAGAATAATTTACATGGAATCAACAGTAGAGTAGAGGATGCTGAGAATCAAATCAGCAATTTGGAACATGAGGAAGCAAAAAACACCCAACGAGAAGAGCGAAAAGAAAGAAGAATCCCGAAATATGAAAATAGTATATGGAGCCTCTGGGAAAACTTCAAGAGTACCAACATTTGCATGATTGGGGTGCCAGAAGGGGAAGAAAGAGACCAAGAAATTGAAAACCTATTTGAAAAAATAATGACAGAAAACTTCCCCTACCTGGGGAAAGAAATCGACTTACAAGTCCAGGAAGCACAGAGGGTCCCAAACAAGAGGAACCCAAAGAGGCCCACACCAAGACACATCATAATTAAAATGCCAAAGGTTAAAGACAAAGAGAGAATCTTAAAAGCAGCAAGAGAAAAGCAATTAGTTACCTATAAGAGAGCACCCATACGACTGTCAGCTGATTTCTCAAAAGGAAATTTGCAGGCCAGAAGGGAGTGGCAAGAAATATTCAAAGTGATGAAAAACATGGAACTACAACCAAGATTGCTCTACCCAGCAAAGCTATCATTTAGAATTGAAGGTCAAATAAAGAGCTTCACAGATAAGAAAAAACTAAAGGTGTTCATCACCACCAGAGCAGCACTGCAGGAAAAGTTGAAGAGTCTTCTTTAAGAAGAAGCTAATGAACAAAAGAATCTGACGAACTAAATAGATCCAGAGACATTGACGCATGCAACAGATGATCATATCTCAGAGGAAAGAGGGAAGAGGGGTGGAGGATGGGAAGAGATTAACCAAAGAAATTATATGCATATATGCATAACCCATGGACTCAATTAATAACCGGGTGAACGCCTGGGGAGGGGAGGGGAGCAAAGTTGAGGGGGTCAATTTTGGGGGGAAATGGGACACCTGTAATACTCTCAACAATAAAGATAAATTTAAAAAATTAAAAAAAAAAAAAAAGCCAATTGCTCCATCATGAGGAGCACCTCTGGGTGAGGTTGGTGAAACTGCCATGCCAAGAACAGCCTATACTGAGGAGCAGAGACAGGAATCCACCTGCTAGCATCCCTAACTCCATCTCTTATTGGCAGTACCTCAGGAGTCTTCCTCATCTGCACTTCCACACTGGGTTGTCTGCCCCTTGGGGTGGCTGGTCCAAGACCGTTGAGCCAGGGAGAGCAGGGCAGTCTCTTTTGCTTTACAGAGGTGTTGAATTTCTATCTCTATATCTATCATCTATCTATCATCTATCTATCTATCTATCTATCTATCTATCTATCTATCTATCTATCTATCATCTATCCTCTACCTGTTATTGATCATCTATCATTTATCTATTTCTCTATCTATCCTCTATCTATCCATCCAATCATCCACCCACCTACCTACCTACCTACCAATTTACCCATGCTTTACAGATAAGTAAATTGCTGCTTAAGGAGGTTAAATGACCTTCCAATACCTTCCTGCAGGAAAGGGTAGAGCTGGACTGGCAGCCAGTGGGTCTGTTTCTATTGCTCCCTGTCACTATACCACCTCCAGTCACAATGAAGATGGATCTTGCCTAAATTTGTCATGAAATGAAAGTTCAAGTAAAACAAATTGACTGCTTTTGCCACATGAGACTTAGTGTTTCTTTTTAGCTCCATGATAGGCACACTTGGGGGAAAAATAACTTCCAGATGCAGCTACACAGGGGATAAACAAGGGCTTCTTCTTCTGCCAGGGCTATGGCAGGGGTCTGGGTTTTGTCAGGCTATTAATGTATGGCTCTGCACCTCTGGGCCACTGTTGTGAATTATCTCTCCCTGCGTCTCCAGCACCTGGAAAGATGGTTTACTACATAGGATGAAATAATAATTCAGTATGTATTGACAAGCCAAGCAGTATATACTTACTCCATGTGAAAGGATATGAATATTGTTTAGCATTATTTAAATAATAGGTATCTCAATAGACATACAAATCTAAGTGGATTTAATCCATGTCTATGTGACTGACAAGCATGTAATCCAAGCTGTGTGGCCTCAATTGACCATAGAACAATTGATTCAGTGTTGTTGAATGGCGGATCGATGACACAGTCATCGACGGAGTCAGCTACTCCTGCCACTGGGGCCCAGTGCAAATATAGCTCTGTTTAAAATAACCATAGTGACCACCAGGCCTTGGCTCTGTGAATCTCTCCTTAAAAATAGATAGTAAGCCACCTGGCCAGTGTGGCTCAGTTGGTTGGTTGTAGTCCTGTGCACTGAAAGATTGCTGGTTCCATTCCAGGTCAGGGCACATATCTGGGTTGGGAGTTCAATCCCTAATAGGGGGAGTGCAAGAGGCAGCTGATCAAATGTTTCACTCTCACATTGATGTTTCTCTCTCTCTTCCTCTCCCTTCCTCTCTCTCTAAAAATCAATAAAAACTTTATTTAAAATAAATAGATTGTAATAAGCCTTATAGCCCTGTCTGCCCTCCAATTTTAGTAATAATACAAAATCAGAGTGATTCTATCAGAAATAAATCGATGAGATTTGAAATTCTGAAAATTTTAGAAAAAGAATAGTGTATGGTAAGAGTTTAGAAATAAGAGAAATGTGTAAGTATGTGTGACATGGGTCAGTGGAGGCCATCGGTGTTTATTGCTTTTGTACTTGGAGTTTCACCTTATGAAATAATGTTCAGGATCTATCTATATAGTAAACTTATCACAGAACATAATTCTCTGACTTAAAAACCAGCTGGCAGGCCTGTCCTCTGAGAAAGTAAATCTCAGGAGAATGTTATGCTGGCATTGCTACCTGAGCATCAATCCCACATATGTCCCCCAGCGCAGACAGACAAAAGAAGTAGCCAAGGCAGGGAGCTGGGGAGCACAGGGTGCCTGAAGATGGGGGCGGGGCAAATCTGATGAATTCTCTTGCTAGCACAGCTGTGTCCATAGTTAAGACTGTTTTCAAATTCAACAGATGAGAAAAGGCATAAAGTAGCAGAGACTAAAAAGTTAAGGATTTTTTTTTTTTAAAAAAGCTTTAATGTGCATACATATAATTTTGCAAAAACAAAACATAAATATGATAGTGATGTATTACTAACTTTTTGTGGACTTTATCTTTTTGTATGTGTTTGTCCCTGCTACACACCCCTTTCCCTCCTCACCTTCCTCCCAAATCAGCCCAGGCTCTGCATCACAGGGGTCCTAGTACTCATGTAGTTCACACAAGCTGCATTTTATACACACACGTGTGCACGGGCGCACACACACGGTTTCTTGTTTTACAAGCGTGAGATCACATAGCATCTCCACCTTGCTTTCCTATTTCATCATATCTTGTGGATGTTTCCGGCATAATTCTAATTCATTTTTAATAGCCACCTCTGATGTTTCATGATGTGGACACAGTGCAACCTATCCGCACGGTCTTCATTATATTTGGGCACTTACTTTGTTTCTGCTGTTGGACACTACAGGACACTGTACTAATCACTTTTGCACTTAAGTCTTCCCATAGCCGCCCTTTCTATTTCTACTGTGGCTCTGCAGGAACAGGAGGCTGGATGACGCACAGCTCTCTAAAGTTAATGGATGTGGCTGGAGAGCTTTCCAAAAGCTGCAGCATTGAACATCATTTGCCCATGTCCTGCCAGCACTGGGTGTTTTCTGGTTTGTTTTCTCCATCTTGCCCAGGACATAATCATAGAGCCGAGTCTGTTGCTTTAATCCACAGGGAATTTGAGCACCTTCTCAAAGGTGGGCTGGATATGTGGAGCGCT
The DNA here is from genome assembly GCF_964146895.1 of Miniopterus schreibersii. Taxonomy (NCBI): domain Eukaryota; kingdom Metazoa; phylum Chordata; class Mammalia; order Chiroptera; family Miniopteridae; genus Miniopterus; species Miniopterus schreibersii. The sequence goes on from NC_138103.1 coordinate 78,477,265, forward strand.
TCTTTGTAAATCACATTTTATTTACTTTGGCAATTTTTTCCAGTGGTTGATTATCCCTTTTGCATTTCTAGAAGTTATTTTTTTCACCCTTTAAAATTATGGATAACTCTCCTTTCCTCTCTGCTTTGTAGACACTTTTTCTGTATCTGTTAGTTGATTTTCGTGGCAGCTTTTAGGCTGTTCCATATTCCTGTTCTTTTCGTCTGGGCACGTGGTCAGGCTGTACCCCTCTCCCTATTGAAGTTGGTTGTGTCTTTGTGACTTATTTGGTCAATGAAATGTGATCAGATGTGAGGAGGTTTGCTTCCAGCCTAAAGGCTTGATGAACAAGGATGCTCTCTGCCGTGTTCCCCTCCCTCTGTCAGGAAAATCATCAACGTCCCAGACGGTGATGCCTCCAGGAGCCTCAGCCCCTGAGTGGTAACCACATGGAGGGGAGATTGCCCACTAAAGACAACCTGAGATGGGCACTGAACCTGAGCAACATGTGGATATGTGTTGTTCTTAAGCACCCAGATTTAGGTACTGTCACTTACTGCATTATACTAGTTCATCCAGACAAACACAGAAATTGTATAGAATTGAGCTGCTCACTCAAAAGAAAACAAGGACATGAACAAGGGTGAGAGCAAGAAAAAGGTAGATATGGAAATAGAAATAGAAATAAATGATATAGATATATAGATATAGATACAGAAATAGATATAGCCATGTCATTGAATTTGATTAGCATGCAATGAGTATGCAATTATCAGTGTCTGGAAAGATTATCTTAAAGGGGGTAAAATGTTTGGAAAACTGTTGTCTGTAGAAACTTGTGAGGTAATAACAGTTGTGTAGCTCTAGGCAAACAAGACAGAAAATCAGAAAGTTTCTATGTATACTGGTGGCTTTTATTGACATTTGGAGATTATGGAAAGAAAGAGATGATCTCAGGGAAGAATTGCTCTCTTCCATATCACATTCCTAAAGAAATTTTAGGTGTCTACTGCTTATCAAGCTTGGAGAAAGATCCACATTTTTTATCTCTTCTTTACTTCTGGAATTTGAGGGCTGCCACACCCTCAATTGTCTTACTACTCTGAAATCCCTTAATCCAGGTATAAAAGAAATTGGTTTAATAAAGATTAGAGCAGATTTAACAAATAGAGAATGGAAAACAATAGATAAAATCATCAAAAGCAAGAGTTGGTTCTTTGAAAAGATCAACAAAATGAACAACTCTTTAGCTAGATTAACCAAGGGAAAAAGAGAATCTTCAAGTAACTGAAGTTGGAAATTAAAGACGGGACATTGCAACTGATTTTAGAAAAACAAAAAAGATTATAAGAGAATACTATGAACAATTTTACCCAAACAAATTAGAAAACCTAAATGAAATGGGTCAATTTCTAGATGCACACAACTTGCCTGAGTCACACAACCCAAACTGAAAAAATAGAAAAATCTAAATAGACTTCTAATTAACAGGGGGATTGAATTAATGTTAAACCTCTCAACCAAGAAAAGCCCAGGACCACCTGGCTTCACTGATGAATTTTATCAATATTTAAAGAAGAACTAAGACCGATTCTCTACAAACTCTTCCCAAAAATTGAAGAAGAGGGACCATTTCCAAGGGTATTCTATGAGGCCATTAACAAAGCCAGGCACAGACACTTTAAGGAAACTACAGACCAATATCCCCAATGTATATTGATGCACAAATCCCCAATAAAATGCTAGAAAACATAATTCAACAAAACATTAAAGAGAGTATACAAACCGTTGTCCAAAGAACCACCAGTTTGGACTGAGATTTGGAAGAATCTTTTGCTCTGGCTGGTTGTGGGCAACAAGTGGGATGAGCAGAGGCTCAGCTTCCAAGAAAGTGAAACCCTTAGTGTGGTCAAGGATGCAAATGAAAACAGAAAAATCTTCCAAGGAATGGAGCCAAGGATCACAGGGGGAAAAATGTATAGGAAGCTACTTCTAAGGAGCAGAATCCGGATCTAATAAAGGAAAACCCTGCACTCCTAGGATAGAAAGGTCTCAAAATCTCTGTCGAGAAGAGACTTTGAAATTCCCAAGGCCCAGTACTGATTACCTCCCAGTCTTCCCGTTTCCAAGTGGAAGTGTTTATTGTCACTGTCCTCTCCCTGTGCCATCACTGTACACTTGGGCATGTGTGCATGTGGGGGAGGGGGTGGAAGCTGGTGAGGATGTGGTGAGCCACCACAACTTTCTCTTTTGGTTAGACCTCTCAGGACCTGGGACAGAGGCTGCCACGTATTGGTAGTGATCCTCTACTTTCAGCTTGATGCCAGGACTGGGTTTGAGGATAAACATATTTTGTGTAGGAGGAAAAATAACCAAATATCTGGTAAGCAGAGGACGCACTATGTGATCTGTGCTGCTGTTGCTAATTTTTCATTCTGCTCTTGAGCTCATAGTGCAATTGTGTGGACAATAAAATGTGATTTGTTTGGCCAACAAAATTTGAGCAGAAGCCATCTATGTCACGTTGAGATAGCCTTTTAAGGAACCTTTAAAAGCCGATGAATGGTTGGCCATGTTTGCTTCCTAGGCCATGTGATCTGTGATGTTCTAGGTGGTGACACCTCCAGCAGCCTCACATGGGCATGTGCTGTTAGCAAGAAAAAAAACCTTTGCTGTTGAAAACCAGAGATTTGACTATTGACTGTCCCTGCAGGATGATTTGGCTCATCCTGACTTAAACCACTATTAAATTTGTTGATGGTGACTTTCGCTATGCAAAAGCTCTACAGTACTTTCTGATAGTTAATTATATTCATCTTTTTATTTATAGCTTATGGTCTTCTGTTTTGCCTGGGACTATCTCCCACAAGCCAAACTGAACTTGTTTACAGGTTTCATTCCTGGGATCTAGCCCAGATTTGCCTCAATTGCCGGTGTTCTCACTGGACCCTCTCTCCATGACTCTGTTCTACTCTCCACCCTTTATCCCCTACAGGAAATAGATTAGACTAGTCTTTTTCAGTGGAACACAGCGTAGATTATATGTAGCAAGCTTTTCACTTAGTAAAAAAAAAGTCTGAAATTGTATGTCTAGGAAAAAGGCAGGGTCCCCAGGGGCTCCCATGACTGCCCAACTCGTCTCTGCTCTCCTTAGCCAGAGTGCTAGATGTCCACAAATTGAATTTTCTTATCTTCACCTCTAAAACTCACCATTTATTGTTTATTTCTCAAAAGGGCTTTCTAGCCACATGGCTTTATTCAAAAGGTCATTCTTAGCAGGAAGGAACCACTCTAGGAAATATTTATTGCACTCTCTTGCTGTCAGGGGTATTGATGTGACATTAGGCTGCTTATCATGTCTGTGCCACCCTCCCTCCCCTACTCAATCAGAAAAGATCAAGTACGCATTTTTAAAAATTATTACAATTATATAGCAGATTTTTCAATGTTATAAAATAGCCATAAGTCCGAAGGTTAACTTTTCCTATTTATCTTGTTATAAATGGATGGAAGAGCTTAGAGGGAGAAGCCTGACACACTGGACGAGTGGAGAGAAATACTCCTCTAATGTGTTCGTAAGTCAGAGACAGCATTCCAGGGGGAGAGCCGGGGCGGGGGCTGTGGTGCTGAAGTGTGCCGGGATGTGACCAAAGTGGCTCGTCCTGTGAGACCTGTCACTGTTCTTATTTACACCCCCGTTTATAAAGGAGACTCTTCAATGGGATAAAAAAACTCAGCTTGTCTGGATGCTGTTTGGACGTTTGGAAAGCAAGAAGCTGAGTGACGGGGGTCCCTTAATGGTTTTAAAAACAGCAATTGATAATGAAGGGAATTCTGCATTTAATCCTAACCCAGATGCTTTCAACTCTCTCACCAGAAGCAAGGGGATGCTGGAAGAGTGATGAGAAATGTGGAGAAGGTGACACCATTGAGTGGAGTTGGATTGTTGAGTTTGCAGGGCTCTTTGTGACAAGATGCAGAGGCTCCAACTTCAGGTCTCCAGAACTGTAGATGTTTTGCAAGAGGAAAGATCATTCCCACCCCAGCCCCCAAACCCCAAAAAAGGGAAGGAATGGTCAAGATTTACTTTGGTGACTTTGGTCTCTGAGAAGCCACCTATGGCCTGGCCAGCCAACCAGTTGTACCGCAAGTGAAAGGTCAGAACCTCAGTCTGTGAGGGAAGCCGGGGTGGTCAGACCTCCACCCTCCCTGGTTCCTCTTTCCCCCTCAGTGAGGAGGCCATGGCCAGCTTCCCAAATCAAGGAACACACCCCACATTCCAAGGCTTGTTTGGTGGGGATCCAACCTCAAAGTCCCTTGGTTTTCTTGTTACAAGCAAGCGACTATTCTTCTGTAGACATCTTTAGCTGAGCAGTATTTCTGGAGCAAGTGGGCTCAGCTTTTCTCGACTATCTTTGACAGGTCAGGTGGCGAGAGAGATTATCCACTTTCACATTGGATTTTGCCTGAAGGGACGCTGTGGCTGAGGCCCCGGCAGCCATCTATTTTAGGAAGGCTTGTGGCTTCCTCTGGTTATCAGCGCTCACAACATCACACTCAGGTTATCTGGAAGAAGCCAGCTGGGGGCAAAGTGTGAAGTGAGGAAGTGCTGCTCAGGGCTGTGGACAGCGGCCTCTGCCTGACAGCATGTCAGTCGTAAGGCTGGGTTTCCCATCGGAGCAGGGGGAGGTCCTGTGATGGCCCAGAGTGCGCAGGGACAGAGTTTCCATCTGTTAAGAGCGGCCGGGCCACGTGGATCTTCCTAGACACTGAGGATTTCACATCATGTCCTGGGACCTGCCTGCCATCGGGGAAACCAGTGTTGAGAGTTGACATATTTGGGAAGCTTTGAATGTTTAAAAATTGAATAACTCTGTTGAAATAAAATACTCTGTTTCCAAATGCACACTGTGAAAGAGAACTTTTGCCCCAATTTGTAAAATTATATTTTATTGCTAAAACAGCCTGAGGGTACAAGTACAAATGAAATGACATTAATTAAAATACAGAAAACAGCAGAAGAGATCATTTTATGATGTAAGTTCAAAGGAACAGGGGAAAAAAGGAAAGGTCTGTCCTTCTGCCACCAGGATAACGGGTTTGAAAAGGCTGGAGGCTGTGCTCCCAGCTCATTAGGCTGAACCCAGCCACAACCTCCCAGGAAAAATGCCCTGCCTTACTCTTCTAAACTGCTACTTAGGAGGTAAAAGCTGGCTTTGCTCATGATCTCAAATGCCATAAGGAAGCCAAGGAAAGCGGTCTCCCTATTGGTTTAGAGCATCCTGATCCGGCCCTGAAGACCATGTTGGCTGTTCAGGCTCATGGAATGTGCTGTGCCCCCACGAGGTGTGGCTAACTGTGAGGGATCCCCACCACTGAATCCTGTCCTGTTGTCGCTAGTTCTGCATCAGTGGGGTGTCCCAAGAGGTTGTTGGCTGAGGGGTGCAGCAAGTTGACCATCTGGTCGTGAAGACGCCCTTAAGAGGTACACCCTGAGAGTGTTCACACATGGGGGGGAGGGTTGTGGGGGGGGACATGGCTGAAAGGAGAGGAAAATATTCCTATTTTTGGAAAATATTCCCACTTGGGAAGCCACTGCAGAGGCGTGCAGACCACTGTAGAAGCCACAGGGGTACCAAGTCTTATGATGCCAGCCTTCAGGATGGTGAGAGATAGGTGGGCCTCAGGTTCGTGAAGTCCCAACACATGACACAGCCCTGCCTGGTCCTTCTAGTTAGTGCTTTGGCCTAAACTCCCTGGTGCCCCAGTGCCCAGTGGGCAGTACTGAGAGGTGCATGAGCTGCAGGAAGGCAGTTCTAGAGCCGGTTTCCTTCTCATTTTCCTGTGGGGTAAGCAGAGAAGCCAGGGCCCTCTTGCCTCTGGCTCCCTTTCCCCACACCCACTGTGCTTCCACTCTGCTTCCAAAGACAGTGGTCCTTCCAATCAGAATGGCCCCAAACTCCGTCTCACCCACTACAGGGGTAGGCGGGCAGGGAGAGGTCACTGCAGCCTTTTCTGCTGACAGGATATTCATTCCTCCCTCTGAATCGCGCTCCTCTGCAGCCACATCCCAGTGTGTCCCGAGCCCTGCGCTTGCGCTTGTCTGCTCTGCGGGTGTGTGTGTGTGTGTGTGTGTGTGTGTGTGTGTGTGTGTGTGAGCGCACACATGCACACGAGGGAAGGAAGACGGAAAGTGGGAGCACAGAATTTAGAACTGGCCACTAAGTATGAGATTCAGTACAATATTCAGGACTCACTTTGAGGATTTTTACATCAAGTCAAGAAGGAAATGAGAAAGCAGACTTGCTACTTCCTGAAGGCAGCAAGGTAATGTCTGTCTTAGAAAACTCGTAAGAAAGTCTGATTGCAAATCACACACGCATAATAGATATTTGAAGTGGCAGTCACTCTTTTTGTTTTTGGTTAATCCCTTGAAAATCCCATCTAATTGCACTTGTACAAATGGAAGGCCTGACCCCAAACATTGGGAGAGCCACTGCCCCCTGTAGAGGAACCTGGGGGAAGGGGGTTCCAAGGTTGGGCTGCATGGAGAAAGGACGCGGTGTCATCCCCAGATAGACATGCTGTTGAAAGCTGACCTGTGGGAGACTGGCTTCTACTGGGACGGAGGGTTTCTTCAAAGCCCAGCCCAGCCTTAGCCCATCCTGTCTACAAGGTGAGGTGATGCTGGCCTTCAGACAGAAGTCCGGGCAAATTGGGCTCCAAGCCATAGGTATGAGCACATCCATCACCTGCATAAATGTCACTGAGCCAGGAGTATGCATTTCACCTGCGAACTCCCATGAAGTTTGGATGGTGACAGTTAGGACAAGTGATGCCTTGAAAAACAGAGAGACGAGTCACACAGAATGCACGGAGGTCAACACATCTCAACCCAGCTTGATGGTTTTCAAGGGCTCTTCTCCCACCATGGTCTTTCCTCCTCCGATCTCTGTTTTACTTATTGCTTCAGATTACGCCCATATCTCTATCTGAACCCTCTATACCTACCCCAGTCTGTATCATCTATACATATATTTACATCCATCCCTATCTCTTTAGCTATCATTTTAAGTGTACTTTAGAAAATATCAAAAAAGCTGAAGAAAAAATAGACCTTTTAATCTCACATCCAGTAATCAGCATTAATAGTTTGAATTTTCTTTTTTATCTACTAGTTACCTATTTTACACAATTGGAATAATATTGCATTTATATTTTCACAAGAGGTTTTTATTTCATTTAACTTTATACCACACAGGCATTTTCCAACGTCATTGAACATTCTCATGACTTGCAAAATGTTTATTCATCTAACTCCAGCAAATGTATACAGGTACACTCCAGTGGTTGGGCGTGCAAAACATGGCCATGGTACCTAGTGCTCCCACAGGCATCTCTATGCACGAAGCTTTTTTGGACTTAGAGCTACAGTCCAGAACTTCAGGATTACACATGAGGCATTACGTTGAGATGAAGTCTCTCATCAAATTGCTTCCTGAAAGGTGCTATCGGTGTGTGTGCCCCAGCCCCAGAGTCTGTGCACAGTAGGTAGAGAGGCACCTACAGGTGTTGGGTGTCTTGGGTGCACAAGAGGGACCAAGTTCTCGGGGAGCAGCTCCTTCACAGACCTCCGTGCTTGTTAGAAGAGGCTGGGCACAGTCCGGGAACTGGACGTGCCTGATTATTTCACTCAAATTTGATGCCCCCGGGGAATTCACACAAGTCAAAAAAATTTTCACAGAAACTGTTGACTTCAGGTGTGTCCAACATCCCATGAACAACAGAAATTCCCTATCATAATGTCTCTCAATAGCAGCTTCTATAGGCTCAACTGGCAGCTATCAAATTCCTCCAAGTGATTGATACTTTACTAACAATCTGCTGCCGCATAAAATTAACCTTGGGTTATCTATCTCAAAGTGCATAATTTCCCATTATCAGCTGCTTTTCTCCTGTTGAATCCTAAAGAGAATGCATTCAAATTTTGAGAGCTGCCAACCGCATAAAATTGGTAAAGTCCAGGTGTGAAGAGCTTTGGGTTAGAGATGCAGCATTAAACTAGTTGCCACAAACTGGCGACACAGAGTACCCTATGGAACAGCTCTCAATGAAGCCAGAGGTGCTGTTACGTGGGCCTCAAAGTACTCCAGCCTGGGCAAGAGGGACAAGGGGCCTCTGTGTGAGAAGTGTCCACTGGACTTAGCAGAACTTTCCTGCCAGAGAAAAACTCAGTCCCACCATCCCTGTGCAGGGACACACCTGCCAGATCTTGTGCTGAATTCTCTTTGAGAAGCCAAGTGTTGGGAAGGCCACCTGGCTGCCACAATCCCCTCTTCAGGCCTAAATGTATGAACATCGTGGAGCCACGGTAGATGCGCTGAAAGCCAGGTGTTCACACTTGAGTTTGGTGAGGTGATAACACAGCATTCTTCCGAATGCCTGCAGCCAGGGAGCCTGGCACGCCCCAGGGCACAGTGGGACCCACCCTCCTGGCTGCCTGCGGGCCATGGCAGTGCCCTCCACCAGGCTACATCCTGACACCAGCTTCCTGCTGGGGCCTCCTTTCCTTCCAAGGAGGAGACCTGCTCATCTGTGACTCTGTGGTCCTCCCTCCCTTCCTGCCGCCCTGCTCCTTCTCAACTCTCCTGTGCTCCAGGTGCCTCTGCCAGATGCCACCCTGGGCTCCAGTGGATCCAATTCCCAGCAGGTTTGCAAGCCTTTGCCTCTTCCTTGAAAAGTAGTGACTGGGGGACATTCTGAAATTGCTCCTCACTTCACTTGAAAAAGACGCTCACCCAGAGAGTCATTCAGTGTCATGGTTCCTGCCAGGTGGTTCTCCTGGAGTGAATTGTTGGTTTCCACTCCTTAATTTTCTGTAAAACGTGTGTGTTTCATTCCTGACTCTTAGCCTTGAGACAACTATACTTGCAGTGGCATGAGGACAGACAACCATTTACACGAATATGATTGAGGTTGATCAAATTAGACCAAATGTAGTGAGGAGTAAGATTCATTTTGGGCCACATCACCAGCAGCCCCTCAGTGAAGCAACCAGACTCTGAGAGCCGGTGGCATCTCGTAGCCAGCACCTTTGCTCCTGTTCAATGAATGTCCCTATCCTATAATGACAAATGTCACTGGAGTAGTGCCTTGTCTCCAGCCTGTCCTGGGAGGTGTGTGTCATCACACCCCCACCCCCACCTGGATGGAGAGAGAGGAGTCAGGTTGGATGGAGTGCCTCTGGATAGCCCCTCCTGCTGGACGTTGGATGAGAGTTGTCCCACTGGTTCCCTACTTCTGTGTCATTGTTAGCTCTGAGAAGTTACAGGCTGACTGGATGGAGGGTGGGAGGGGGTCTCAGAGGACCAACTTGAGGACATGGGAGTTATTTTGAGCACCTCTGACAAGTTTCTGTGCCCATCTGACAGCATCAGTCATCTCTGCCCACATTACAGGAATCTGCTGTTTCTCCATCAAGGTTCACTCTTGATGGTTCCACTTGTAACTTAGCTCTAATAAGTTGTGTTTTGTGTAGTTACATATATATATATTATCTTGGACTAATATTCAGGTATTTTCATTAGGGAAATGCTTCAAAAGCCTGATCAGTGTGTCTGTGTTGTGAAGCTTGGTATTGTGGAGATAAATGGGGAGGTGGAAATGTTGCCCTGTGAATGGTTATCTTCTTATGTTGTTGGGATTTGTTTTTGGGGAGGGTGGGGGTTGGGGAAAACTTGACATTGTGTCTTCCTCAATAAACTCTTCATTTATACAAAATGAAGAAAAAAAATAAAGCATAGTGTTTCCTAAACCTTAAAAAACAAAGCCACATTGAGAAGTTGATATAAGGAAACATCAGAATCCCTAGAGAGTTAAATACTATATTTACTAATGAGAATCTGGTTTGATTTTATTTGTAATGGTTCTCATGATAAGGGACTGCCTTATAATTGTGCTCCCATTTCACCATGCTTATTTTAATTGTTTTATAGATGACAGAGTGGACAAGTTGGCCTCTCCTGATACCTGTGTTTTCCTGGCTCCATCCTGTCCCATCTCTTGGGAGCCAACATGGATTTTCCCAGATGCCCGCTCTGCTGCTCTATGGCCATGGCCTTCTTGATCTCACTGCTCCTTGGACCTAGGCAGAGCACCTTCTTTGGGGTTGTGATTTCCTGTTTGCATCTGCCCAGGTCCCCAGACAGGTGGCCCACATAGCCCTGGGCAGTAGTCTCACTGCAACCCTGGACCAGAGCTCCCTCCTCTCCTGGTCCAGAAGTTATTTTTTTACTGCAAGATAGAATGTGATAAACCATGAAGAAATGTAACATGTGTTTGTCAGATGAGACCCTTATCCTTGACTATCTCTGTTTGTTTACTCTGAAATTACTCAGTTTAATAGTTGTATTTATGTGTGTATCTTTCAAATATATATACTTATCCTAACATGGCTGGCCTGGAATTTCTTTCAAATTAATACAAATATTTCTGAAGCATAAAGACTAATATACTACATGTTGTCAAGTTTTTTATCTCACAGGTGATAAGCTCCGGGATTGTTGTATTTTTCAGGGGCAACTAAGAAAATTTGCTGGACTAGGCACTGGTTCTGTTTGTCTTACGTAAAACTTACATTCTGTTTTGACAAGTCAACCATGATAGCATAGTAAGAGGTGTATTTCAGAATTCAGAATAAGCATTTTCCATAAACTAAAACTATTTGAAAAGGCATACAAGCTAAATGCTGGTTAATTACTACATGCATAGCTAGCAGGCAATTGTCATTAATCTTCAAATTACCTTAACACTTAATCAAAATGACTGTAAGACACAATCATCTATCTTACAGTAAATCTAATAAAATGATTAGATAAAGCACACAAAGTCAAAATATATACTTTTCGTCATGACTGATCCTGATTAATAAGCACACTTGCGGAACTCCGCAGGTGTCCCCAGGGTGGAACTCGCGTCTGTAGCGCCCTTCACGCTCTGGTTGAGGTGAGCATAGCGGTGTCTACATTTGGATTTGGGTTTCAAAGGTGCAGTGTCCATCCAGATTAAACTCTACTGCTGCTCTGTTTCCATAGCGTGGTTGCTATTATAAAGCCATCATCTCAGTCCACCTGCGCGCTGACAGGATCTAGAGGTGAATGCCTGACCTGGAGAAGTTGTTCCCAGGACTGTGCCTTCACTGAGCTGAGCCAAGAGGCCCTGCTGTGGAGTCTGAAGTAAGATGATTATGAAGGTCTCTGTGGGTGGCTGGGACGAGATGGAATGAAGGTTCCACCACGGATCACCCAAAAGGGAAGAAGAAAATATAGGTTTAAAATAAAGCTTTGAAATTTGAGACTTCGGTAGTTTTCCAGTGCTGAAGATTAACTCTGATACAGGAGAATCTCAGTGATGCCGAGCAATGCGGCACCATTCACCTCGGTACTTGTCTGGTTCTTGCTCTCCCTGCCATTACCATCCTCCTCTCCCTTCGGTGCCCCCCCCCCCCCCCCCCCCCCCCCCCCCCGTCTTCTTTTCTTCCCTCCCTCTCTCTCCGTAGGTAGATAGATACTGGCTGATGATTCCTATGGAGAGCCTGGGCCCTCCCTCTGTGGGTTGTTTGAAAGGCACAAGGGGGGCGGAGAGACAATCTGAATGGGGGAACAGGGAGCAGACTCTGGATGCCCCCTGGTGAGGGTCTGGGGCTTCCTGCCTTTCTGTTTCCCACCCCTCATCATTGTGCCTCTGCCCTGGGGTAGGAAAGGTAATTGTGGTCCGCAGAGGGGAGTACGCTGGAACAGCTTCCCCTCCCCCCAACAAGCTTCCTGGCCCCTTGACAATCACCCCCACCCCCATTTCCAGCAAGCGGCCAGACCCGTCGGGAGATCTTCAAGGGTGAAAATGGTGCTTTTGAGTCACACAGCCACCTCCAACTGGGAGGCCTGGACTTCCCTTGATCTAACCATTCACATGGGAAATGGGGAGCCCGCCCCTGAGGAAGAGGGCCAGGCGCCTCCCTAAGGATTAGGAGTGTGCCTTCCAGGGCTTCCCAGATCCCTAAGATGTCAATTTACACTTGTTTGCTCCCTTTCTCTTAGAAATCATTTTCATTTTTACTAGCCCCAGTGGCCCTGCCCCTACCTCCAGAGACCCCCAGGGCCAAACCGTCTCTCCCTAACCCCCACCCCAGGCCCCAAAAGCCAGGCTCCTGCAGGTACCCTAGAGAAAAGGGAACTACGTCTAAGCTAATGGTAAAGCGCTCTGGCTACCGAACCAAATCCAAACCACTTAGCTCCCTCTTCGAAGACGTATCCCTGATAACTGAACGCCCCTGCCCTCTCTGCACCTGTGCGCCCTTGGAGTCTTATCGCCTTCTAGAATAACCCGCAGACCCATCCCCCTCCTCCAGCACCTGCTCCCGAAGCCCAGCCCCACTAGCCCAGTTGGGGACCTCTTTGTGTTTAATTCTGGACCACTCTCCTGGAAATGCTGGCCCACCCCTGGCTCCTGGCCTACTCCTGGGGTGTGCAGCCTTGGGCGATGGGTGTGTTTCTCCCTCTCCCCCTCCATTGCGTTGCCTCCCTCTGCTTCCATCTGGAATGGCAAGGGGCAACTGCGGAGGAGATCTGGAAGCTTAAGGCAATGGGCATGAAGCAGTCTCAGTGAGGATGGGGAACGGAGCCAGCCGGAGAGATGCACCTGGGAAAACAGACCTCCTCATCAAATCCTGTGCCACGTGGGAGCGCAGCGGTGACGGGCAGTATTTGTTGAAATAAATATGTACTTCTTTAGAAGTAAGTATATACTCTTTAAGAGGAGAAGAGGAGGGGGAGGAGAGTTGGAGGCCAAGTTCCAGCAAAGCTGGAGTGCAGTGGGCAGAAGTGTGGAAGGGCTCAAAGCTGCATTTTCTTAGCTTAAATGTCCCCATAACCATTCCATCGGGGCACAGGTGACACCGCCCTCTCTGAGCAGCACAGCCTAAGTCTCAGGTAGTGAGTGCCTCAGGCCCTGTGCCCACAGGAGCCTGTGTTGGGGGTTGCTTTTGTGTCTGAAGTTGCTCGGGCCCCACCTCTGACCAGGCTGCACTCTAAACGCAGCCCTGGAAGCCCCAGGTGTCTGCAGAGAGGCAGGGTGGCGCTTTCAGGTGAGGAGACACTGAAGGCCAAAGTAGAGTGATTCCACAGGAAGACTTTTTGAGTCGGAAAGCAAACAGCAGAAGACTACAGTGGAGGGTGAGGTGCCCTGGCCCCAAATGAAGGAACAGTGAGCTCCGGAGCTCAGGTCCCAGCCAAGCCCTGGCCCCCCAGCTGCTTTTCAAGTCTGCATTTGTGTTTGTAGCAAATGCATTTATTTGCCTTTGGGGTAGAGCCGACTAAAAAAAACGGGGAAAGGCCATCAATAGAGAAAAAAGGGAGCAAGCTAGGAAATGCGTTCCCTTCATCTGCCCCCATCCGTGGGGGTTGCTGGGAGCAGCCCAGCCTGATGTAATGGGGAGCTCGGTAATTTGCCTTAAAGCCCCTAATGAGTGGATCATTGCTGGCGAGGCCTGGGAAGAACACGGGGTCCCAGCGCGGCTGTGCGCCACGGTCGGCTGTGCAGTAACCAGACAGAAGTCACAGCGACATCCAGCCTGCTCCCCAGATGAAAACCCTCTCCCTCTGCTCTGCCAAGGTAATGAGGAAGTAATGAGGCTTGACCTGAGAGCTCCAGCCCCGACCCCCTCCTTCCCTCCCGCGGGTTCCCACAGGCTGGACTGAGAGGCTGGGTTCTAGAAGAGCTGTGCAGAGCAAGCTGGAGGTGCGCCCTGCTGCTGGGCTTCGAGGCCGCTTGGATGAGAAGCCCAGCTGAACGCAGTCCTCTCTCAGCACCCTCATCGCACTAGGATCGGCTCCGCCGAATAGACAATTTGATGGTGTGCAGGCCTCATCAAGCCGCTGACTGTTTGTTTTGTCACTTGATGGATAGGAGCCCTGACCTTTCCGGCTACCTCATCTCCGTCACCCCCTCCCCCAGGCCCTGACACCCCCCCCCCCCCTTTTGTCCCTTTGCAAGTTAGCCACATTCTACTGTGCAAATAGTCAAAACCAAAAAAGGTAGGCAGAGGGCTGTTTGAGATCATTAGCTTAATTTGAGCTGAAAGGTCTTTGTTGTAAGTTGGGGAGGGGAGGGACCTAGGGACCTTTGCAAAGTGTTTTGCTGGCAAGCTTGTTGAGATATGATTGCCTTTGTTGTGATAATCTGAAATTAATTTGCACTTAAACCCATCTTCCTTCTGGGCTCCCTTTAAACACTGCTATAATTATGCGCCCTGCATGAAATTGAGCTCGGGCCCTGATACGACAGAGCTGAATATTTGAATTCCCCAGGCACTGGAGGCTTTTTTCCCCACTTATCTCACAAGGTAATAAAACAAAATGTTCCAGTGCACACGCTCAGGTATTTGCCGGAGGGGAAACAGGGCTAATCAGTGGATTGCTACACATTTTATTATGTACTTTCTCAGTGGGTCAGTCACTCTCTTTTAAAGTGATGTTAAACTTCTGCTACTATTTATACCTGGAACGTTATAAAAAAAAAAAAAGTGGAAGTGGGATGTTTCATTCTATTTCAGCTGCTCCTCATCTAAGAGGCTTTGTCTCCAACATCCATTTTCTCAGATTTTTTTAAAACACTATTAAAGGCTCCCTCCTAATACGCACGGTTGATCTGAGGGAAGCACCTTCCTTGTTCTCAGCTTGAGCTGTAATATCCTTATCAGCATTCTTTCAGTTTTAACCCAGATTAGTGTTTTTGGTGAGGAATCTCATTAACTCCGGCAGCCGGTCTCCTTTTGTGATTGCCTTTGGAATCGTAATGGACTAAAAGGCCAGAGGGGCCGTTCCCCGCGGCACTCCTTAAATCAGCCCGAAGCCTAGAATAACTGCACAGTCCTCAGAAAGAGACGTCGGAGAGGCTTGGGAATGAACCGAGGGTTCCCCTCTGCGGAAACCGTAACCCAGAGGGCCTGGGAATGGGGAACCTGGGGAGGGGGGCTTCACAGGCCCCCTGCCCCCAGCCCTCCCTATCTCCCCGTTTTCCCCTACCCGCTCTCCTCCACCCCTCTCCCTGCCCACCTCAGTCTTCTCCAACTGTCCCTCCACTGAGACTTCAGCTGGCCCCCTCTGAAAAACAGCCTTTAAATGACCGTCATCTTACCCTGGTGCTTCTATAAGAAACTGCAATTTCATGGTAATACAAAGCAAAAAACCCATTTGCCCAACCGGAGTGCCGGGCAGAACCTGGGCCAAGAAGGCAGTGTGGCAGGAGACCCGAGTGGGCTTAAAGGGAAACTCTCCTCAAAGTGTCCTCAACGTGATTTGTCAATGATTGAAACACATGGAACTTGGCTTATTTTAGGAATAAAACCTTCAAGGACCAAAATTCACGGTTATTTGAAAAATAAAATGTCGTCCCCTAAATGTCAGTCTATTTCTATTGCGAGTGTAGTAAAATGTCAACAGCAAATTTATATGACTGCTCTCATTTGTTAGAAATTTTGTTTTGAGAAAATACAGATGTCTAATTGGATACAATATTATTTTTAACAGAAAAAATATGTATTCGCCGCATGGCTTTATCCTCTGAGCGATTATTTTGTGTGATCTCTATTACTATTTCAGGGAAAAGAAAAAGTATTTTAATTTTGAGATCCATCGTGGTGGTAACAGGACAATTTTATTTGCTGTATCTCAAAGCCTATTAAAATATACACAAGTGGCATCTATATTCTTTAATCACTTTTCTTACTATGTTATTTTAGACAAGTAATTGAGGTAATGCTTCTGAAACTCATATGATTGCTTCGTTAGAAAGGCCCCATAATGTGTACCTGCACCAGGCACTGAATAGAGGAGTGGGGTGTCTATTGTCTCACAGAAAAGAACTGGGTGCCTTTATTCTAGAGAGGAGGCGTGGGTGTATCCACTCACGTAGAGGAGGTTGTGGCCATTTTCCTACACCAGCGTTATGGGTGAGCCCATTATCATATAGAGGAGGTGTGTTCCCCTAAAATCTCACAGAAGAGGAGTAGGCAGCTAGCATCGCATAGCACAGCTGTGCGTGTTCAACATCAGGCAGAGGGCACGTGTGCACCTGCCATCACAGAGAGAGGTGTGTGACCATTACTCTACAGAGGAAGGGCCTGTGCCTAGTGTCATACAGTACAAGAGATGTAGGTGTGCCCGGTGTCATACATCAGAGTAACGGATGTCTAACATCTTACAGAGGAGGTGTGGGCATCCCCATTATCACATAGGATGTGTGTGGGTGTGCCTGTTATCCAGAAAACCGTGGGTGTCGCATTGTCATATAGAGGAGGTGCATGTGCCTACTATCTCGTAGAGTACATGTGGGTGTCCCCACCCTAACATAGATGATGTGTGGATACAGCCGTTAACACATGGGAAAGGAGGGAGTGCTTCTGGTGCCTACATTGTAGGGAAAAGGTGTGAGCCCGGAACCCTGAAGAGCCCCATGCTCTCTCCCTATTGGCACCCTCAACTTGCCACAGCCTCGGAAACTCCCCATGAGGTGTCCTAGGAAAGACGCCTAAGAAATGCACACCATCTTAAAGTGATGGTGACTCCAGGTGCCATGCAAGGACTGGGAGGGCACAGTGGCCCCATGGCTGCGTTTCACCCGAGAGTCTGTGCCTGCTTCCCGGCACCTCTCTCCTGCGGCTTTATCTCCGCACACTCAATCCTGCTGTACACATCACAGTCAAGGACTGACAAGCAGCCTGGGCGAAACAACCTTCCACAAACAAAGCAGGCAGCCCTGTTTCTCTTAGGATAACATCTCCTGATCTCATTATTGATTATCTGCTTTCTTGGGTCTTGTTTCCTGAAAGTTTGATATGGGGCAACAGAGGTGACAAAAGATTGGCACTGGGCTCTGGAAATTAAGTGGCCGGCCATTAGATCAGCCTCCACTGCGGGAGGCTGGAGTGTTTGGCAAACACATTAGATGCTGTCCTGACTTAATCTCTCTCTCCTTTATCTTGAATCTGTTTTGAACCCTCCCAGGCAATTTACCAGCCTTGTCGTTGATTTTTATCACCTAAATGTGCCCCTGTGAAGAACTACTTTCTGAATGATGAATCAGCTCCTCATTCAAACAATTGTGTGTTTCACCTTAATGTGAAAATAGCTCTCTAAACAACAACAACCAAAATACCATAAATACCATTACTTTTACATCAGTCTCTGGCCAGAACTCTGTAGTCCTGAACATTCATCCCTGTCGTTCCCATTGGTGGGCTGTTAGAGGCAAATGCATCCTGCAGTTGAACTCAGGGCATGGAGCACATGCACAGTACCCACAGCCATTCAGGGGCAGATGGGCTGTGAAAAGCTGCCTAGAAAAGGCCACTTGAAAATCTAATTAAATTCATAGACAGCCTCTCCTGTCACAGGATTGGCTGTGGTACATGCTCGATGTGCTCGTCTGATTATCTTAGGGCCTGCTTTTTGTATTTAACACCAACTAAATTTTCAAGGTAGAGTTGTTGAGACTGTGGTTCCCTCCAACAAATGACAAGCACAGAGTTCCAAGTGCAGTGTTTCCTTTCTCCAGTTGCCTTCATCCCTGCTCCACATCCTACCCATGAAACAATATTTAATTCCTTTCCTCGAATTCAGCTGGGGCCTGGGGGAGGTGACAATTCAGGCAGGGTGCACATGGCATTCTTGGGTCCTCTGTGCAGCAGAGAACCTTCAGTGTTTAGCTTTGAAAGTTCTCGGCTTAACTGGATTTGGTTTTGGTGGTGATCACAATTATAGACACTTCTAAGGTTATTCATAAATGCTAGAGCTTTAGAATGGGCAGGGAGTAGCACTTGGACCCTCTTCCTATTCTTGAAAGTTTATCTTGGCTGGACAAAGCCCCAGGCACTGGCCTCTCCTTTTTATACAGCGCGAACTTCTGGGACACGGCATTCAGTGGGGCATGTGATTTTGACATCAGGTACAACTGATGTACAAGCTTCTCCAGGGTCTTCATCCAAAGAACAGGTGAAAAGGAATAGCTCCTGTCAAAGGAATAGCTAACTATGAAAGGAGGAGCTTTGAACAACTATTTGGGTTGGCTGTGGAGAATGAAATTCTGGGGCAGCCCTGGAGGGTAAGGCTATGGCTGAGACCCAAAGGTTGGCAAACTGGGGCCTGTTTTTTAAATAAAGTTTTATTGGAACTCAGCTGTGCTCGTTGGCTTGTGTATTATCTGTGGACTCTCTCACAATACAGCACAACTGAATGTTGGCGTCAGGGGCCAAATGTGGTCCCCAAAATGGAAGAGATCTGGCCCTTTAGAGAAAAAGTTTGTCACCTGCATTAAGGCCCATACACAGACATCCTAAAACAATTCCAGACACTTGGATATTGATGACATACCGAGAAGACAAATTCGGTGCTGAGTGACACAGTGGGAATCTCAACCTAAGGACCCTCGTATCCACCTCTTTATCATTTGCCTAAAACAACCATACAAGACAGTTACCCCTTTGGGCAAAGTTTCATAACCTGTGACATTCAGGACTGCTTCTGACTTCTCAGGCATCTGCCCCTCTCTGAGGCTGAGGTGTCAACCAGTTTATAATAAAACTGAGAAGCCCAACCTTGAAAAAAGGTGAGAATTCTGTTAAAACATTGAAAAGTCAGCCGGTCTTCGTCCCAAACCAAGGAGTCTCACCCAGTTACAGTTGCATATGTCGAAGGTCAGTTTCATCTTTTTTAAAGAAATGTTATTCATTGTGTTTGGGAAATCTTGCAAGGATAATTTAAGTGGGTGTACACATATTTTACAAATTAGCCAGGTTTTCAAAACAGAGGAAGTATTTGTCAAACCAGATAAAATACTTGCCCAGCTGGCATGGCTCAGAGGTTGAGCATCGACCTATGATCCAGGAGATAGGGGTTCCATTCCCTGTCAGGGCACATGCCCGGGTTGCGGGCTCGATCCCCAGCAGGGGGTGTGCAGGAGGCAGCCGATCAATGACTCATCATTGATGTTTCTACCTTCCTCTCTCCCTTCCTCTCTCTGAAATTAATAAAAACATAAGAAGCCCATTGATTCCCAGTTATTGGAGGAAGTGTCCACCCTGGAGGATGTGCGTTGCATGCCCTGAGCAAACATGCGGTAGTGTGCTGGAATGAAAATATAAGCCTATCTGGAAAACACTCCTAAAACATAATGTTAGGGCTTTGGGGGTGTCGTGAACCACAGGTGCCAACTTGAGCTTTTCCTGCCCTCTAGCTCGTTTTTCTGGGGGTGAGGGGGGGGCGGCATGCTCTGGAACTGTTCACTTATTTAAGAATAGGCTTGATTTTACATTTTGAATAGCCTAGCTTCGTTTTACAATATGATAATACATAGAATGCAAGTGGGAAATACCAAGTATTGGTTATGACCTAGGATCCATGGAAACGATATTCTGTTATTAAGTAAACCCAGTATGATATAGCTCAACTTCCTTTCCATTTGCCAGTAGAATAGTGTAGGCTCTTCCATAAAGGATTCATTGTAAGCTATTCTCATTGTAAAAGTGAATCGTAGCCCTGTTGATAGTCCACCTGCATGTGCATCCTCAATCAGTGTACATAGCTCCTCTGTTAAAACTGACAGTGCAAATGCTGAGGTTTAAGTATTTTTGAAGGTAGCAATCTCCCTTGCTCCTCATATTTGTCATAACTGTATACTCGTATCCTCTGGGAAGGCTGTTCCAGTTTCTAGGAAGGACTAGCACTGAGCCTTGTTGGACATGGAACCTAGTCCAGCACCCAGGGGCATCCTAGCCAGGCCTGCTGTCAGAAAGAGAATATCCAGTTCCTTTTTCTTAAATGAATGCGTTGCTACTCTTAACTGGCACCTCCTATTCAATTCCAAGTGAATATTAGGTTCCAGAACACACTTTTGTTTCCAACACTGTTACTCAGTTGCCTCTACATTTCAACAAGTACCAACAAGTTCCAACCAGGAGAAAGTCAGGAAGCATCCAAAAGACTTCTCCACTTGTTGGCTGAGCTAGTCCCTCACTCATACCCACCTGCTCCTTCCCCACCAAGGTGGCCTGGCTTCCTCTTAGGGAGCACTGGTGACCCCACTCTGGAATTGCTTAGGGTAATGCCAACCCCATCACTGATTGCTCAGTATTGCATTTTAATGAGCAACTTAAAAAACCTGCACTTCCAACACTCACCTAAGCACTCAATCCTGAGTCTGTGATGTCACTTCTGGCTAAAATCTGAGTAAAGCAAGTGATGTTTGAACAATGCCCTTCAGGGGCGTATACACCGTGCATTACCCAAGGTTCCTTGAGACATATTTATAATTTATTCAAGCTTTTAACCATTGAAGAAAGTATTTTAATACCTTTCACCTTTTTATTATATACTTATACCTGTGCATATGTGGTTTTGTTGTAGGTTTGTATAAACTTTAAAGAAGCAAGTGAGCACATGAAAACACATTGCAAACCATAGATAATGGTTTAAAATTTTTTTAAGCACAAATGGGAAAATAATTACAATATTCTTTGATGTCAGTTACTCTCACTTGTTAAAAAAGTATTTATTTTTTTATGAGGCTTGGTCTGATTTTATTTTCTTCTTGCAAATGTGGATTCTTAAACACTCCTCCTGGACTTATAATATTTCACATTTAGAATTTATTAAATTTTTAAACTTAAAAATAACAGAAGTTGATGATTACTTGGAGTGGCATGGAAATGCCAACTTGGAAAGGGAATGAGGGAAAGGAATTGCATGGCTGGGAAGGCCTTTACCATCATGGTGCTCTTCATTGGCAGGTGGAAACAGGAGGCCCACATGCCTTCCTCTGCCTGTCCAGGGCCTGTGAGGAGTCAAGACTCAGAAGTTGAGACATTAGATCAAAACTGATGATGTGATTGTATATTGATACACAACATTTACCTGAGAGAACATAAAATTATTTCCAATACCATAGGATAGCAGAACATGAAAAAATATTCCTCCTTCAAGTGTGTCTTTAAATTAAACTTAATTAACTTTCCATGCTATGAGATATCCATGAAAGAATTCATTAATTCAGCCTTGCATCAAACAAGTCCATGGAAAATAAATTGGCTGTGGAAAAAGTTTCACAATCCCACCGACCAGCCAAGACACACAAATAACCACCTCAAGTCTGCAACTGGTTTTTATTTTTATTTGACCGCAAGTTTTCCATTTTGAGACAACTTTTGTGTGTGTGTGTGACAGACATATCTTCTTGCCACCTTCACATTGTTTGGGACCTTGTATTAGCATCTTGCAAAATAAAATCCAGTATCAATCATGCCCCATGCTTCTAGCATCAGATCTGTGTCCTAAGGACACGTAATTGTGTGTGCAGGTAGCTCTTGGTATTCCTACCTAGTCCCCAGCAAGTCATTAGTATTTAAATATATGCTAATTTCACCAAGGTGTGAAAAGATCTTTTTCTTGCATATACATGAAAGAATCATATTACTATTCAACTAGATTTTTCTCTCTCTTTAACCCAAGAAAATCTTGCTGTAATTTAACCAAAGGAAAGACAATAATAAAAAAAATACAACGCAGAAAACATGAGGAGGGAAACTTGTTTATTTCATGTTGTAAACACATGCATAGCACAGTGACCTAAGAAATGCCACTTCTATGTGTGTCGATGGGATCACAACCTGGCACTTGAAATCTCAGGAGTTCAGAATATCATCCTAAATGTCATTTCCATGTGTTATTTCTGCTGCCATTTACATGATTTAGGTTTTTCTAGATGACAATAGCATATCGCAGCCTTGATGTCTCATCACTCATCTACTATGGATATTTTTAAAAAATCTAAAAATTGGTCAACATCTTCATGTATCAAAATATCATCAAATGCATGTCTAGCACATGTGTGCTGACTGCAGATGCTATGAGAGCCATCACCCGGTACATCAGATGCTGGTTTAGAAATCAGTCCCCCCACAGGTGCCTCCCCCGGAGAGCTCCCAGGGCCAGGTAGACGTCAGCCATACCTTCCCAGCACAGTGCGAGCAGCCAGTCTTGGCAGAGACCTCTTAAATGGTTCAACAAGGCACATAATAAAGGCCTTGTCTTGCACTCCCTTCATGATACAGTTTAATCGTGTTATAAAGGGCGGCCGCGTGTGCATTTGTCACGAGGGTAGATTGTGGGCCTGTATAGATTTACTGTCATTCAGCAGCCACCTCAGACCTGACAGAGGTTGTGTGGAGTGTAGTGGGAACCAGGGGCTCTCAGGGGTTAAGTGTCCCTACCTCTTGGCTGGCATCCCGGGCTGGCTGGCGGAGGTGCCGGCAGCACCCCTCACTTTGCTGATGACATGATGGATTACCCGTGTCACTATCAGTAGAGTCAGCGTCACTCTGCTGCCGATAAGACAGCCGCTCTCCCCTACGCGGAGAAGGCAGCTAGCTTTCTCCCTGATTTTAGGGGAAGGGCTCTTGCAGGTGTCCTTTCGAGCAGGCTTTGAGATTTCATCCTGGGATAGACCCATATTCCCCTAAATGAACTAAATTTGTTCCTTTGGGTTGGAAATATACCATTTGCCCGTTTGGATGAAAAAATGCCAACATTTCTAAAAAGTAGCTTTTGAATTTTGCAGCATGAAGGTGAAAACTTAAGAGTGTAGCCTTTTTAGGATTTTCACAGAATCTAAGACAGGCTCCCACACGTGCATTCTGGATGGGCTCCTGCAGCTGCTTCATTGGTTTTGCCTCGTAATTAAAACTGTCCTGTTGTTTTTCAATGAGCAGGAAAAACATTGAAAGCCGTCTCAGCAGGACCTCGTCTAACTTATCTTGCAGAAGCTCATGTGCAAACTGTGTGTCTCATCTGTGAAACTTTCTGCTCAGGCAAGAAACAGGGGACTGATTTCCCAAACACAGAGCTTAGTAAGGATGCCCGATTCCCTGCATCAGAATGTGTAATGTGAGGATGGTGGGGCTCTGGGTGCTGTGCAAACAATGCAGTAGAGAAAGTCTCCTAGAGCAGAAGTTGCCAATATACATTATTGTTATAGCACATAGAAAGTTATATTATCATGTTTTGTCTATGCACTTTAAGAAAATAATGTGTATTTGTCTCCTAAACCTCTCTGTGCTTCATAAAATACCTTTCTTTCAGCATGTGTTTATACTTTAAGATGTTTAACAATTTTGAGACTCAGCGCAGCCTGCAGTCCTGGCTGTTAGAGCTGTCTCTGAGAGAGACTTTCAAACTTCCTAGAGTTTACTGATGGCCCCATCACTTACTGACAACAACAAAAATCGGTCTCCTGTTTCGAACGAGCTTTGTTTTGAAGTTTTAATCAGGTCTAAATGGGAAGTTATTGAGGAGATGGATGTGGTCTGCATTTAAATCCTGCCCCCTCCCCACGCCCCCGTCCCGGCTTTGTTGCCTGCCGTGTGGCCTTGGATTCCAGAGTGTTCCTAACATACATAATGAGCTCAATGTCAAACTGATGGGGCTTTTGTCTTTAACAATAAGCATTTAGCTCAACTAAATGAATAGAAATTGCTTTAGTGAATTACAAAAGCCAAGGTCCTTTCAATGCAGGAACGCTGACATTAATTATTCTCAACATTGTCTTATTTTTGCAAATGCCTGTAACTTAAAATTTGACTTAAAATGTAATAAATTCATTTGCTGTCTAAACTAAAAAAAAACAAAAACAAAAAACCCACACAGTATCAATAAAAGTGTCTGCCGATGGTATGAAAATCCTCTTCTGATTAAAAAAATACACAATCTAAGGGCATTATTGAATTTCCCTTTGATGGTGAGTTGAAAACCTCAGCAATACTATCTGCTTCTGTCCGTTAGCTGGCTCGCTGCAGCCGTCCTTGTGACGGGACAAGTTCCCAACATTGGCACAAACATACAGTGAGCGGCCACTGTCCCCTGGAAACCCCTCCGCCTGGGTCCCCCAGTTGCCGCTAGAGATCTGAATGCCTTTTTCTAAATCTCTGTAATCCAATAAGCTTCTGTGTTTAGCAGCTTGTTTTGAAACTTGTACAGCGCCCCAGCCAGCGTCTCCTACCGCCGCTCGCAGGCAGGTGAGCGCCCGAGGGCCCGATCATTATTCAAGGCGAGAGGCCTTCTCAGCCCCAACCAGAATGTAATTTGTAATTAACTGTCATTTACTTCTGTCTGCATTGACTTGTTGTTCAAAAGACAATGTAACTGGGCTGGTCACTGGTTTCCCTTTGTTGTGGATATAATGTCTCTCAGATCTGGTTGTTTTCATAATGTGTAGAAGCCCAGGGCTTACTCTCTTGAAACCAGAAGGAGAGGGGGAATTCACTGAAATAAATCCAACACAAATAATTTGTTATGCCAAGGCACATCAAACATTCTATTTGATGAAGTGGGATAAACCGGCGTACAGGAGAACCACAGACAGTTTAAGCCAGATAATTTAAATGACCGAAGTGAGTGCTCTCCGAAGCACATATTTAAAATGCAGTCTTCAAAAGGCGATCTGTTCTGTGGCTGTGGACTCTAATTTATGCTCGCTTTTCAGTTTAATTATTTGCTTGTCACACTTTTCATTAGGAGGAAAATAAACAGAATGTGTGGCTAGGCCTTGGATGGGGGTCTGTGTTTCCAAGATTGTCAGGCGACTCCAAGTTCGACGACTCAGAAATTAACAAAGCCTAGAGTCCATTTGCACAGGAAAGACTGAAAGTATTAGGCGGTTTTAAAAGGAAGCCATCAGACGGTTTTGCAATTAGATCTCTAACAAGCTGCTCCTTCCTCCATATTTTGGGGTGCTGACAGTGGTCTTGGGACTAAACAACTCATCTTAAATGTTTAAAATTTCCACTTAGAAATCTCCACTCTTTCTGCAAACAGGAATGTCTGCAGGTTGGAGGAGCTCCATTATATATATATTTTTTTCATTCTAACGCTGCAGTACAGTGGCCTCTAGCACCACACTAGTGTCTGTGAAGGGTGTCATTGCGTGTTTGTGAATGGGATCCACGCTCAGAGTCCTCTTCCTGAGAAAGACAGACTCTTGACCTATGCTAGTTGTCACATCATCACAAGGTCAGAAGACACCGGGACTGAATTGCCTGCTTATCTTGGAACCCATGGAGCCATCTCAATTCTTCATTCACGGTTCCCAAAGCATTATTTTTAAACACAACAAACAAATGAGGTCAGATTGGCAGAGCGTTACACTAATTTCAGCCTCGAACCCAGAAAGGTGGACTGGTCACCACTTCACTTGTTTCCTGGCCACTGAGAACCCCTCAGGGCCCTGCTCTCCTGTCTGGAGATACAAAATATCCCCACATAGAGAGCTCTTCAAAGTGTGTGCTGTGTGTCCAGGGGGAGAGAGTGCGACAGGGGGTGGGGGGGAAGGAGGTTTTGTTTAGACCACAAGTAATGAAGCAAGAACCCCTAGGAGATGGCTGGGGGTAGGAGGAGTCCCCCCTGGCTGGCTGCAGCAGGGGGCTGTGTGACACCCCAGGGCCCCCAGCAGTTTTGAAATGCAGTAGTGACATCAGGGAGACTCTCAGATCCAGGCCACTCCAGAGTGTTTGAATGCATTTCACAATAGGCTTCCTCAAAACTGCAGAGCTCAAATTCACACCTTACTCAATGCATGGTGTCCCTGCTGTTAATTGGTAAAGGGGAAACTGACCCTTTTGATCTGGGCTGCAGGCCTCTAAATGCCCAGGTCCCCTAAATTGTGCAGCAGGACAGTCCAGCAGTGACCCTCCACAGCCAGGCCTCTCTATTCTCCTCCCTCCCTCCCTCTCTCTCTGGCTTTCTTGCCTTTGGTTTACATTCAAGTTGCACAGAAATAAGAGATGACAGTTGTTATAGATACGCCGGTTTAATTACTTGTCAGCTTACGGCTGGTATCTCAGCCACCCGACACAGAAGCTTAACTTTCTTCTAGTAGCTTAAAACCTGACCGACTGCTACAGCTTCGTATTCATCCGTACAACTTTGGATACATTTAAGATTAAAAAAAAAAAGTCGAACAGTCTTTCTGATTCACTAGCAAAAGCCATCAGCCTCCTGTGCCCCTGTTTCCACATAGATCTCAAGTGATGGGCGGTGACGTGATGATGCTGACATTCAGGGGAACGTGGCCGTGTCTTAATTTCATGTTTTGGTTCCCGGAAACTACACTTATACACTCCTGTGGCGGGACAGTGCAAGCGAGAAAGCACCCGTGTACTCATGATAAGCTGGACCCAGCACTGGGAGAATATAAATACAGGCTCTCTGCTGCTCTTCCCAGGTCGATAGACCAATTTGGGTACACTTGTCATGAAATGTTGTCTGCCTGGATACTCAGCTGATTCCTTCTATTTAATTTCTACTCTTCTATTTAATGTTGGATTAATTACCATGTGTCTCTGATTCAAACCCACTCAACAGGCCTGCCTCACTTGCTCCTGGCCTCTGTGTGCAGGACCCTGGAGCTCCTCAGAGAAAGGTTAGAGGTTAGATCTGGTGCTGGGTCAGCCACCCTGAGGAGTTCAGGCAGTCCTGACCTTTCCCCATGGCCCACCAGCAACTTTTAGGCTTATTATTATTATTATTATTATCATTTTTATTATTGCTCTGTCTTTATTTGTTATCCACCAAGATACATAGTTTCCATCGACCTGAAGCCAACTATTGGTTACTGTAGTTTCCTACCACTCAGTCCAGTGCTGTGAAAGCCAAGTCAGTGGGTTGTAAGTCCAGTTAGGACACACTGAGACTATGAGACCCTCTACCTGGTCTTTACTCTTGGATAAGTTCTCAGTTTGTTAGAGCACATTGGAGGGCTGGGTCATTGTTTGCCACTTAAACGTGGTGTCTCCAGTTTACTTTAGAAATTAAATGAAAGCCTCTGAGACCTGCCATCCTTTGCAGAACTGTGGTGAAGTCAGAGATCCGGGCTGGGGGAGATGACATGTCCTTGACAGCCCTGGGTTCTGGGAGGTGAGTGTGATTTTTTGTCACCTGGCACAAAAGGGCACTCTCCCTTTCTGATTCTTTGCAGACACATTCTGGATCTTATTCCCTGATGAAATTGATCCACCCAGAATTCTGAAGTTAAGATATGGGCATTTTACACAAGGGAGCTGGAAATGTCATCTTCCTCCAGAGAACATCAAGGAACATTCTTCTGGGCACATTGGCACAACTAATGTATTCGGGGGGCGCATAGATGGAAGGGACCTGTTTTGCCACGCAGATTAGCGAGGGGGCTTTTGTGCCTCCGGAAGCAATGTTCACATTCAACCCAGGATGACAAGGGGAAAAGTTAATTTGATTTGATAGCTAAGAAGATCACATGTTTGTTCATTTTTTCAGGCCACCTGCCCCTCCCGAGCTGTTCTGAGGATAGTTTCTGGGTAGAGGTCCTGTGCAGGACATGAACCAGTCCAAGGACTGTGTCCAGCCTGCTCCATGGGGGACACCCAGGAGCCAGCACAGCAGGGCCAAGTGTTCTGAGCACACGTGGGCTCATCGGCCAGCTTATCTTTGGCTTGGAATGCTCCCCCTGGTATCTTATGTTTACAAACAAAATAAAACAACAGGAGGCCAAACAGGTCAAAAGAAAAATAAAAAACAAAAACTCCTTCTCGAACCAGCGCAATAAAGAGGGAGAAAACAACCCAGGAAAGGTTAAATGTCACCCCGTCCTTAGTAAAAGTACACCCTTGCTCTCAACTGGTATTTGACATTGCTGAAGGTTTTGTCTTGATTACTTTCAATAAAATTCAAAGTAAGGATGACTGTCTTGGCTCACTAAGCAACAAGGTTTTATCACTAATTACAATCCTTTATTACCAGTAGTTTAATAGGTTTATGATAGGTCATAAAACAATTCAGCATGGGAGTACATAAAAGGAATGGCTTCTACAGCTGTGACATCTTAATATCTATTCATTGTAATCATTTTATGATCTTTAATGGTAGTATTTTTTATTAAAATATGTACATATGCCTTTACATGGGCTGTGTTGCCACCAAAACTAGGAGGCGGAGCAAACGTCACATAAATATATACTAAAATACTTAATGAGGCATTTTGAAAACTTCTATTGTCAAAAGCATGTCAACTACATCACATGTGTGGAGTCTCATTATGGGTAATTATAATAAAATTATAAGTGCTATAATAATTCTAACCTTGAAGGCACAATAAAGGGTAGCTATATTTGCCTTCCTAGCCCACACATCTGAGGCATTTTCTTCATTAATTATATTTCACGTAAGAGTAATTACGTTGTGTAAGACTGGAATTCCAAGGCATTTGCTAGATCCTGTGAACGCCAGTCTTTCTGGAGTGAGTGAGCTTTTCTAGGCTTAATTGCATTCCCACCTATAAAGTTCTATTCTGTTTGGAGATAAGCAATCTGCGATTTACGTGGCTTGCAGGAGGGTGTTTGTTGTTGATCTTCTTTTATTTTGTAACCCAATTAGTAAAGTAAATAAATTGGGAAAAGAGGAGTTTATCAGTTGGTTTTGCATCAGGACTATCTACACAGCTAAGCCAGCCGCTCAGGCGGCTTCCCAGGCTCCCTTTGCCTACCACCTTTCCACCAAAATTGCACTGGTGCTTGGAACTGTCAATTTGAGAGCAGGGTGGCTGGAGAGGTAACAGGACCTACGCTGTCACCGTTTTGTTGCTACTCGAAAAATCTACTTGTTTGTACAGTTATGACCTAAATATTTGATTCCATTTCCTCTGGCACAGGAACCGTCACAGGCCTGGATCGAAAGTGGGTTGTTACTTCTGATGGTAAATGATTTGAGAATTTAAAGCCAGTACCAGGATTACAAATTTGTTAATTGGATAAAATATATATTAATATTTGTCAAGCTTACTGGGCCTCCTCAATTTAGAGATGAGGCGATTTGTCTTTCCTGAGCACTGTCTTAGGACCAGGTGGCCTCAGTATTTTAGAATTACAATAGAATGCAAGGTAAAAAGTAAAAGTGACAGAAACTGCAGTGAAATTTTACCACTTTAGATTCATTAGACAAAGTCTGTTCAAATTATAAAGCATGCTGGGAACACACATTTTGTAACTTTCAAGTATAATAGTAACTTAACCTAGGCCAGAGAGAGGCAGAAAAAGAAAAAGCCCAGTTGAGGTTCTCAAGGGAATGACTCCAGTGAACAGACAGAACGATTTGTAATTAGCATATAAATTGTATGCATGTAAATGATGCTTCTAAAAGGTATTTGAAAAGTTTATTTTCTTATGTATTTCAGATCAGACCCCCTGCAACCTCGTTTCCAGCACTGATTTGCACTTTCATGACAAAGATTTGCAGTGCAAAGAAAAACTTCAGTCAGGGTCCTGCCTTCTTCCCCACCCCCTGCTTGTGCTTTATCACAAATTACAAATTAGTGGCATACAAATTAATGAGGTTTTTACAGTATTCAGTCAAATCATGCAATAAAAAACTTTAATTCAAACATTGGGGCTTAATTATTATAATTTATTTAAACTCAATGCAGTATTTGCTAAATTTCAGAGGACTGGAATCAATATGTAATTTAAAGTTAATTTTAACATGGAAGAACAGAAGCACCTTAGCTCTCTGGTGGGGTGGCAGGAGGCCCCACCCTTCTCATAAAAACAACTAGGTGCTGAGAAGTGTCATAGCACTTTTCATGTGACATGGAATAGCCACCTCTGAGTATGGAGAGCAAAGATGTCCAGCCAGATGTGTAGGACCCTGAGGTGTGGACTAGATCACCAGGAGCTTTGGCCTTTGCAAAAGTATTTGTTTAGGTAGAATCATTAAATAGTGGTATAGTTGCAAGGCTTCTGCACTTACAGAAGATGAGCAGTGATAATGCCTTTCTGGGAGTAAATGATTGCATCCTACCCATGGATAACACAATGCACTGGGACTGTTTTATTTCAAGTCCTTGGAGTGTTAATCCAGGTGCAGCAGGTGGTGTGGCCACAGCACAAACACCTCCTTGATGGGATAAAAAACAATCGATCGAGGGCCGACCTATTATCAAGAAAAGTTTTGACCAGAGCCTAAGGGTCTTTGTTGGGCAGCTGTTGCTTCAGCAGCAGATTCTGTAATGCCTTTCAGAGTTCGGCAGAGGTTCCTGATCACTGCCTCACTTGCCCTCCCTCCTGGCTGGGGGAGCAGTGATGGACTAAGGAAAGCTAAGTCATGGATGGCTCTTGGTAATTTCCCTTTGAGTCTGTGGCTCAGGCTTTGAAAGGTGACAGTGGTGAAGGCTGGTAAGATGTAAGTCTTTAGATCACATAGGTAGTTATATTCTGGTTACCCTTGCCGTGTTTTCCTTTCTTTATGCAGAGCCTGAAAGCAATGTTCTCTGGGTTTGGGGCTGTTAACCAGAGACAAGGAAATGTACCACCAGGGTTGGGGAGTTGGAAATGATAGAGAGGGGCTGAGCTTGTTCCTGAGAAACTGAGGCACTGAAAGTCAGGGATAAGTTGGTGATGGGCAGAACTATAGCATCACTGGCATCTTGGCAAATCAAATGGGTCATTTGGAGGTTGGGCTACCCCCCTGAGCAATGGCCTGGCAGATCTAGGTGGTGGGGTTGACTTCCCAGGCCAGTACCAGAGTAAAGGGAAGAGAGAAGAGAAAGTTTTATTTAAAGTGAGAGGTGTTGACCCCATGTCTTGGGAGGAAGCACTCTACCTTGATGTTGATCACTACTCTCCACCGTCAATTGGATCTTCAGGTCTTCAGCCGGTGTGCAGTTCCTAGAGGGTGGAGGAGCCCTTTGTAAATTGGAAGATATGGACCCAAAGTTCAAGTCCCTGAAGCCTGGCTGCCATCTGGGTAGTGAGGAGGACCTATTATAGTCCCCTCCAAGGAGAGTCAAGGGCAGTCCTTGTTTTTAATGATTCCAAATCAGAAAGGTGAGAGAGAATTGGAAATGTTAGCTTGGAGAGTCATAGCCAGACATGTGAAGAGGCTAGAAAAAGTGGGGATCGAGTCCAATTTACCAGTAGATAGCAGAATTTGAAGATAATTAACAGAATTAGAATCTAATTTGTACAAATTGTACACATTACTTTTCCTCTACCCTCCCCCATTTATTTTCTTACCAACGGTGATCACAGTAAAACTAATTTATTTCCATTAATCTTAGTCTAATTGTTTACACAGGGGCAGCAAGAATAGTGACTGATTACACAGCTCTTTTTAAGACTGCTTTGCTAGAACCTGGTCAGCAAAGTACCAGGCTGACTTTTCTAAGGGGCTTTACTGGCTCTCTAAGGACCTCCTTAAGTCCCATAGAGCTTCTGTCCTATCTGAGTTTATGCATATCTCTCTCAAATAGGACATTCTAGTGAAAGCCTTGGTAATACAGATTTCCAGTTGCGTCCTGATACAAGGAAAACAGATTCTTAATGAATGTGTGCAAATAACAAACTATAGTGCCGTGAAAATAATACTTAAGTGTCTCGGAATTCTGAGAGATCCCACAGGCAGGGCGAGTAAATGTCCCATCTTCGTTTACGAATTGCCACATGCCGTATAGAGCTGAAGAGAGGGGGTTTCTTTAAATCTGGAAAAACAAAACAGTAGAGAACCAGCAACCTTTCAAATGAGGTCATAAAAGTTATAACCATCTTCCTCAGTTCAGTCAGCCCCATGTTAATTTTTGTTTTGGTCAAATCCAGATTTAAAAAAAAATTACTTCTGGAAATTCTTACCCAATTTAGTTTTATGATCTTAGTTTTCAGAAACTTCTACTTGTGGCAAAAATACTGTCCACAAATCTCCTTGCAGATGAAACACTTTTGCAAGAACACTTTTGGGAAAGCATCCGAGTAAACCACAAGTTTCTGTAAATGACAAATAAATTTAAAATGTCCGTTATTAAAGATCTGATGAGAATTCATTATGATAAATTGATAGAAAATTTGATTATTTCTGTGACAGGATATTTTAAGATAACAACTGGAACTATGACTGATAATGTTATACCAAGACACATTCAGAGATTTCAAGAATTTCACACAATTTTTGAAACACTTGTAGCATATACCTATACAAATACAACATGAAAAGTTTTCCTATTCTTTCTTATTTGACAATGCTTCTCATGTAATTTATCATATCAAATAAACCTAATTAGTTTAACATTTCTCTCTTATAAGGAGAGAGAACAAATATTTTGATAACTCTAAAGCCATGCCTGTTCTAATTACACCATCAAACATAAACTGGGTTTAATACCAAGTATTTCCTTGATTATGTGAACCTTATATTCATTTGGGTTAGTTTCTGTGTTATTTCTGTGAAATGTAATTTATATAAGCACTTAATTTTCTTTAAGTCAATTAAATAGAGCTCTTTTACAAATTAACTTTGGCATTACTGTTTATTGGTAGAAATAATACCATACATATGCAGCCCAGATATGTAGATACCCATGAACATACAGACAAACAGACAGAGGACATAGAGCTTCCGTTTCTAAAACTACCGCCGTGACTCAGGTACAATAATACAAAACTCACCTGTTATAACAGAAGTTGGCTCTAAGTTGTTTTTCTTGTAGATGGAATAAATTAAGTTTACCTGCTCAGAGGGCTAAAGCTTTTTACTAATAATCGTGGAGAAGACAAATAATTTTTCCTTCACCTAAGTTTCCAATGACCTTTCTCACTTTTGTTCTTTTTCTGATAAGAATTACCTCCCTGAAGATGGTACTTTAAAGAGACAGACTAGATAAGAGTTAACATTTACATCTCAAAGGCACCGGGAAATAGAGCAAGTTCCTCTAAGAAGGACTCTCCTTTCTTAAGGCCATGGGTGGACTTTGAACGGCCTCTCGAGCTGCATTTCTAGCTGAGCAAAAACGTGTCAGCTAAGGACAGTTGCTCTCAGTTCTTCCAGGAACTGGGTTGCAGCCTAAGTCACATCACAGGTTGATCTACTCATCTGACTACATTATCCTCAACTTGCTTTTTTATATCAGGGCGAAGGTTTCCAGCTAAGATGGAAATCAAGAAGTTTCTATGTTCTAGATTTATAGCTGTCTGCCTTTGGGATGTTTTAGCAAATCTTTTCACAAAGGTTTCAGAAGGTTTTTTCCCCCCCCTCTCTGGGTAATAGTTTCATTTTAGCTTAGGGGAGCAGAACTAAAAACATTCCTCTCAGGTTTTGAATAATTTTAGTTTTCCCTGGCTGTTTAAGGAAATAAGATAGAAGTTTACCAAAAAATCCCTCCCCTTTTTGTTCACTCTGGGAAAGGCCCAGCAGGAGTCCTCCTTTGGGGGTAGCTATGTGGGCATTCAAAATGATGTTGAAAAATCTGCATAGGCCCTTGGAGGACAGTCTCTTTTCCAGTGTCCCATTTGATTACAACTGAGGCTGACCCCCTAGAAAGGAGCCAGGTGGAGATCCAGGTGTTATTTTAGGTTTCTGGCCTCAGAGCTATTGTATCTATAAGGCTAAACATTTGGTGAACTTTCGTTTACTATCTTGTGTCTTTAAATTTTCATTAGGATTTTGCAGTCAGTGTTTTGATGAAGCTATTTTGCAACTTTGAAGCCTTTTGGAAGCTTCTGTATACCAATAAATATAAGTATCTAATTTGGTTTATTTTATTCAAGAACTCTTTCAAGTGCATTGGAACATTCCCCATAATAGCCACTTAAGTTTATGTTGTTTTTAGTAAGATTTTAAAATTTTTGTAGGTATCTACAGCTTCTGGGACCAAGTTTCTTAGGCATAAAATAAACAGGTGTGACAGAAGGCGATGTGCTCAACTCTTTGGATTTTAAAGATCCCATTATTATTATTATCATTATTATTATTATTATTATTATTATTATTATTATTACTGTTAGCTAAGCCTTTGGGTCTTTCAGAGCCAAA
This sequence comes from Miniopterus schreibersii, assembly GCF_964146895.1. Lineage (NCBI taxonomy): Eukaryota > Metazoa > Chordata > Mammalia > Chiroptera > Miniopteridae > Miniopterus > Miniopterus schreibersii. The sequence continues at coordinate 78,511,167 of NC_138103.1, forward strand.
ATAATACCTAAAAAAGAAGTGTCACTGGATTGTGAATTATCTGATGTTTTACAGTGTACCTCATTGCACTCAAATTTTCATGAGACTGATGGGTCACTTAGTGTCACTCTAACCCATTCTACGACCACACCATCCTAACATGAGAGACTGGGTTAGGTAGCAAGCAATAAAACAGCTTTTAAATGCTTCCCCCATGCCTACCAATTTTTGTGGCTGTTTGCTTTCTAAGATCCCTGCTGGCAATAGCCTTTATTACATGTGCCCATTAACATATCAACAGTAACCAGCAAATTAGGCACCGGGGAATGGATTGAACCAGCAGATCCCAATGAGTGGGGACTGCAGAATGATTACAAACAAATGGGGAAATGCACCAGCTGTTTCCAGCGTGGAATCTGGAGGCAGAACGAAGGGTTAGGGTTTAGATGCTCCCGCAGATTGTGTACTTCCCGCAGTTCCCAGTGGAGAAGCTGGGACTGGGGAACGGATTGAACCAGCAGATCCCAAAACTAGGGCTGCAAACTGGACTGGGAACTGGGGAATGTGGGGAAAGGTCCGAACCAGCAGACCCCAAAATGAGAACTGTGGCCTGGACTGAGTTTTCAAACAAAAGGGGAATTGGGGATTGGAAAGCCAATTAGATCAGAACCAGGAGGAACTTACCCATGGCCTTCAGAAATGGAAAGACAGAGAACTCAAAAGCGTTCTTGGTACCACACCTGTGTTTCTCAGTCCCCACAGCCATCAGCAGTTCACTTCAGAGTCCACTGTCACCACATCTATTGAGAAAGAAAATTCAACTGAGAAAATGTGAAGATCGCATTGGCTTTATTCAAGGGTTCATGAAGCAGGCAGCATCCCATCTACCAAACAGAAAGGAGATCTGAGGAGCGGTACAAGGCTTTTAAAGTCACAAAAGGGTGGGAAAAGAAAGTTAAAAGAGTGGATTGTTTGAGGTAAGGTAACCTTCCCTTGGGGGAAGGGAGGGCATCTATCAGGCAGATTACCTCACTGGTGTTGATCGGGAAATTCCAGACTGACTGGTTAAATTTTGCATTCCTGGGAGAGGCTGAAACTGTAGTTAGGTCGGGTATTGCGTTTTGGTTTGCTGATGTGGGGCTTAGCACAAGTGACTCCATTTTGGGTCTGTTTTTTCTCTCTCTCTTCACACTGTCTTTCATGGATAACATCTGGGTTGGGTGTTCTTGAACATTTTACACTTTATGAGACAACACATGAATACATTCAGTTATATCCACTTAGAATTCACTTGGAAATACATGTGGAACAATGTGTTTTTCTCAGATTGATGTTCTCTTTAAAATGTACCATTGAAACCCTCCTTTTCTGTAACAATGTGTATAAGGATTGAGTGAGGTTAACATTTCATGGTAGGAAGAGCAAGAAAAAGCCAGAATTAGACAGATGTTCATCTGTCCTTCATGGCAACAAATTGGGTAAATAATATCTATTTTCTTTTGAACACAGAAGTCAGAAAACACCTGGTGTTATTGCTACTTTTTGCTTAGGACTGTTGATGTGTCCTGTTGGGGAGAAAATGTTCCTTTCTTCCTTCTAGGTTCTTTGGTTGGTCTAATAATCAAATTAGCATAATACAGATTAACAGGAGAAAAACTGATTTTGTACATACAGGAGCCCCCAGGACAGGGGACCCAAAAGACAACCAGGTAACTGAGGCTTATATCACACTCTGATCAAAAGGAAGAAGTGGGGTCTGGGGACACAAAGGGGAGGAAGACCATTCACAGAAAGAAGAAGATGATGCTGGAAAACAAAGGTTGTAGACAAGTCTCTTAGGTGAAAAGGGTCTGCGTAGCTCTCTTCCTGATACAGGCTTCCTTCCTGCTGGAAATTTAGGCATTTGAGGGGAAGTAAAGATCTTTTCCTGAACCTGCTGGGCTTTGATTGGCTGTAGCTCAAAATAATCCTCATGCCAAAATGATATATTTTGAGGTGGTAATTCTGCTCTCCTTCAACCATATGGGGAAATTTGACTATTTGTAACATCCTACAGAAAGGGAAACACTCCAATTTCTTACCTTACTGACTTGTCTGAAGGGTGCTAAAGACAAAGCAGTGGTTTGGAGGTCTTCCGGGATCCATGGTTCTTAATTGGGGGTGGTTTGGTCATCTATAGGACACCTAGCAATGTCTGGATATATTTCAGTTACAACCAAGGAGGGATCTGCTCCTGGGATCTAGTGGGTGGAGCCCAGAGATGTTTCTAAACACCCTACAAAGCACAGGACAACCCCCAAACAAGAAATGTCCCAAATGCCAACAGTGTCAACGTTTAGAGATACTATCTCAGATGGGACCTTGCCATGGGGACAAAAAGGAGGTAAAACTCCATCCTCAGAGACTCCCCCTTGCTCCGGATGGCTGCCAGCAGAATCCAGGTATTTCCCCTGGAGCTTCACACCCAGACAAGCACAGTAGGTCTTACTGTTCATGAGCTCTCCCATCTGAGGTGTACCCACCTACTCTGCTATCTCCATCTCCATTTCTGAGCCTGCCTGAGAGTGCCAAATGTGTGCCAAACTCTGCCCCTCACCTTATAGCATTGCCTCATTGGGTATCCCCAAGACAAAAAGGCGCGTGCAGATTTCTCTCAATATTAATGAATTATACCGACCAACAGATGGGCATTATTGTTTGTCTTCCTTTAGTATTAAAATGAGTTTTAATCTTCTAATTACATTTTAAATATTAATATTTTAAGTATATGTGTAAATATGAATTAAGATTCTCAAACAGAAAACTTTTGAAGCACACAGGGTGTGCCTGGTATCTTGGGCAGGACGGGGCAGACTCCTTATAGTTGTGAAAGGGACTGAATGAACCAGCTCAGAATGCACTGGGCCTTCTGGTTGACCTACAGAGACACAGGCACTCTAGCAGTGGCTATAGGAGCCAGATCTGGGTGCTGGATTTGGAGCAGAGCCAAAGGCTGCTGCAATCCAGTTTTACCATGACAAGACCCCTCCTAGAAGCCTCCCTTCATATCCACACCACCTTCTGTAAGCTTGAGGACTGCACATCAAATTCATCTGTGCAACTTGGAAACAAAATCCCTACACCACACTTCACCCTAGACCTTCTAAGTTGGAGTCCAAGAAACAATATATGACTCTGATATTCAGACAATGTCAAGAAATGCTGATTTGGCCAACATCATTCTGCTTCCAACAGAGACTGTGACAGTGCATACATAGTTGCACGTGTCAGTGAAACACAGAAACAGATAATTTCCAAGTTAAGAATTGGGGCAAGAGACCAAATCTCCTTTTCCATTTTGATTTTCTGCCTGCAGTGCTTTGTGGTGGGGAAAGGGGTCTTCACATCCCCACCCTCTGTCGAGCCACAACCCATTATCACCTCGTTTAGTCTCCTGTCTGGCACATACTGAGCACAGGTAGTTGAGGGGACAACTCCTTGGCCCTTTGACCCTAGAACCTTCCTGATCATGGCTCTCAAGGCCAAGCCAGTCAGAACACTTAAGAGCAAATAGAACCAATGTGTCTTTCTCAGATATGGAGCAAGAGTCACTCACACTGTCAAATCTCCTTGCTACGGGGATACATTCTACAGAGAGGTGGCCTATGACAGAGGGAAAAGTAGTTCCTACATTTCAGCGATGAAAAAAGAATCAACAGATTTTTCTCTCTGACATTTTGTAAATGAATCACCTCCTGCTCTTGAAATTGAAGAAAAGTGTGTCCTGAACCATGGCCATCCAAACAGAGTAGGAATGTGGCTTCTGTGCCATGGGGAAAAGAGCTGTCAGAGCCACCATGGTTCTGTATGGGAGCAAGTTCAGAGATATTTAGTAAAACTACTACTTCGACATTGCAGCTAATGATTGGGCAACTCAGTATTGTTTTTTTCTTGGAAACCCTTGATTCTTGGGCTGTAGAGTGAAATAGAAGAGGAAGGAGAGAACATGTGGTTCAGAGGACAGTAATTCTAAGGACCCTTTAAATTTTTGTGACACAAGCCATCAGGTGCTTGCAACCAGTGTTGTTATTGGAATCTCAGTGTTATCATGACTCTACTGTGATCTACTTAATGGCTTTGTGTGTCTGTTCATCAAACCGGGTACCAAATTCAGTCCTGTGAAATGGACTCAAGGCCCAGCTCACACTGCGTATGTTTTCACTTCACTTCATTGAGGTTTTCCACCCGCCCTTGCGTCATGAGATTTTGGATAAGTCTTAAACCCTAGAAAGTCATAATGAGGCAGAACTGGATTTCTTGTTATTTGATGTGTCTCAGAATCTGGCTCTTACCGCGGCTGCTGTACAGTGATTGAAGCTCTCTTCCCTTGCTTTCCAAGTGCTGCTAATGAAGAGAGGAGACCTACAGAACCAGACTTGGGGAGAGTTGCCCCTCAGTTGTAGGCAGTGCTGGACCAAGGAAGGTTTTCTCTCATGAGTCCCTGGTGTTAGCCATTCAGCCAACAGGGGTCCCTTCCAGCCAGCAGGTACCTGTTTTCCGTATACACCACTAGATTTTCAAAGTTAACTATAGAAAGCAGTTTAGTTTAATAAGAAGAAAAGTTTACCTCTAATTCTTTGGGTAAAAAGAAAACCATTCTAAGGCAGTATTCATGTAAGAGTATGTTGTAATTAAGATATAGCTAGTGCTATAAAAAATAAACTCCTAAATGTGTAGTGTCTCCAACACAATATAAATTGATTTTTTGTTCATGTATCAGGCCAAATTATATGTTCTCCATCAGCGGAGGCAGCTTTGACATTTTTCCACACATGGCTTCCAAGGTTGCGCTAGTCATCTCAGCATAGAGAAACATGTGAAGGGGGTTCTTATGGGCCAGTATTGGAAGTGTCACTCATCATTTCCACTCACATTCAATGGGCCTGAGACCTCAACTGCAAAGGAAGATGGGAAATGTAGTCTAGCTATAAGTGAAGAAAGATTAGACTGAATTTTGGTCAACAGCTATCAACCTTTGCCACTGTGTGTGTGATTCAATTGGGCAGAACCTTATCTGTTTCCCATTGCCTCCTGTACCTGATACATAGTAGATAGATAGATACATAGTAGATAATAAATGTTTGTTGAATAAATATAATAGAAATATTATGAGCTTCAAAATCAAGAAGAAGAAAAATGGAGAAGGCTTATGTGGTGACATGGGACAGTGCCATGCCATCAGCAGAAAAGCTGTGTGCAGAGTGGCTATACAAAGGCCAGGCTGGACTGCTCCAAGCTTCCCAGTTTCCTTTTGTTTTGTTTTCCCCATAAGTGGGACAATGTGGCTGGGTGATTGGGGTTGGGTCTTTCCCTTCCTTCAGGTATGTTGGACTCTGATAAAAGCCCATCATGTTAGGCTCTGTAAGACTGTTTATTTTGAGGGCAAGTCTTGCTAAAAATAAAATATTCTAGGCATATTTCAAAATCACCACTTTTCTGCTCCCTGCTGGGAGCTCAAGGAATAGTTCTCTCATCTGAGGACCTGGTAGAGCTCCTAGAGGTCAAGCACACAGAAGTGTGGGTGCCCCACACGACTGAGCCCCTCCACCCCTGGTGCTTTATCTCCCAGACCATCCATGCTGAGCCTCCAGTGGCTCGTGAAGTATAGTCTAGGTTCTCCTACTCCATACTGGTTTCAATCTCAACTTCTGCTTGTGGGTTTCTGCTTGAGATTCCTCTGTATCCACCTTTCTGTCTTTCCAATTCTGGGGCAGTGGTTTGCCCTGTACCTCATTTCTTTGATGAACCCAAGAAGAATTGTTGATTTTCAGTTTTTCAGCTTTTTTCTTGTGTGAATGGGAGTGAGGACTTCTAAGCTAAGATCTTTTTGTCTTGGGCTGAAAATCAGAATTCTCCTGCCCTTTTTAATATGTTTCTAACACCTTGTTCTCAGGAAAGGGCACATGGGTCATTCATTCATTTATTCATTTATTCATTTACTCATTTCTTCTGTGCACACTCACTGAGCTCACCTGTGTGCTGGGCTCTAGGGTACACAGGATGTTGACCCCAGGAGAAGAGAGGACATAAGCACCAGTGCCCAGTGTAGTGTTGTGTGGAGGTTGGAAGGGGCTCTCAGACTGAAGAGAAGGCAATGACCTATGTGTGTTCACTGAAGAAATCCTGACTGGCCAATAAAGTCTGAGTCACAAGTGCGCATGTCTAGGAGACAAAATTTCAAGCTAAAATGCTTTATGTCTAGTGGACTTTCAAGTGAAATGAATCCATAGGAAAGCTATTTTCAGGAATGAGTTACAGAGGACTCTTTAAAGCTTTCCTGGGCTTTTAGATACATGACTACCTATGTGAAGATATGTTTTAGGACCCTTTTTATATAGATGTGCAAAAACAGGCATGGCGAGTGTTCTGGTTGTTCTGGTAGAAGGGCCCAATTTTAGCGCATCTGTGGCCTGTGTGTGTAGAAGTCAAATTGCATCTATTTTTCTTGCCCTTTCCACTAAGAACTGAGCCAGTTTCTTTGCTTTCAAAAAGAGGAGAGGACAGATTGGTCATCCTTGCTGGATGTGACCTTCTTTGAACAAAAATGTCAGCCTCTTTAACCAGGTGCTGGTCCCATGACTGTCGACTTAATTTAACACAGCTTCTAAAGTTTCCAAACCTCTGTGTAATTGATTTTCTTCCAGGTTGACCTGGATTATACTCTATTACTGTGTAAGTTTCTGGCAATCCAGGAACCACTTTATGAAGTCCATTCAGCAATTTTGTGTTACTCCTAAGCAGAGATGATGGGAACTACAAAGCACAATTAGGCCACTATTTAATACTTTTTGTATGTTTGCACTTTATGAATTACATTAAACATTTCTAGCCTGTAAGCAATTTAGTTTCATTAAACACCCCCCAACACCTATCTTCCACCCCAGGGTACAAGAAAGGAGTTGGGGGATTAGTTGGCACCAGTGGCACAGTAATGAGCCCAGATTACACGAAGGCCCTAACCGCTTTGGGTCAGCAGGATTGAATGCTGGTTTGTTTGTCCAGAATGATCATAGGTGTGTTGGCAATAGGTAGTGGATGGTGCGCTGTCCGCCCGCTTCTCCACTGTTCACTTGGCTCACAGGAGCAGGGCGTAGACAGATGGACAGAGTTCAATCGTAACCAACCCAAGTGGTGACGAGACTCATGCCTTTGCTTCACCACCGTGCTGTACTGTTTTCTTCAATTATGCTGCTAATTTATGTAAATATATTCTGTATGTTTTGTGTTATGTATAGTACATATGATTTCTGTTATGTGTAATAACATATAATTTTGCTTCTAAAGGCCAGCTGATTTACATATTATTGGTTAAGTTGATTGATGTAAATATACCACTAACGTATCCAATGATATGCAAATCAAATGGCCAGTAGGAGCGAAATTGTATGTCTGTTGTGCATGGGCTTCTTCAGAAACAGTGTGGAAAATCACCAATAGGATACACACGAGGTGGTCAACCTTTCCTTTCTCCTAAGTTCAGTTTCCTATATTTCAGCTTTTTTACAGGACCATAGGAGAGCAACAAGGTGGCAAGCTGGGGACACAAAACGCCCTTCAAGCTTCCACTTAGTGGTCCTAGTTCAAATTCTCAGGACCCCTTTGTGCCTCACAAAGTCCAGAAGCTAGTATATTAATGCTGCCTTTTGTGACCAAGTATTGAAACTGCAACCTAAGTTGTGTAAAAAAGGTAGAAAATGGAAACTACAAGCTCTGACCATAAGGCCTTTAATGACGTTTGTATATTTATGTGTTTTAAAATTACTAAGGGGTGAGCCCGGCCGGGCATGGCTCAGTGGTTGAGCATTGACCTAGGATCCAGGAGATCACAGTTTGATTCCCAGTCAAGGCACATGCCCAGATTGCAGGCTTGATCCCCAGCTGGGGGTGTCCAGTAATGACTCTCTCATCACTGATGTTTCTATCTCTCTCTCCCTCTGCCTTCCTCTCTCTGAAATCATTAAAGATATATTAAAAAAATAAATAAATAAAATAAAATAAAATAAAACAACTAGGGGGTGAGAGAAGGCTTGATTGAAATGGGACACAGGAATTTTGAGGAGGATGGGAATGGTCTAACTCTTGACTGTGATGGTGATCACCTGGGTATCTAAATTCATCAAAACTCATTTAATTGTACACTTAAAACTTATATTTTGCTACATGCAGATTATAGCTCAGTGATGTTGGCTTTTAAAAATCTCCATGCCTATCTAGTTGATTTTTTAAGATTACTGAAAGCAGTTTTAGAAAAGACTTCTAAAACCCTCCAAAATTAGAAAAATTCAGACTTTAAATAAAATAATTCTTAGAGTTTAGAATCTCACCAATGCGATCCAGTTAGTTACATAAATAGCATCTAGTGTTTTGTGTGCTGTCTGCATGTCCTCCAAACAGAATAAGCCCCAGACCAAGTGGGAAAGGAACAGAAAGTCAACTCTGATGAGAAGGCCTCCTACTTTGCCTGCAAAGACCTACTTTGTGGGACCCCGTCCAGGTCAGAAAATCTGACTTTCCCACTGGACACTGGATGGACATGTGGCAGCACCAGCAGACAAGGACACTTGGCCCCAGTCTAATCCTTCTCTAGCTCAAGTCCCACTTGACCTTGACAGATCCCTAAACCAGCCACTTCCCCTAATCCATACCTCTTTTAGCCAACTCCTGTATAAACCTGATGTCAAGTCACCACACACCGACCAATATAGCTCAAGGCCTCGAAGGTTTTCTGGAAGTTTGTCCAGACCCACCTGAACTGGGAAAGCTGAAGCATCGTCTGTAAGTCTGTCCAGAAGAGAGGAAGGTATTACCCTTCCCTCCCATTGTTCTAAGGAAGCAAAAACACATCCAAACACCTGCTGCATGCTTTCTCCAGGAGCAAGTCCTTCCAGAGCTCAGTGTAGCATCAGTGCTCAGTAGCCTTCCTGGGCAGACCATGTTGCTTGGAACTATTATCGAAGAGCTTTCTGAACATGTTAGATGTGTTTTTAGGAATTTTCTGTCTTCCCATTTGAATATAAGCTCCATATAAACAGGGCTCCAGGACTGGTTTTGCGCCCCATTGTATCTCTAGAACATTGTCTGCACATAGTAGGTGCTCATAAATATTAGTTCAATGAATAAATTTAAATATATATACATATATGCATTTCAATGTCTTTACATATGCATATACGTTTATTTAGGTATTTGTATATATTTTAGGTAGGTGGTCTTTACAGGAAAAGCTGGAGATCTGTGTGTATGTGTGCATGTGCCTCAGGGTCTTTGCACAGGCCTTCCCCTCTCTCTGGGGTGACTACCATGCCCTCACTTCCCCTCAGGTTGCTTCTCAGTCTTTAGGTCTTAGTCTGAGTATCAAGTCCTTACAGACCAGCACAGGTGAGGCCCCTCTCATTCACACCTGCATTGGGATGCTGTGCACAGCTGTGTATATTCATCGTTTGTGTGACAGTTTGCTGTAATTCTGGCTCTCCTGGTGTCAGCTCCACTATGAGAGCCTTTTCCCTAATGCCTGGGATGAGATGGAGTCATGTCTTAGAATGTGTTGAATGCAATACCTATATTTCCTTTGCAACAACATTTGAAATTTGGCTAATTTTAACATTTTTAGAAGTTTCAATAAACTCTTTGCTACTTCTTGAGAGTTTTATTGCTTTCCTGGTAAAAAAAAAATATTTGAAGTTTTGTTATGATTGGTGGTTGAATACAAAAGAGATAAACATCTTGGCCAGGCTCATTGCTGCTTAAAATGAAAATCTTAGAATACATATAGAAAAGTCTTATCAATCTCAGAACTACTCACATTAGTCTGGATCCCCTTTGTCGTGGGGGCTGCTCTGTGCACTGTAAGGCATTTAGCGGTGTCCCTGACCACCCACTAGATGCCAGGATCACTCCCTATTCCCAAGCGTGACAACCACAAATGTCCCCAGACCTGGCCAAGTGTCCTCAGAAGGACAAAATTCCGCAGAATGAGATCTACTGATATGGAATTCCATCATGAGTAGCCTGCCTTCAGGTAGCGACCACGTAAGACCCTCCACCTAGGCCAACATTTACATCCACTGCGCACACAAATGCTTTATACACACATACAAACTTTACACACATGCTCTACACATGCAAACTCTGTGCACATACCCTACACACACACATACTTTATAAGTGTCATCCTTGTGGATATTCTGAGCTGAATTCCTAAATATTAGGGCTTATACCTTATACATATTTTTCTTGCTGCTGCATTTGAATGTCTCTAAATTCAACAGCTTGGAAGCTCATACCCTGAATGAGCCATAAATCCTCTGCGATGCAGTTAACTCTGTTGTGTCAATAAGGGCACACTGTGTTCATGTTAAGATGTTCCCATGATGTCCCAGGAACGCCTGAAACTTTCTTGTCACTCCTGTTCTCACTCTGATTATCTGAAGTGACTTTGCGAACGTTGGTTGGGGAAAACCACACTTGTTTGGAAAGGAAGGCAACTAAGGAGATACTTTAAAATAATACAAGAGGCGGGCAGTTTTGCCGGGCAGGCCCTGGGCAGAGCCCCTGTCAGGACAGTTTGATGAATGGAGGGCCCCAGGGGCCTCCATGTTTGTTTAACGCTCTGGTTCTGCTACAGCTGCTCACAAAACCGGCATTGAAGTGTCTTCCATGAAAACATAACATAACCTGACATCGATCAGTCCATGGGGCATTGCCCAGAGAAGGCCATATTGTTCTGCCTGCCTGGCTGGGCCCTGTGTCCTGAGAGGGGAAGCTGAGTGAGGCCTGCAAGAGACTTTCCAGAACATTCGGAAGGACCTGGCCCCTCCTGTCGACACTGCCTAACACAGGTGGGAAAGCACAACAGCTTCCTCAGTCAGCATCTTTGTCCTATCTCACCCCCAAACCCAGAGACATGCAGGCCAGCTCTTCCCCAAAGCTGCAGCTTCCGGCCTGAAGGTGCTTGGGGCCAACCTCGGTGGGTGCTTCATTTTGGGGGTCTGCACGTGGCTGGACATTGGGATGTCTGTGTCCCCAGGCCCGGGCTAATCGTGACCACCTGTGGCCCCATTAGGCACTGGGACCACACCCAGGCCACTGGAGGAGCCCCAGCTTGTTTGCTAATGGTTTTAAAGTGTTCTTTCTACTCTTAAGCGTAAAGGGTATTTCGAATGTCACTACTTAATATATTTATGTTATATTTTGAACAGAGGCAGCTAGGAAAATCAATATTAAGTTACTGTGCGAAACACACCGATCAAAGGATATCTTAAGATTCTTGTGGGTAAAGAACACACAAGGGCCTTCACGAGTCTTAGCAAATTCTACTCTACAAACATCTGGTGTCTGGGATTGTAATTGGATTATGTGACTATAGCATGAGTCAGGTTCCCACCACTTCCAACACCATTTGCACCTCTCATGACTCTCTTTATAAATAACCTTGACATTTTTACTGCTGCTATGATTTTTAATTGTAAAATACACATAACATCAAATTTGCCATTTTAACCATTTCAAAGGGTACAGATCAGCAGTGTTAAATACGTTCACATTATTGTGAGGCCATCACCGCCTCTATTTTCAACACTATTTTTTGTCTTGCAGTTAAACTCTGTACCCATTGAACACTAACTCCCCTTCCCCTTACCCCAGCCCCTCACATAAGTCTAGGTCCCTCATATAAGTGGAATCATACAATATTTGTTTTGTGACTGGCTCATTTCACTCAGTATAGTATCCTCAAGACATTCATATTGTGGTGTGTTACAGAATTTCCTTCTTTTTTTAAGGCTGAATAATATTTCATTCCATGTATAGGGTGGGGCAAAAGTAGGTTACAGTTGTTCATATGGAAAATACAGTAATTAATAAATAATAATACAAGAATAAACTCTGTTTCACGTGCTCACAACTGTAAACCGACTTTGGCCCCACCCTGTATACACCACATTTTGTTTATCTATTCCTCTGTTGTTGTACATGTGAGTTACTTCCACTTTTTGGCTATTGTGGACAATGCTGCTATGAATATGGGTGTACAAATATTTTTTTGAGACCCTGTATTTAATTTTTTTGAGAGCACAAATGTGGAATTGCTAGATCATATGGTAATTATATTTTTCATTTTTACAGGAACTTCCATACTGTTTTCCATAATGTTTTCCATCATTTTGGCCATTTTACGTTTCCACCAAGGGTTCAAATTTCTCCATATCCTCATCAACACTTGGTATTGCCTGTTTTTTAATAGAAGCTATCTTAATCCTATATGGTCCATATTGGTACATGTTCTGTGGGCACGAGTAAAGAATGTGTATTTTGCTGTTGCTGGATGGAGTATTCTATAAATGTTAACTAGATTCTGTTGGTTGGTGATGTTGTTGAGTTTTTCTATATCTTTCCTGACTTCTGTCTCAACTGCTTTTCAGTTGCTATCAACTGCTGAGGGAGGGGTCTGGAATTCTCCAACTATAATTATTCTAGATTTCTCTATATATTTCACCTTTTATTTCTGTTAGTTTTTGATTCACATATTTTATAGCTCCGCTCTTTGGTGCAGAGACATTTAAGATTGCTATGTTTTCTTGATGGATTGATCCTTTTATCATTATATAACTTACCTCTCTGTCTCTGTTTACTTTCCTTATTCTGGAGTCTATTAATATAGCCACCCATATTTGCTTTCCTTTGATTAATTTTTTCATGATTTATGCTTTTCCATTCTTTTGCTTAACCTGCTTATATTGTTATAATTCAAGTGAGTTTCTTGTTGATATACAATTAGATCAATTTTTTATAGTCCATTCCACCATTCTGTGCCTTTTAATTGGTGTGAATATAACATTTACATTTAATGCAATTAATATGTTAAGGGTCAGCTATTTTATTTCTGCTGTCCTGGAGCAACTATATTTTGGGTGTTGTTCTGATTTTTACTGGCATGTAATTAACATGTAATTGACATGCAACATTATACTAGTTTCAGGTGTACAATATGATTCAATATTTGTGTATATTGCAAAATGATCACCACAATAAATTTAGTTAACATCCATCATCGTACACAATGGTGAATTATTTTGTGTGTTAAGAACTTTTAAGATCTACTATCTAAGTAACTTTCAAATATTCAATACTGTATTATTAATTATAGTTGCCACACTGTACATTATATTCCATGACTTGTTGATCTCATAACTGGAAGTGTGAACTTTTGACTCACTTTACTCATTTCATGTGTTTTGTTTATTTATTTATTTTTAGAATGAGGAAAACTATATGTGTCTAGGTTAATAGGAACAATCCCATACAGAAAAAAAAAATGAAGCAGAATATCTGTTATATTCACCCTCTGTTAGGATTACTCATCTACGCCTGATATGCCCACATTTAATGGCACACCCTTGACTTTACTGAGCCAAGAATCCATTGCAGAACTTCACGTAAAACAGTCAAAAAATATTTGTGAAATTAAGCTGCAATTCAAACAACATTGCTCTTCAAGTTTGGACATCAGAACAAGAGTACATGTTGCAGACGGCATCTGTTTGTGAGACGACACGGCATGTGGAGACCCAGGCCAGTGTGAGTCAGAGGGTAGCTCAGAGATGAGCACACGGTGTGTGGGGAACTTTTGCGGGAAGTCTGTGATTTAAGTGGCCGTGTAGTTCCATGACAGTATGTGAATATGACTAAGTCCCTCTAGCTGTATGACAGGTATCTATACTCTTTGGCTTGAGATATGATGTAAACATACACTCACCCAAAAACAAAATGTGGGGATGGCAAGAATTGTTAAAAAATGAACACTTTTCCCAGGTAAAGCTTGAGCGAGAACAATGTAACCCTGACAGCCGATTCTGTGTGAGGATTTATGGGTTCTTACTGTGCTTTAGAACAGAGACACACATTTTTGCCTTTGGAAAGAAAACATTTTCTTCCTCAATAACGACCGTGTTTAGCAACAGGCGAGTAGGGCCAGCACCAGAGTGAAGGTTTCCAGTGCTCAGCGTATGTTGTCACACAGTTCATGAAAAAGTCATTAGCCGGCTGCCCCTCCTCTTTCCTTGTCAGGCGGAATCATGTCATAAATATCGTCGCTTGTCGAGCAGGATATCAATCTATCCAGGTAGCCTCCACTTCCTGTCTTAGGCCATATGTTTCTGTTATTTATGTCAAGAAAATGGCATTTACACAACCGCTCTGGTTGTTGACAGAAGTTTAGCTCCTCTGATAGAGCTGGGTGTGTGGCCTGTGCTTAGCCCCACAGATAATATATGAGCTGGTGCAGTTTAAAATGTGCTTCCACACGCCTGATGGGATAAACAGGGCAGGGCTGACAGCTCCACCCGCCCAGCTGACCAAGGACAGGAGGGCAGGGAGTTCCAACAGCATCGACCTCTGCCCAGGAGGTTAGTGCATTTTTGCTGAGATAGTGCTATGGCAAGTGCATCCCTTCTGACTGCTTAATGGTAAAGCTGTTTTGTAGGGAGCACTCCGGTAGCAAGAAGCCTTGATATTTGACCTTCTCCATTCCAAGGTGCTTCGCACAGTGCGTTCTCATGCAGGCCTATGTTCTGTCTGCCCATTTGCTGCTGAAGTGGGCAGTTGACAATGAATGCCAACTGGCAATCAGAGGTTTCCTGATTATTGATTGTGACTCCAGGAGGATTTGGCCTTGACTTGTCCATGATTGTTACCTTCTCATTTACACTCACACTTTGTCGCCGTTGTGTATAGATATAAACTCACAAAGTGGGAGCAATACATATGAGAAAGAACTTGGAAATAAGATGGGCATAATTGTTGATCTAAGCTTTTTAAATAAGATTGTATATCAAGAAATATTTTCTAATTAGTAGAGCATAATACGAGGCAGAGATTTCATGTGCAGAAGCATGAAAATGTGTTAAATATGTAATATGTTACACACACACGCAGACACACACAGACAGCATTATTAAGTTTTTCCTGATAACCACTGGGCCATTCCATGGTGACTCAACATGAATGTTTTTATTTCATTTGGTAGCTCAGAAATTACTTTGATTTCTTTAAAAATAAAATAATGTAATCCTTAAGCATCAGCACTATTTTCAGTCTTTCTACATAAGAATATGGTATGTTAGGCAATTTAACTATAATGTTATAAAATAGATCATCTAATTTTTTAAATTAAGCTTCAAATGCTTATGTAATTTTTGTTAGTGGTGTTTATCTTAGTTTGACAATGTGGTGCAGCTTCCATTTAATGTTTATGGAAAGTTGGACCAAAATTAAATATAGATCAGATCTTGAGCCTGCCAGTGGAACAAATAGGTCTGATTATATGGGATTACATGGTGCATGAATTTTTAAATTAAATAGTTTTTTGCCCTATTAAACAATGTCAACAGTATTGTTGTGGAGAGTTATTTTCATTTCTTGTCTACTTTTATATAGAAGTTTAAAAACAATTTTTATTAATCAATATTCCTTTATTTAGATGTGGTAACAGCTCAGGACCTCACTTCTCTCTGGAGAGTCTGTTAATGTCATGTAAAATTTCAGAGAAAATTCATTTCTTTTCTTTTGGTATGTTTCATCACATAATTTTCTGGAATTCACTTTAGTTTTGTTAGAAGTCAAACTATGTCCTTTTACTGGAGCAAATCAATGCAGAGGCTTTCCTCTTTGAGGTCCTTGGTAATATTTACTGATTCTGTTTTTTGTCCGTGGTCCAGCTTCAAGGTGTTTCCTGTTTACCAGTGGTATTCCCGGGGCACATACCCACCCAGGAATCTGAAATTCTAGAATGAGGGAGCGGGCTCCTCGCCAGGGAAGATGCTGGAGAAAGTGGCATCCCGGAGCTCCTGGCACATGGTCTCTCCCTGTGTGGCCACAGGCAACTTCAAACACCAAAATATGGGCATCTTGGGTCCTGGGCTGTGTGCTGTTGTCTTAGACTTTCACAGATGAAACACGGTTTGGAAAAACAAAGCCATATATGGCTTGGCTTAAGTATATTAACAGTAAGTGTAGCCATAAGAAACAGTTGAAACCAGCATAACCCTAGGCAGCCTCTTTTCAGTAATATTTGTCTCTATTGTCACTTGTCTTGGCCTTTGCTCTCTTATTTGTGAACACATTTAAGCAGTAATTACTTCAGCTCATGTATTTTCTTCTCAAAATTGGCCGATGCCATAAAAAAACCTAAGGGCAGTGGTAGTATTTTAGTCCACGTTGCTTCTATCTGGACAGCACCTGGGAATGTTCATTTAATGAGCCCCAGGGTGTGGCCTCGGTGTCATCTTGTGGGCCAGCAGCTGCCTGGTGTGCCCCACATTCCCTCCACTTTTCGCATCATGCCACTCGTGTTGGTAGCCCACTCACCCGAACCCCAGGAGTCCGGCTCCTGTGATGCCACATTGGAGCTGGGGGAGAGCCTTCAAAACTCGATGGGCCCTCCTCTCCTGCAGAGACGAAGAGGAGCTCACTCTGGGAGGGAAATACCTGTGCTGAGGGCCCAGCCACACCGGGCCACCGGTTGTCCAGGGAATCTGTAGCCTGTCGCCCCAGGGGTCCCACCACTTAACTTACTTTGTGTATGGTCCGGAGACCAGCTGGTTGGGAAGGCAGGTAGAGCTCAGACCTGCTGATCTGTAGTCTGAACTGTAACCACCTCCTCTCGTAATTCAGCCCCAGTGGGCAGCTCTGCCCTGGTGGCCTGGCACCAAGTCCCCCTGTAGCTGTTGACTAATTAATGCACACTGTCTGTATTAGGAAGAGAAAGAGGAATTAATGATCTCTGTTCAGGTTCATAATCAGGTTTTGCCTCTCTTTCCATTGATGCTGCTCATTCAAGGGCTGTGCTGGCAGCAGGAGGCGAACAGGTAAGAGGATGGGACGGGCTTACTGGGCTGGCGGCTCTGCCTGACGTAAGCATTTCCCACAGCCTGGAGAGCGATGGGTCCCAAATGATCGGTCTTGACAGAGTCATGGAATTCAGGGGTTACTGTGGATTGTCCCCTGGGCTCAGTTTGGGACTTGCCGGAATCGAGATAGACCTGCAAATTCTGGTTGGTGGCAGTGCTTTCCTTTCTGGCTGGTGTGTAGGGACACCTAACACATAAATAAACAGGTCAGGGGTATGGACTTTTCCTCTCCTCTGGGGAGGGTAATGAGATTTGTTTGAGAAATTCTGAGTTTGAGAAACTCATAATGTTCTAAGGTTGAAATACTCACTGCCCTGTCAGTCATGAGAAAATTGATGTGGCTCCAAGTCCTGAGCACTTTCTCATCTGTGAAATGTGCTCACCCACATCAAAAGTATTTATGACTATTACACGAGACAAAGTACATCAGGCATTTCTCAAGTCTGGCACAAAATAATGAAAAAAAATATTAGTTACAATAAAGATAAAAACAATAATTAAAAAGTCACAATATTTAGAATGAATGAGCTGCTAGATACTGTGTGTGTGCCCTCTACACAGAAAATGATTACGTTAATACAGAGTTGATAGGACCATATTTTCAAAAGCAGGGCTTTCAGGAGCTAGGCTTTTGATGACATACTTTTTTTCCCATTTTTTGAGATTTATCTTATGGAACACAACCTTGCCTTCACTCAATATATGTGGAGGATTACAGACAAGGTGATGGATAGATTTCTTATCTCTTATAGATGTCATTGGACATGTGACTCTAGTCTCCTGAGCAGCAGCCACAGAGATGAGAACAGAAGCTATTCAATAAATAGTTATGGCCTTGGTTTGAGTCAATTGCCATTTGCCAGAGAAAGAATGACTTCAGATAACTTTAGATACAAGAGTCCTCTAGGAGTGATATTCTTCCATCAATCATGCTAACACTGAGGGATACTCTCAAACTCTGAAGATATGCCCACCTCTCCTTTTTACCTATTTCTCCTAAGATATAGAAATATCACAATTAAATTTCACTTACTGGAAACCCAAGCCACTAACAAAGTCACCTAGAGAGCATGGCCAGGAACCAGAAAGCAAACGTGAGCATTTTCTGCACAGATTTACTTAGGTCACGGCTTGCTATGGAGACCACCTGCAGGCCATGGGAAGCCCCTTTGGCTGCTGCTCTAGAAGAACACTTACTTCTCACACATATTTCATAAACCCATGGAACAATTTTCCAACACATCACAGGTCAGAGGGCACAGAAAACAGGTGGTCCCATAACAGAGAGCGCAGTTGCCCAGTGATGTGGCATGTGGCTGTGGGTCAGACAGTCTGCCCAGCCCTCATCACCCCTGCACTGTCCCTGTAACCTTGCCACTTTCACGGTGCTGACACTGTCCATACCATGAGGACCCAGGGTCTCTACCACTAGGGCAGATCTCTCAGTGAACTCCAAGCTTACAGAGCCAGTTGTCCTTCAGCCACCACTTCTTAGCTGTCCCACAAGAACATCACAGATTTGAAGTGTCCAAAGCTTAGCTTACAATCCCGCCCCACTTCCCACCTCCAATGTGCTATTTCTTTTTCATCCTTTAACTGGCCATTCAAACCATAAACCTCTCCTCCCACAGCACCCCATTCATCACATGCCTGCTCGACGTATGTCCCCAACTTGTCTATTTTCTCCATCTCACAGCCACCACCTCAGTCTAGGCACCCATTCAGGTTTGCTTAGGTCCCTGCACCAGCATCCTAATTGCCTCTCTGGCTCCCACTTTACTGGCTTCCAACCCCCTCTCCACTACATCGAATAATCATGCTCAACAACACATCCCATCATGTCATACTCTTCCCTTTGTTCTAAGCACAGAATCCCAGCCCTCACAGGTCACCAAGACTACTGCCTAATGTCCTGTCCCCCCTACCCCACCCCTGCTTCTCCCCAGCCCACCACTAAGCATGCTACATTCCATCTGTTCTTGCAGGGCTCAGTCTTCTCCCACAGCTCTGGAGATGAAGGCTACTTCCTTCAGGAAGTCTTCTTGGATCTCTAGAACATAGGATAAATGCTCCATGCCACAATTTTCTTGGCCCGAA
This sequence comes from Miniopterus schreibersii, assembly GCF_964146895.1. Lineage (NCBI taxonomy): Eukaryota > Metazoa > Chordata > Mammalia > Chiroptera > Miniopteridae > Miniopterus > Miniopterus schreibersii. Next base: position 78,530,186 of record NC_138103.1, read on the forward strand.
GGTGAGGCCACTACCATCTTCCTAGTGATAGAGTATTCTAGCTGCCTGTGAAATTGCCTTCTTTCCCCTTAGACTTCAGGGGGGAAAGGAGATGATAACTAGCTGTCATGCAATTTTTGTTATTAATCCCACCTTACCGATGAGAGCACTGGGATTAAGGAAGATAAGTAATAATTTTCTCCAAGTTACCTAGTGTAATGGGGCTCAGAGTCAAGCTCAGGTTCAGGGGAGATTCCTGCCCATGCCTTGCTTTCTCCCGTGGAAGGGCAGGCCTTTCTCGCTTGTTCTCATCACTGTATCCCCAGGTCTTAGTGCCCTGTCCGATGCAGAAGCCACACTCAGATTTCTTGGGATGTAGCAAAATGCACACACTATGACTGCAAAATCCTATGGAGAACAGACTAGAAGATAAGTGGCACCTCATGGAAGAATCAGACTTGAAGGGCAGAAACTACTGTGGCAGCCGGTTTTCAGGGAGCAGCTGCTTATGAATCACATCACTGGGGCAGCTTCCCCGAGGACGCGGCCTTGCTGCATTTACTGTCCTCTGAGACTCTGCTTAGGTAAGTTCCTGTGAAGGTAGAGCCTGGGGACCCGGCTCCATCAAAGTGCCATCCACCAAGGGCAGTCTCCCCAGGGCTCTGCAGCCTGGGGTGAGGGGACCAGCGTCTCTACCGCAGTGGCGCTGCATAGTAACAACCCCAGATCCTCAGTGGCAGACACATAAACATTGATAGCCCTGAGTCTGCCTGATCTAAGGGAGTGGATCTGGGCTGGGTTTCGCTGAACTCAGCTTCAGAAGGCATCTGTGGTCAGGGGCACTGGCTTACGTGGTTTTGCTGAGTGAGGCTGGACTTGCTCACTCACTGGAGGATCTCAAATGTCTTGGCTGGGACACGAGGTGATTCAGCTCTGCTGCATATGTGTCACTGTCCAGCATCCAGCCCAGGCATGCCCTCATGACAGAAGAGCAGAGAGGAGGCAGAAACATGCCAGTACTTTTCAAACCTCTGCATCCATCGCTGCAAATATCTCTTCACCCAGAGCAACTCATACGCTGACCTCAGGATCAAGGAGCAGGGAAATCCAACCCACTTCTCTATGGAAGAAATGCAGTAACCAGGGACAGGGCGTGTGCACAGGGAAAGGCGAAGGATGGGTCATCCATGCGGTTCCTCTAACTCAGTGATTCCTCCCCAAAGAAGGTTATCAACACAAGCAAACATGCTGCTCCTGGGGTTCCACCCCAACATGGGGACCATGGCAAACATGATTGCCCTTCAACTTGAGGAATGCAGAGCTTTGTGGCTTCTGTCTTATTAATGACCGCTCAATCTGGTAACCTTTGGAAAACAGCTGGAACTATAATAAATTTAAAAAACAGTTTCTTTCAAAAGCTGTTATGATGTTTGACTTGGCTAAACAAATTTCTGATAAGTGAAACTCTACACACACTTTATTTCAATATGTAGATAAATATAATTTATAAATAGTGCATTTTTGAGGGGGTAAATGCTCTCATGACTGACTGTTTTATAGAATGCTCTTCACTGTATATATGTATGTTGAGAATCATATTTTTAAAATAAATCCATTGGTTTACAAAGAGTAATTGATTTATAAAAGGATTTCAGTAGAATTCTTCTAAATACTTATTTATAGACTATGACAACTTGTGCATATGGATATTACACAAATTAAGCTAGTATAACCAATGTATATGAAGAACATATGTTCACAGAAAACAAGAACCTTATTATATTTATATATATATATATATATATATATATATATATATATATATATATACACACACATATATATATGTATATACACACACAAACACATTCATATATTATAGTTGGATGGAAACTCTACCTGGCTCCCTTTCTCCCAGGGCTAACAGCCAAACATTCCACCATTTAGGCTTCCATGAGATATATTTTAACTCAGAATAGGCTCTGGTTCTCTAAGAGAAAATTACATGAAGAAGCTTAAATTAATGGTTCAACAACTTTAAAGAAGAGTTGAAACTTTCAGAAGCTTCTGCCCTGAGAATGTTCCCACACACTCACTGGCCTATCACTGGGCACTGGGTTCTCAGCTGGCCTGAGGAGCGGAGCTGTGGGTTTCAAGTGGGGGATGTTTTCAATTGTACCAACACAAAGGCCTGGGTTGTCAAAAATCCAACATATTTGCATACTTGGATGTGATGCATGGACTTTCACAACAAACCAATGTGTCTGATCTGGCATCACAAATATATTTCTGATTCTTAGGACATTCATGTAAGATGACAGAAATCCTGTAAGGCCAACATTGGTGGACAGTATCTTGAAGAGATCAAGGGTCTTAGTGGTGGCCTTGGCTGGCACATTACCAAGAAAGTAAACAGTCGGTCAGCAGGTATGCCCACGAATGGAGCGAATGGTGGGAGGGAAGGTGGTGGTCCTGTACCCATGGTTTATAAGGTGAAACGCAATTCTCCGAAGTCGATTAGAACAACTGAATTTCCATTTTTGCACGTGTGAAATAATGGTCTTACCTTTTTGTTGGTTGTTTTATCCATAAGAAACAAAATCAGGATAACAACCTGGAAAATGATGAGCTGATCTATTTAAACAAAATTAGGCTTGTCTAAAAATGTTTTTGCTGCTATTAGGAAAAAAATAAGAAAAAAGCTGAGTAAATTTGGCATGTAACTATGAGAGCCTGATGTTTTCTTTTCTAAAATGCCACTGAACTAAGCAAGATGATACACAAGAAGGTAGCGTTACAACAAAACCAAACCAGAAACTCTATATGCATGAATTTCCATAACTGTGCCTCTGGCTGCATGGATGTATGAAAGCCCATCCTGGACAAAGATCCCATCTTCCTGCCCAGAGCGGCGTGGAGAGATGCACTCACTCAAATGCCTCCTCTGAGTTCTGGGTCCTGGCCATGGTCCTACCCAGGAGACCAGGTGTTCTATGCCCTCCTTTCTCCCAGAACTGTGTCCTCAGGCAGTCAGAGGCCTGCCCTCCGCCTCCTGACCAGCACAGCAAGTGTGTACACAGGAGGAGGCTGGCCTAGCAGTGCACGCTGAGGGTGCAGAGGTAAGGGTGAGACAGAGGAAGGTTTGGTGTTTTTTGTGTGTGTACCATATGTGGACACACAGGATTCTTCAGAGTAGTAAGAAAAATCACATTGGAAATATGAATAGGTTTCACTTCGGGCCATTCGGGTCCTCAATAGAGGGCAACTTTGAGGCCCTAAAACTTTTAGGCACATGCATATCTACTTACTTTCTCCTTTCAGATGTGAAGCATGGAGTCTGCCAGGTGGGCGGGAGGGCTGAGCACGCTCTGGGCCCCTGCAGGTGAGCACACTCCGGTCTTCAATTCACCCACCATGTTCAAAGACGAATAACCCACAAAAGCGTAGACATGTGCTGTGAGCTAGCTTCTGCGACAGAGGGGACTTGCAGTGTTCTCACAAAAACAAAGAGGAAGAGCCCACCTTACAAATTACTTGTTACAGGTAGCAGAAGGGCGTGTTAGAACGAGTCCTTTGTTCTTCATTTTCCTGTTTCTTTTGGGAGCAGACAAAAAGTCACAGTTGCTGTGAAAGACAGCAGGCTGCCTCAAGAGGAGACAGGCCAAATCAACAGGCATGTATAGGAGAATCTGAACCAGAGAGAAGCACAGTCACAGTCTTATTTGACACATGAAGAGGAGAGTTCCTGTTGCAGGATGTTGAATGAATGATGGATAGACTTCAGATTCTTCCAGGATGACTAGGAAAAACCCCCCAAAATTTGGAATACAGCACATGACAAAGACAAAGAAAGGGGTTCTACCATGTGGGTAATTATGACCATTAGAAGTGGTAGTTAATAAGTCAGAGTAAATTATGAATATATTCATATATTGATATTCAATAATATCAATATCAGTAATCAATAAATTAACCAGAAAATTTTCCTGCACTGGAAAACGATCTCTTTGTATCTTAAAAATAATTATGTTAAAATAAAAAATAATATATTTATGCCCAACCATATTCTGCTTCCTTTTACTTTCAAGTCTAAATAAAACTACATCTTATAAACATTTAGAGAAAATAAAAATAAAGCCAACACCAGGTTGGTCTCAGATGTCTCCCAAGGTCATATCAGAAAACAGGGTTGTTATGAATCCAGGCCTTCTTAAAGAGGGTAAAGGCTTTCTAAAACTAACCAAAGGTGAGTAGGGCATTTTCCCCAAGAAGTCTATACTCACTGGGGTTGTCATTTAAATATAAAGATAATGGATATTCTTAAGTATTTAAAGAATTAGAAAATTCTACATAATTATTAGGGAAAACAAAGTCCTAAAAGCATCCTCCAGATGACTCTAAAAAGAATCAAAATTGCAAATGTAAGAACAAAAGTTATTATTCCAATAAAGAACAAATGGCCAAATGTGTGTCTCAACTGCACATTCTCCATAACATCCAGAAAGAGGAAATAAAAGTTTCCATATTCGTATAGGCCAATGCCAGGATCAGATATTAGAAGTAAGTTAGCATTTCTATTTTAATGGATGTTGTCTTTTATTTTGTCAAAAGATAATTGGATACTATAAATTTATCATCTAGATCCTTACAAACACAAAATATTTAAAAATTATAAAATTTATAAATTTTGCAGAATAATATGATGGTGTGATTGATATCTAGAAAAATAAGTAATTAGTATAAATTTCTTTGGGGAAATGGAATACAATAAATTTAGATTAATAGGCACAATAAACATTTCTGAGAGATTGGTAGCTTATCTACGTATCTGATCATGGACGATGGTAGGTATCATGGTATTTAAATCAGACATTGAAAAATGAGTGTAACAATTTTATTAAATTTAATATTAAATTTAATTATTTTTTAAATGTAATGTTTATAATAGAAACAACTTCTTTACAGTTATGTAAACACAGCATAAAGATGCTTAAATCTGTACATATGATTTGACAATGGTTTTAATGGGAACCCAACAACAGCAAAAGGTTGAAAACTATTACCCCAGAATGTATTCCTAGAAATATAATTGCTAAGTAACAGGTTATAGTCATTATTTACTTTATAATATGTTGCCTAATTTTCCTGCAAAGTAGGTGTACTCATGCATTTTGGCTGGTTATAGAATTCTCATTATGCACTTATTTTCTTCTAGCACATTTAAATTTGGGACTCCATAGCTCTCTCTCTTCCACCATTACTGTTGAACACTCAGCTGTCAGCTTGGGTTGATTGGGTACCAAGATTTTCCCCTTTGAGTTCTTTTTAGCAGTGTTCCTATGCTATTCCCAGGTATGGATTTCTTTGTGTTTATCCTGTCTGTGGTCCTTAGAGATCTTGAATATGTGGGTTCATATTTTTCAAAAGTTTGAAAAAATGCTTAGTCATTATCTCTGCAAATATTTTTTCTGCCACATTTCTCTTTTCTCTTTCTAAACCTCCAATTACATGTATGTTAGTCTTTTACACTCCATCTAATTTGTACTTCTTTTCTCTATTATTTTAAATCCCCCCTTCTTTCTGTTTTAGTGCAGGTGTTCTCATTTACCTATTTTTCAATGTTTAATTCTCCTCTCTTCCCTTTATTTAATCTGCTATAAAATTCATCAATTGAGTTTTTAGTTTGTGATATTGTGTTCTTAGTTATAAATTTTTCTCTAAGTTTTTCTTTTCTTTTTTCAAATTCCAATATTCTAGTGAAAATTTTCATTATTGATCTTATTTTTTATCTTTTAAACTTTTCTTTAATACAGTATCTATAGTTATTTTATAGTCTTTCCCTGACAACTCCAAGATCTTAATCATTTGTGAGTCTATTGTAATTTTTTCTCATGGATTTTGATTATAACATTTGGTAATATTTGACTAAATACCAGATATTGTGAATAAAACATTATAGAAGATCTAAATGTTATTACTTTTCATTAAAAGTATTTACTCTTTCCTTTGGCAGGCAGAGAGACTGAGGTCTGCTATGCGTTCTTTCTATTATCTATCTATCTATTTATCTATCATCTATCTATCTATCATCTATCTATCATCTATCTATCTATCTATCTATCTATCTATCTATCTATCTATCTATCTATCTATCTATCTATTATCTATCTATTATCTATCTATCTATATCTATCTATCATCTATCTATCTATCTATCTATCTATCTATCTATCTATCTATCTATCTATCTATCTATCATCTATCTATCATCTATCATCTATCTATCTATCTGATTATATTTCATCCATGCATCATGTTTGGAATGAGAAGAAGCTCATTTTATTTTCTTTCTTTCTTTTTTTTTTTTTTTTTAATATATCTTTATTGATTTCAGAGAGAGGAAAGGAGAGGGAGAGAGAGAGATAGAAACATCAATGATGAGAGAGTCATTGATTGAGCCCACAACTTGGGCATGTGCCCTGACCGGGAATTGAACCCTGATCGCCCAGATCCTAGGTCGACGCTCAACCACTGAGCCACGCCAGGCCGGGCTCCATTTTATTTTCAACAGCTTTGTTGTCAGAACCTGCATTCTATTGCCAGTTGAATAAAGTGTGTGCCTTAATCCTTTGGGGTTTAACCTTAAATTCTCAAAATCTAGGCTCTTCAAAATAAAGAGGGAATTGTTTACTTTTCCCCCTGAGTTGGCTGTGGCATCTTTTCCCTGAGACACAGGAATGCAAGTTATAACCTTATGGACTTAAGCAGGTAACAATTTCCAACAAACCTGAGGGGAGTGTGTGTAAAACAGCCATGAACATTTAAATTTATTATCCTGCCAAATATGCTTTGTCTACTTATCATTTAACTACCATCAAATCAACAATAATTCACATATTTATTATCTCTGACTTGAAGCCATAGTTCAAAAGAAGCTGACAACACCAGCCAGTTATCCTGTAATCGTTACATCTGATTTGTTTTATGCTAATGCTCTTAGATTATACAAGTGAATTTAAATAAAGTAACAATTAGCCTTGGGTGGAAATTATTACTTTTTAGGATTATTCAATTCATGTTGATGTGCTAAATTCCCTTCATGAGGATAGCACCATCTATTAAAATTAGAAAAAATGTATTCTTCAAGAGTGGAAGTGTGAACCCAGGCACAACATTATTATATGAATACCTGATTAATACCAGTAAGTCGATATCACATCTCCATGTTTTAATAGATATGCAGTGTAATTACACAATTCTTTAGTGCACAGAGGCCATGTTTTGTATTGTAATTTTGTATTAATCACTTGGACAGTGTAGTCATTCAGATCAACCATAGTAGCATGTGACCTCCTAGAGCTTTCCTTTCCTTTGAATAAAGCCAACGCTCAGGCCCAGAGTATGAGGTTCTGCAGCCATCTTCGGCCATCATTCAAGGCCACACAAGCCACTTGTTCCCCACATGAAGACACACGTGAGCACACACAGAGCCTAAAGCCTAATCGGGCCCAAGGGGTAAGTCCCCTAAGCAGAAGTGATCTGCGACTTGGGGAGCAAAAGGAGGAAGAGGGGAAGTCGGAGCCTTGCTGCAGTGGAGGAAAGAGAGAGGGGTTGGGGGAGCGTGCACTGCTTTCCAGCTATCTTCTGGAGTTAAAAACAAAAACGGTCTCCATTTTTGCCTTTGTTTTCTCCTCAGTGTTGAAGCTTTCACCGTGGATGGGCGACAAATCTCCCGCCAGAGCCTACAGTTTCATTGCAGAGAAGCCTCATTTGTAACCAACAAAGTCTGTCAGAGAAGGTGCTTCTTGCCGACTGTGACCTCAGGAGAGGCCTGGCCAAGCTCTGTGGTTCGACAAACACCTCTGGGGCACCTTTTGGGATTAATAACGAACTCACTGTGCATCTTGCTTCATGAACCCACTTTAGGCAAATGGAACCAGTGCTCCCAGTTCTTCATTTGAGAAAACAGAGCATGCAGATTTAGTAAGAGGTGGATGCCCTCAGGAAGAGGGTCAGTTTGATGTCCAGCCAGGAGCCCATATCTGCTAAGCACCTCCAGTGATGGTGCAAGGAGCCACCCCGGAGTTGCACCCAATCAGCCCCTGGCAACCATGATTAAACGTCACCACAAGTTTCGAGCACTCATTGGGAGATGACTCATTTGCACTTAGAGCCAACATGCCTTCCCTCTGTGAGGGTGGACTCAGACCATCCTGTCCCTGTCTAAGGTCACATGCAGGGGGTGGTTGTAATATCTCCCTGTCCACAGCTCTGCAGGAAATTTGCAGGGAACACACTCTGGTTAAAAACCACAGGTGATGTGGCGAGGATTTTCCCAGTAATACTGTGTGACTGGTTTATAACTATGCAGTTTTGAAACAGATAAATAACGAGTGTTGAGATTTAATTAGAACCCCCTCTAATCAGCATCTTTCTCCCTAGCAGTAGATGTGTCTGGTTTTTCTGCACTGGTCACACTGGATAGAAAGAGTTTCCTATATTTTCTGGCAAGCCACTGCTGCCGACACGTCGGGGGGTGTCAGCTTTTAATTGTAACTGTCTTGCAGAGCGGTGTTGTTTTAATATCCTGTATAGATTTTTATGTAATACACTCACTTGCAGGCAGCCCAAAGCAAGAATCAATTCTGTGAAGGGTTCTTCTTTTGTTAAAAGCCAATCTTGTTTTAATGATGCATGAAGAAATATTCGAGCATTGACATTTTTCTGTCAGGTTTCTTTTGAAAAATCAATTAAGATAATACTGCTTTGACCTAGTTATCTACTTAATGCTTATTAGGAATGTAATATGATTTACTGTCAGCATAATAATTTTTGTATCTTATCCCATTAGCTTGTGCATATTTCAAAGTGTATTACACAATGGTCACTTCTTAAAATGTAATGTAGCAGAATACATTAATTACATTGACTAGGATCATTAGACAGAAACTATCTCATTGGTTCCTTGTATCAAATTTGTATACAATCTCTATCAAGATATCACATTATTTACATGGCTAAACACCTGCTTCTCAATCAGTGTGGATTTAAGCATTTCCTTTAATGCTCACCTTCAACTATTTCTCTACAAATTACAAATAGGAGGTTTTTTTGGTTTTTTTTTTGCTTAAAATTGATTGGTTTGGGGTTAGTTATTATGTGTGGAATTTAAGCAAAATAAATCAAACAAATGAAAGACTGTATTCCCGGGTTCAGCGCTCAGTGACCTGTGCCTAAGAAGGCAGGGTGTTGCAATGAGCAGTCGGATAGTACATGGGGTGCCTGCGAACCACAAAAATGTGCAAAATCGGGCATGATTTTAAAATAGACCTCACTGTTCTTTGTTGCCTTTGTGTTAACAACGGTCAATGGCACTGTCAGAGGGAGTGCTCTCCGAGGCCCTTCCAGGGAAATGATTGATTTCTTCCCATTCGGGATTCAGAGGTAACCAGAGGCACTGCGGGCTTAACCTTGCTAAGCAGAACCCAGATTAAATGTCTCGCTGCTTTCATGTTAGGAGAGCCTGCCTTGAAAGTTAGGCTCTCTCCTGGTTTAGACTCACTACCTCTGTTCTAGTGATCTGCCTGAAATGTTACAGGTGGCAAAGCGAGGTGGCATTCTCCTTAAATGATGCGAGTGAACCGAGGTGAGCGCTGTGCTTCAACATGCCTGGGTTTTCAGAGGTCCCCCAGACCACAAGTGTCTTATTTCTTCACCCTGCTCATATGCAAGCCCATACGCTTACCTCCCTAAGGAATAATCACAACTTACTTGGTGGTCTAATTCCATCTTTATTTGTTTGGAGAGTCACCTTTGTCACTTGAAATTATTAGTGCAATCCTTATGCTCCCCCCATCTCTCCCCATCTGTATTATTAACAGGCTGCCAAATAATAAACATCTAAATACATTCATGGTATCCCTGACATTATGGAGTATTAAACATAAGCCAGTACAAGACAAAAAATTAAGGTGGCGATTAATGAAATGATGGTGTTTCTAAAGAACTTCCTACCTTATTGGTATCTTTGTTTTCAAATTCTCCCTTCTTTATATAATCTTTCCACTGAAACACGGGGGCCCAAAGATGCCATTTTGAGTCATGTGTCTGCCAAACATCATTTCAAATATACCAGTAAAATATTTGCACTTAACAAAAGTGCCCTCGTTTTACAGACAAACGTGATGAATTTATGTGGGTAGCTTAGTGTAGCTCTTTATCCCCAGCCTGGTAACATTTTAATTAATTAAAAGAGAAAAAAATCAATGAGAATAGATTTGGTTTTCTATAGGATAGTTTCCATTTTCTACTTTCCTATTTAAAATTCAAAGGATATTTTTTTAATTTTAATTTTTTGGTAACTCATAACATCTCCCCCCCTTCCCCATCTTAAAATGTATTTCTCCGGGGGCGTTGAGGGTCCAAAAGGTTGTGGTTCGTTGTCAATGCAGACGGGCCCCGAGTCCTGTGGCACGCTGCTTTGAATAAAGCGCGGAGTGGCTGGGCTGTGTGATGGCATCTTGAATTGCTAAGTGGGAGTGAGGCTGAAAGCTCCGTGTGGCAGCGCTTAGGAGGAAAAGAAACGTGCACAAAGGAAGGCAGAAGGGAACGGGGAGGACTCGCAATCCAGGCTCCCCTGCTTGTGCATAAAGCAGGAGAGGGTGGCAGGCAAGAAGCCTCCACGCGCGTGCCATCTGCCTACAGGCTCCGGACTGGGACCCCGCACTGGGCAGGTCACTTTTGAGCACCCAATTAATTGACTTGACGGGGGTAGGGGGGAGTTCCTCTCTCAGAGAGACACTATTGCAGACTGCGGTTTTCATGATGAGAAACGGTCATCGTGGATTAAAATGGGAAACCTGGAATTATTGTTTAATCATCCTTGATCAAACACATAATCCAAATAAAGAAAATTGGGAAGGTAGGCATGGCCATGGTGACTCGCTTCTACATTATTATCTCCTGCCTAACTAGGCACTTTCCCCGGGTATCTGAACTCTTTGCCTTTTAACTGTGCTTGCAGTTGCTATAGTGATGGCATAATTTTGTAATGGTCTAAAAATGACACTGGCATAGATACTGACAGATAGGAATTAATTCACTAACAAGTAATTATGTAGCGAAATGTTGACTGCCACACAGAAGGTGCACGGTGACACATTTTCTGTTTTTCAGGGATGGCAGTAACATTAGCGTTGGTCATTAGTGGTAGACATCTCAGTAGTGTTGGATACAGACTTATATGCAGACCTATTTAGTTACCTGTGTGACAGCCTTGTTCAGGACACCAGAAACAGCTGTCCTAGCCTGTATGAGCCAAAATAATTAGGCCTGTCATCTCCTCGCTCTGATTTCCCCTTCAACCTGCTCCACAAAATGCAAATATTTTGCTTTCATTGTCACAGTCACCTTGACATGGATATTGCTTTGGCGCATAACTGGATAAGATGACTCAGAATTTGCATCGTTCATTCTAATAAATTTGCTTCCCCTCCATCGCGTGGCAGGACCCATCAGATAAAGTCTCCCGGAGTGTCATCAATCACCAGCCCTGACAGACGGCTTTTGCCTTCATTTGTTACATAGGAGAACATGCTTAATTATTTGTCCTGTAATTAGTTGGGAAAATGTCAGGAAATGTCAACTCTCTGTTCGCTGTGGAAGGACTCGGCTTGAAAGCCGGGATGACTGAAGTGTCATTAATGCTGCCTAACTAGAGGAGGATCAGCTGGGGGAAAGTGAAAGCTTCTAAAAAAGTAATCATGGCGAGTTACGGAAAACGGGAGATCGGCACCCATAACAAGACGTGAGTCCTATTAGCAAACAGTTGTATTTTTCATCGGCGCCTCTTCACAGTCCAAGACGGGAGGGCAAACCCAAGAACAAGTATATTGGATTGATATAATTTCTGTCACATACTCACCACGTTACCTAAGCCAATCATGCTTAATGTATTACTATAGGGGGCACCTAATATTTAATTTGCAGATTTAAAGCTCATCTTCCCATTCGAACCGCACGGCGCAAAATTCAGTGCATATGCAAAGGTGAGTGGCTTTGCATTCATCTGGGAAGGTGGTGGACTGAATGTATAAAATCTAAATCGTCCTTCTGCTTTTAGAACCCTTTGCTAATAAGAGCAAACTGCCATTAATTATCACTTGGCAATCAAAAAAAAAAATAGTGGACAAAAATACATGTAAAAAGATGCAGTGAGGATGAAAAGCATGCAGGCAGGCGGTCTTCAGGCCCAGGACAGGGTCACCAGATAGCTGTCGTGCCCACACCCAGAATGCCAAAATGAGCTCTTTGTTAATTTCAGCTAGGAGATAAAGGCCTTCCTGATATTTTCTAAATCAGAGAGAAACAGATGCGTCAAGAAGAAAGCACAGCTTTATCACATGACAGGCAATTCCATTTTGAAATGGATGCGCCTGGGTTTTTAATTGTGCCACCGGAGCTCTGATAACTAACGGAGTGTGTGCGCAGTCGCGTCCTGCGGCCGGCCGGGCCGCTGCACCATTGTGTGCAGGATGCTAGTCGGTTAATAAAAATGCCACCAGCGAATTCCACATCTCAGGCATCGGCTATTTTCTATATCGTTGTCAAAATAATATGCTCACGTGAGATCTCTCTTTACTTAATTACTGACATTCTTTTGTGTCTTGAGAACAAGTAAATTACCGCAAGAAAGAACAATTAGGATGGCACTCTCTAGTTGAACAATTCACAACTTGTCACAGGTGGGGCTGAGCTCATTGTTAAATGGTTAAACATTTACTTCAGCAGGACCGTTAGAGCCGCTCCCTGCGAATCAGCGTTGTGGAAAGAGCGACCACCCCAACCTTCAGAACAGACGGAAAGAGTAGTTTGCTCTCCACAGACTGGCTTCAGGAAAGCAGATCTACTGTTTTATCTTTCAGAATCCAACAATCAGACGAAGTGAGCAGCTGCGAGAAACTTACAGACATTTAAGGACCATCCATTCTTGATATTCAGATTTTTGAGAAAGGTAAAACTGTAGCCACGATTACTTTGACGAGGCAGTCTTTTAAAACCTATTCTAATTTAATCTTTGTCCCTAAAATTCATCCACTTAAGGTACTATTATTAATTTCCCCAGAGGGAGGCCCTCCCTGTGGACAGCATGGGGACACGTTCCTTCCTGTCCTTTAGAAAAGAGCTTTGCCAGGGGTTCAAAGACTCAGCATCATTGGCAGATTTTGAAAAATCTGGCAATTAACCTCACAGAAGAACAACTGTGTCTTTCCAACATCCTGGGATTTTCTTTCAGTTCTTTACAGGTTGAATGATCCTTAATGAAATGCCAAAGGAATCGTTTAAAAAAAACTTCTAGTCAATTAAGTCTTGGTATTTGTATCTTGGAGAGTGGAGCTGGGCAAGCACTGGAGACATTCTAAAATCACCTCTGTGGGTACTAGTTGGGGTAGAATCGGAGGAAACCCCCTTTCATTAATAACCGAGAAGAGGTGAAAAAATAAAGTCCTTAATTTCTCTCACATTTGTCCTGATCCCTCAACTTGGAGGAATAAACAGGGACAGTTGTCTGTGAAGACGGCATTCACAGGCAGGGAGCCTCACAGGGACCCCTGTCGTTGTGAAACTTGCTTTAACTTCCCGGAGGTTTAAATACCCTGAGACTTAGCCGGTGCTGCAGGTTACGCTGCTGAGCAGGGGCAGGGGAGCATGTCCTGCTAAAGCCCGGCTCCTGCTCATTCAGCACCTTGATGGAGTTTACAGGTCATTGAAAAGCCATCCGAAGTCGCCTGGATAATTGCTAAAAATAAAACACATCCTGATGTTAAGAAAAACCAAGGATAAATTTTTTCTAGTACTCCAAGGGACACCTTCCTTCCTGGTGCAGCGTGAGGGTGAGCACCCATCGTCCGTGCCGCAGTCCCCGAACAGGCACGGGGACCACGCAGAGATGGCAGGCAAGAATCTGACTCTGCCCGGGAGGACCCTGCGTGTCACCAGTGAGACACAGGTTGTCCACGCAGGCGGCAGCTGGGGAAGGAAGTAGGCAGTGGGCAGTCTCGAGGCCGCCCAGAACCCTTTCGCTGACTTTTCCCAGCTGCTGCCTGTTATATGGAAACAGCTGTTCTAGGCAGTTCCAAGAAGACAAATGTCTTTTCCGGGGGTTTTGATAAAATAAATCGCAATCATTTGGATAAAGGCACATTTTATTAGTGACAAAAACCCACGGGTGAATTTGTTTTATGTTTTAGTAAATGAAATGTAGCAATTCAGGTTGTCACATATAAGTTTGAAAGGAGGATTTCTGGACCTATGGATTTCCCTACATACATACGGTGTTTTATGCCCTCCTCTCAAATGAGTTTCTAAGGGCTGGGAGAACGATAAATGATTTCTTTCTTTGGGGAGACGCCACAGCCTTTTCTTTTTCTGGAGGAGCAGACAGGGGCCTGCAAATTGGTCAAGATCATTTGCTGCTCCAGAGGCAGAAACAGCCAGATTCTTTCCCAAGAGTGAAGGTATTTTGAACGTGCAGGAAGCAAGCTTCTCGCCAGGCAGTGCGCGCAGAGCCGTCAGGCTGGGGAGAGCAGCGCAGCGGCCTCCCGCTCGCTCCAGGTCGGCAGGTTCCCGGACACGGCGTCTATTTTATGAAATGATTAATGCGGGGAAGGGGCTCCCGTTTTTACATTACCATATTTAAGCAGACACAATAAACTGGGAATCCTTACAAACAGGACGGCTTTCGCGGCATTATGGACAAATAACAATACAATGCACCTGAAACAATACGTTGAAGAGGGAGAAAAACAAAGATGTAAGGTCAGACAATATCTCACATAACATTTGGAAAAGGCTGCCAATTGTTTGGATAGCGGTACAATGGCAAAGCCTCTTAGAACGTTGTTAAGTCTTTATTCAGTAATACATTATCATGCATATTTCATAGCGGGGATTACTAAGACAGAATTGTGTGTCATTTTTGTTGTATGTCTTTATAATTACACCTTGAAGCCACAACTAGGTTTTTTTTGAAACTACATATTCATGAAAAGCGGACTTGTAATTTGATAAAGGGGAGCCTGTGTTCCCGGCTCCATTCAAACGGCATGGAGAAGCAGAATTAAAGTAGGCATCTGTGTTCTCCGCATTAATCTCCTCGAGCACATTCCAGCTGCTCTGATGTGCAGGAGGGAGATAAGTCCTGAGCGGACTGGAGCTGCGCGGGCCAGACAACTCTATTATTGGCTTCATAATTGCTTAATTAAACTTTTGTCACTAATCATTATGAGGGCAATAGAGCTGTTATACTGGCTTCTGTTAAGCAAAAATCAATAAACTGTTGGAGTTAATTTCGCCGTATTTTTTGTCCTGCAAATGAAATTCATTGCTGCCGGTTAGTGATCTGTGTGGCTGGCGCCCGACTGATATGAGCAGCCATCACCATTTGAATTGAGGGGATTCAGTCGCACATGAATATGAACAAATGGCAAACATAAATCTCCTGCATGAAGTACACCTTCTATCCCTTTATTATGGAACAATTGACCCATCTAAAATGAATTCTAATGCCAGGAAAGCGTTTAGATTTAAATTACACCATGGTCTTCTGGATCTGAAAGATGGCGGCATAAAAAAGATTAATATGCTAATTATTTTTCTCCTTATTTTTTTCCGTCGACATCCACGGTGGGGTATTGTGAAGCGTGTAAATAAGATGACTGTTTTGTCAAGAAATGGCTCTGAGGCACACTATATTCCACCGCAATTTCATTTGTTTATTCAGAGCCTCACTCCAGATTTTAACTGTGTTTGCAATAACACTTTATTTTTCACATAATGTTTTCCTTTCACAGAGAATTCCTGGGATAAGTAAAGCATGTTTTTGTTTATTGAAATAGATTTAATGGTGTTATGAATGATGATATACTTAACCAAGGCTGTATTTATAAATTCCCGTCAAACTTTTATTTCCCCCCCTCTTCCCGGGCTTATGGAATTGATCCCCGATTGTGCCGTCTCTCCTCGGTCTTTTGTGTCGGGCAGGGACACGGAGGCGGCGGAGGGACAGAGGTTTTGTTATTGAGGCACCATCCATTGGCCAAGTTACCCAGGCCCCCTCCCCCCCCCCAGCCCCTGGCCTTTTTCAAATGAAAAAGAAACGGAAAGCAAAACCTTGACCTCACTGGGCATGAGACTGGTGTGCAGTTACCCCGAAATCCTTGCCTGCTCGAGGGGCAGGGTGATCAGAAGTGTTGACTCTGATTCTTCTCCAAAGTGGCTTTGATGTCACCAATAACACTCCGAGGAAGCACGACTGAAAAGGAGGAGGGAGAGTCCTTTCTGTGTGGTGTTTCAGTGCCACCCTGTACTTCTGCAAGGGTCCCACATGCCCATGTGCTGTGGCTGGCCCAGGAGGCCACCTGTGGCCACCTCACAGGACGCACCTGACGTCCTGGATGCCCTGCTCATCATGGAGCACATGAAACAATGGTGACATCCTCTCTGAAGCTGGAGAGTCAAGTTCAATTGTAGAAAGAAAATTACTTACTCTTTGAAGATGAAGAGGAGAGAGACAATCCATTCTGAATGATTTATTGCTGTGTGTACTCAAATGAAAAGGAAAATAAAAACCAAAAAAATTAACGAGAATCTTCCCATCATTTAATTTCTCTGAATTGTCATACCATACATTTATTACCCATTGCTCAGCTTTCTTTGTCCGCGAATAAAGATGTTGAAAGTTGTGTAACTTGATTGTCAAAACCACCCTTTGGGCTCCGTTATTTGATGAATGCGTGTGTATCTTACTTTACGCTTATCGAAGGGCGACTGCTTCCATTTCCCAAAATGGTTTGAACATAATAGGTGTTCATTTAATGCTGTGTAATCAATGAACTAATACATTTGGCACCGCGTGGCTTCATTTCTAACAGGGTGTGGCAGGGCAAGTCAGGCAAAGTAGTTTTTTAATGATCGAATTATAATATTTGGCTTTCCAGGATTAGGGGGCTAAAATAAGTGATACTAAGAAACCAAACATAGAAGGGAAAGACACAATCTCACAGCAAACTACCAGGAGTGTATTTCCTTATTAATGTGGTCTCAATTTGCTTCTGTATTTTTAATTTTTCTCTTTCTCGTGGAGAATCAGTGTTTTATGTGAGGGTGGGAAACATTGCACATGTTATTAGCACGCTATATACCTTTATCATCATAATTATTATTATTTATATAGTCTGCAACAACAGAGGGAGGGTGGGGCCTGATAAATCTTCTTCTAATAAGAAACATGCCTGACATCGTGACAGCAGATCCAGGAGAATACTCATTCTTGAGCCCCAAACAAGTTTCCCTAAATAACAGATTCTCGGGAAATACTATTTAAAATCACATGTAGATTAAAAGAGGCACGGCAGTGCATACTGGGATTCTAATTTCCATGACTGCATTCATTATATGATTTAAAGGAGCTTACAGTGTAAAAGACACTGTACCTTCTGATTGAATCGCAATATTTGAGTACCCTACGAGTCTTTCACATTATTCTTACATAAAATTGCAGCTTTCTCATTCCAATGTGCTTGGTGTATTGAGATTTAAAGCTATATAAAGCTTGTATAAGTATATGATTTGTCCTCTAAAACACTGAAAAGTCAACGGGATTTAGAGACCTTTCAATAAAGATGTAGGTGCCCAGGCTAAGGAAAGCCACCCATGCTGGGGACTGAATTAAGCAAGCTCGTCCTCTGGAATTTTCTGACAGACCTGCTGTGTAGGTCAGGTCCCAGGGGCAAGTGGTACAGACACCTCGAAAGTCCCTTGAATTTTTACTTGAGAAACAGTAATCTCTTCCCATGTACCTGGGGCCTAGGTAAAGTTGCCACCAACAGGTGTGCCTTGGATACTTTCTTGGAATAAAAAATAATTGAGCTTTTATTTTTATGAAACTCAGTATTTGAAAGCATTTAATGTCACGCTAGTCTAGGCTGTTGTTTACTTTCCTTTTAAAATGCAATTCCTCCCCCCCCCCCCCCTGTGTGCTACTCATCCCTTGACAGATGACATTGATTTCAGTTTATCAACAATTTTTTAGGCCTCTACTGAAATTCAGCCGTAATGCTGGCACTGGAGGAGAGGGCACTCACAGGTTAAGTAAGATGCCACCACAATTTATGTGCAGGTGTGTCTCCAAGATAATCATTTGACTCCTGTCATGTACAGATACTTTCAGTGTTGGGCTGGGTCAGGGTGGATTCAATTGTAATAACTGGGCAACATTTATTAAAAGTTTCTAGTGTTTGTGAACAATTAAAAATGTAAGGTCTTTCACTTCAGATAGCTTAATTTTCCCTCCAAATGGAAAAGTCAAAGTAGATAGAGAAATAGGCAGGGGGAGGAGAGAGAGAATTATTTTAAATATAAAACAATTACGAACACACTTAAGTATATTAAGTTTAAGTGCATTAAGAATACTCTTAAATATGAGAAAGGAAAATAAAATTGTTCAGATTATTTTTGCTGATTATTTTATTATTAACTTTTAATCCTCATTTGAGAATATGTTTTTATTGATTTTAGAGAGAGAGGAAGGAAGAAAGAGAGAGATATTGATGTGAGAGTGAAACATGGATCGGTTGCCTATTATACCTGACCAGGGATCGAACCCACAACCCAGGTATGTGCCCTGACTGAGAATCAAACCCGAAACCTTTCGGTGCATGGGACATGCTCCACCCAGCCAGGGATTGCTGATTAGTTTAATTTGGATTTGGAATTTTAGTTTTTATTTTAGTTTGAAGTTGGTAGACATCATTCCTTTTGGGACCTAATTCCTTAAGGAAAATTTGAAAGTCAAATTGAAAACTGGCCATCCATGGAACCAGAGATAATGGAGGGAAAAGATGACCCTGAGGAGTTGTTGCCCTCATGGATGACTCCACTCACCTGTTCAGCCACCTTCACGAGGTCCCTCACTTCCTTGGCTTAGCACCTGGACCCTCCCCATGGGCACCCAGTCTCTACACCCACTGTCCTGTACAACCTCCCGACAGGCGCTGGGCACTAGAAGTGGACTCGTGCAGGGTCCCTGACGGGCCTTCAGGCTTCCTGTCGCCCACACCAGGACATCACCCTTCCCCGTGTCACTCTTCCTGCTAATTCACAGAACCACGCTCTTAATAACAGTAGATATTATACTGCTCTCTGTGAGTTGAGAAAGCATTACTTATGCTCTGTAGAAAGTAACAAAATAAAAAAAATTAAAACCACCCGTAATCTGCAACCCAGAAATAACCACTGCCAGCATTGTCAGGTATAGTCTCATGTGGTGTGTACTCACGGTTCTGTGTGTGTGTATGTTCTTACAGTTTTCCTTTCTTACAGGGGAAGAAACATAACTTATCCAAATCTGTGCCTCACCCAACACCTACACAGTAGAATATTTGTTTTAAGTAAATGGATGAAAAGGTAGGTTTAAAGTTTTACTTTTTTCCTTTACACAGTGATTTCTTAATTGTCTGAAAATAAAAAGTGCTGTCATTTTGTGCCTTTGGTGTCAAGGAATTAATTAGATTGATATTCCACAGAATTTATCTACCTTTTGACAAAACAAACATTTCCCTTTGCACACATCCCTCGTCACTGTGTTTAACTTGCGCATGTGCCTGAGAAGGACAAATGCCATTTGTTTGCATTAAGAGTCGAAGGTGTCTTTTCTTAAACTACTAATCACAAACAAGACTTCTAAGACATGCTCATATATGATGCCAGGACTGAAAACAATTGTTTAGAAAATGATATTTATATTAAATTTCTAACCAGCTCTACACCCCAATCAGTAGTACTTGTTTCCTTATAGCTAGATGACGGCAAGATGCTACATTTGCCATTAAAAATTGTACCCTAAATATTGTTAAACCCTCTTAAGGGCACTTGCCGGATCTATTTTTATAACTTACAATGAGGGAAGACACTTGTCTTTAGCAAAATTGTCACCTGGAGCAGCAGTCATCTTGGTGTCCCTCCTGATTTTACTGCCATGGCACTGTGGCCAATGCAATTCACCACAGAAATTATTTGCATGGCGATTTGGAAAAGAGAGAGAAGAGCGGTCTTTTTCTTGCCAGCGTCTTCTCTTCTCCCCTACAGAGGACGATGAAGAGCTGTTATTTTGATTATTACTTTAGGTCCTGATGAAGTATTAGAAACAAATTAAAAATAATTGATTATGGCCTTTTTGGTTTTCTCAACCCAGGAGCAAACTTGGAGGAAAAGTGGAAAAGCCAGCGTGGTGTGGGGATGTTCCTGGGCAGCCGTCGGGCCTCACGGCAAGTGACTGTCATCCTAAAAATAACAGTGCATCCAGCCGAACACTGTGCTCGACTTTGTCCTCTGGTCCCTCGTCTCTGCAGTTCAGCCCTGCTAGTGGGTCACCAGGGCTCTTTGCCATAAACTGAAGAAAAAACATTATCTTGACTCTCCTCTGAATTTAAGCTGTTAGTGCTGCTTTTGTTTTGTTTTTTCCAATCACATAAAAATTTTAGGTAGACTGAACAAGGGAGAACAGTTTTGAGGTTGGTTTTGTGTAATGATAGAATTGTAAGAACTGCAGCTTTCCTGGGGCAGGGTGGGGACGTGTGGAAGTGACCCTGTTCCCCGCTGAGCACAATGAACTTCACACCAAGGCCTGTCTAGGTAGTGGGGACCCAAAGAGGGACTGTGCCTTTTGTGAAAATCATTATGAATTTACAGGGCGGTGTGATAATTCTGGTTTTGAGATTTTTTTCTTTTTCTTTTTTAGTGAAAGCCAGATTATTAATGGACTGAAAATACTTCATTAATTTTCACTGAAAGTAGCAAAAGGAAATAGTGTCTTGGAAAAGATTAACATTTAGGCTGTAACATGATGATCCGAGGGTTGCTCTGACTTCTCTTTGGGCTGCAATGGGGCTGCGAGGGCACCTCTCTCAGTGTCCGTCCCCTGGCCTCTCATTTCCCAAGAGGGACAGAGCAGGGAGCTTTGCACATGAATCCCCTGCCCCTGAAGGAAGCCCTTCCTGGAGGCTCATTGATACCAGTGTTTATTCAGGAAAACTCCTGAAGCGTGGCAAGCATGAAAACACGGTATTAAATGTGGAAACTTTCATTTTCATCTCATTAAGAGGGCATGAATTGAATGCTAATTATAAAAGTGAAAGGAAATAAAAATGGCTGCCCCAGGTTCTCCAATTAAACCAACATCGCTTTGGCTGCATTCATAAAAACAGTATGTATTTAATGAAATGTGTTTAATAATTAACCTGTATCAGGTTTAAATGATGCTGTAGAAAGATAGACGGTGGCTTCCATAGGGGACACCTTGTCAGAAGAGCTCATTTGTGAGACTTCATCGTAATATATTTTTAGTAGTGTGTTTTGCCAGTGTTCAAGTTAGCAACTTAAAATTTTAAATGTTTGCAGTTCTCAACTCCGGGGTTCTGAAAACAGACTGACTTCCTCTCAAAATGTAACCAAATAATTTCACGTGACTTTTAAAGTCAGTGCGTGTGATAAGCAACCTCAGTGAGCGTGTCTCTTCCAGCCCCAGATCCCTATTCCGGTGGCCAGACTCCAGGCTGGGGTGCGCCCTGGCTCCCAGGCTGTTTCCCAGAGGCTGGGTGGTTGCTGAGTCTGCTGCACGTGAGCGGTGCTCCCCCGTCCCAGCTTCCAGGTGCTGTCAGAGGTCAAGGTGGGGGCTCGACCCCCGGCGATGGGCCCAGGCGGGGCAGATGCAGTCGGGACACGCACGAGTCCCCAGCAGGCGGCCGTGAGCCTGTGTGCGCAGAGCCTTGCACAGTGCCCTCTGCCGAGCCTTCCCTTCCCCGATCGCAGCCTCCTTCTGTTGCCAGTATCATGTCATGCTCAAACTGAAAACAAAAGATCAAAAGCTTACACACGATGTCAGTGAGCGGGTCTCTCAAGTCCAGAAACCTCTGTTTATTATTTTAAGAAAACTGAGCTAATTTCTTTAAAGCAGGCCAGACAGGCGCCGCCTCCCTCCTTGGGATGATCCATGCGGTTTCATATGACAGGCCGGCGCTTGTCCCTTGGCAATGGGAGCGCTGAGTTTTTAGCCACATTGATGTCTTTGTGAAGGTGATACATGCGGTCTGTCTGTCAGACAAATACCCCAACAAGTACAGGTATTTATCAAATTACCTTTAAACTTGCAGGTTTGAGGGGCCTTTTCAGCTAGACGTGGGAAGGCATGCTTGGCTCATTCACACAGAAATCACTTAATGATAGTTAATATCGCCCTGTAATCTCTGCTGCTCCCATTTAATTGCAACTTTTTGAAGTCTGTCTGCACCCCTGGAGGACGATGGCGGATCCTTCGGTTTCAGGCGCGATTCAGGTGGTCCTGGGCTCACAGGGAAGCAGGGGGTCAGCTGAGAGCCATCACCTGTGGAGCAGTGCTGGGGCCCCCTCCTGGAGGGCTTCCTTGGTTTCTCCTTGGACCAGCTGCACCCGTGTCTCCCTTGCAGAAGATTGACCTCTGTAAAAAACCTGGCAATGGGCTTGTGGCTACTTTGCAAAAAATAAAAAAAAAAGATATTTTTTAGACCAAAACACCAGCTTTTGAAAACCACACAATTCAAGATGAACTTGGTTGGAAATAGCAATAAAATAATTGGAAAGTATTGAGTGCTCCTCCATTGTGGGAGAGAATCAGAAGGTGAGATAATGTCTGTACTGTCCAGGTGAGGGTGTTATACATTTTCTTTAATTAGAGAAAGTTCCTCTTAGTGGATGCCCCTGCCCCCAGTGGCTCTACTTTCTCTGTTCCTGCAAAATAGGATGAAAGTGAATTTTGTTCCAAGTGTCCATCTCTCCTACTCGTCCTGAAGTAGCATAGTAAGAGGTGAGGAAAATTCCTTGGTGAGTGGAATGGGGAAACTGAGACAGATAACTGATTCCAGCTGCCCTCAACCAGCACCCTGGCTCACCTGTCTCCTTCTCCCTCGCACATTTACTCCCTTAAGCATTAAGCCCTCGGGACAATGAGGTTCTGATCAGCATCAAATAATCTTAGGAATAAAGCCACAGGTCTGTTGACTATGGAGACAGTTTTGGTAAACTAGAGATAACATATAGGCCTTAGTTGTGTTTCAGCTCCAGGCCCAAAAAAGCAGCAAAAACAGATGAAACTAAGCCATGGCAGGCATCAGGACCAGATGCAATGACCAAAGACCCTTTACCCTAGAGCTGACCAATCAGTAGAAACCACAACCCTGACCCTATATGCTCATTTTGATAAATCAGCATATTAAAGGACACACCTGGAAAGCTGATGAATAGTCTATGGAGATTCTCCCCTTTGATCCCCCCTAAAATTCCTGACTTTAGAAAACAAATAAAAACTCTTAAGACAAAGGACCAAGTGCATGGTTCTCTCTAGAGCATGTCTGCGCCTTCCTTCTTCAGGCGTGTATCTTTGCTTTCTTTCTCCTAAGCTCTAAGCCCTTCTTTTGCCTCTGTAACTTGTTTCCTGAGTCCACACAACCCAGCTGGCTCACTTCTTCTGCCTCTGTGACTTTGTTTCTAAAAGGCCAAGGCAGCATTCTGAGCAGCCTGCTCGAATCTTCTCTTTGAGCGTACTTTTGTTTTGTCTGCTAAATAAACTTCCTCTTGCGTTAGAATTCTTGGCTCTGAATTCTTTCTTTGCCAAACTCAAGAACTGAAAGCCCACATCGCCGATAACAGTCCACACTAAATTTCCCTTCTGGGCTACATAAATAAACAAACACATAAAAACTAATGTTTAAACATTTTTCACTCTGTCTTCTCTACTTTGATTATATAGAAACAGACTTAATGGCCAATAATTACTCCAAATACATGGCTAAATGTGACTCTAAATTTTTCCAATCAAAAACTCATAAAATCATCAACAAATTAACAGACTCACCAGTATCACTTAGCTTTATCTGAATTTCATAGATCAAATTGATATTTATATGCAATAATTTATTTTTTCATTTAATTGAAAATACACTGCAGGGTGGGTCTTCACATATCTGCTAGGAACATCAAAGTATTTGTGTAAAGTTAATGACAATCTGACCTGTAAGAGCTGTCAGATACTGTAGCCCATAAAACCGGGAAATACAATTTCAACCACAAATGTGGAGAGGTGGCGGCTAACATTATGATAGAAGCCTTAATGTGTTGAATATTTTATTTGACTTTTGAAGCAAAACGGTATGTAATTTTTAAAAGTGTGAACATATTCTCAGCAGACGCATGGCTTAAGGGTTCCACTGGTTAGGGAATTATCTTAATTAAAATTATTTATGTTGGCTGCCAAGAGTTTCTAACATTTTAGCTTTTCTTTCCCTTTCTTTGGGGTTATGGGTGAACTGTTTCTATTTACCTCCTTGGCTGGATCTAGCAGACATTTCCACATAGAAAATGGCACTTATTCTCAACCACGTATTCTATTTATTCGTTGTTTGTTATTTGAGGGCTCCTCCTTTTTGTTTTCCTGAGTCAAAAAGTTACGTGGGAGAGAGGTCAGGAGGGATGGGGCAGCTGGATGTTAGCTCTGGACATCAGGGCTCATGCCTGCCTGTTGCAGTCCTGTTTCCCAGGCATCCCCTCATCAGATGGAAGGCGACATGGATCAGGTGCACAGTATCTCTATGTTATTCCTCCCCCTTTTATTACAAAATCAATACCAAACCCAATTGGATGATTGCACCCGAATAATTCTCAGTTGCTTCAGGTAGGCGTGCGGCCACCTTACAATCATCTAGAAGGATAAATGCATGAATTAATTGATTAATTACACTGTGTCTCTGCACATCCAGCAGGGCATGCTGAGTTGCAAGGGCCATGCAAGTGAAGTCTCCCTGCTGTGGAGCTGGGCGTTAATTCCACCCAGGCCATGGGCTGATTTTTGTCTTGTTTCTTTTTGTCTTGGAGATGACTGCCTGGACTTCAAAGGATGCTTTAAATTTGAATCTCTTCTCCATGGCAAAAGCCAGTGTTAAAAGACTGGGATTACAATGAAAATTCTGCAGTTAAATGCCTGAGCTCGTCTTCGCACGAACTTCACAACAGTTAATGACATACATAAACCTATCAGTGTTTTCAAGACTGAGTGCTTTTGGAGTTTAGCCTGGGAAACCCACACTCGTTATTTAAAGGCTAGAGTAACGTGCTTTTATTTCCATACCCTAAAAGCCTCCGGGGACCTAGGTTCCCTGGCCCTGGCAGTGTGCTGCTTCTGAAATAAACAGTCAGCACAGCCTGAGGACCGCCGTTAACACTGAGCACCATTCTTACATCCAGACCCACGCCCGGGACCCGCACCTTCTCCCTGAATCAGATGGAGGTAGTTGACCAATTTCTGAAGGAAATCTTTCAGGTGTGAGCGCTTCTAAACCCTCTGGCCAGTACCTGGGTGAACAGCTGAAAGCTAAGCGTGATCATTTAGTGATTCACGTGTTGGTATAACTTGTCCCATCAGACACACACTCCTGGACCCCATCGCCTGTCTCTGGTCGCTTTCACATTGGCTACCAGTCAGATGCCCCATTCACGTCTTTGGGCTTTTAAAGAACCAGTTCCTACTTTTTCGTGGTAAGAGTGCTAACTTCAGGCTTACTCTTCTCCATGTCCTTGCCCCTCTGACTCCCATGTTCACACACTGTCTCCTCAGACAGCCCTCTGCTCCTTGTGCCACCAAGTTCCTGTCTCTCGCACCCCATCGAGTCACAGCGATCCTGCAATTATTTTGCACACCAACCAGTACGTATTTTATGTGACTCAATGGTCTTTAGAACTTTGCTGTATGTTTTGTTATGTTCTCCTGTGCCATGTACATGTGTGTATGTATTATGTGTGTACATATATGTGTGTTCACACACGTCACTGAGGCTCTGCCTCTGGTGATCTCAATGGTTTTTGTGAAATACTTGCTATGCGTCTGCTTGATTTTCTTAAGAATGAATCTAAAGAATTCCCCATTCTTAAGAATTATTTCCTTGGACTTCTTTCTTAAAACATTAGGGGGAATTCAGAAGCTGAAAGGGAAGCGCTGTCATGAAGCCCGGCCATTGTCTTTCTGGGGCCCATTCGTTCTGTAACAGCTCTGTCATCTACGGTCCCTCCGCTTGCTCGTCCACTGCCTCCCCGGTCCAGCAACACAAAAGGTGGCTTTGCTCAACCTTGAGCTTGGGTGCTCGCGGCTCGGGCTCTGTGGCCGACCATTCTCAGCTGCTGCTCGTCCCCAGTAATTAGCCTGTGATGGCTGCTGCCTCTTGTGGCTTTTCCTGTGAGAGACATTTGACACAGCAGACATCAGAGGGATTTTTCAGGAGGCTCTTGTGGCGTCCGAATGGCTCTTAATTAACCACTTAGGTACCCTCCTTCACTCCCCTGCTTGGCACTTTCCAAATGGTAGGGGTTGCACTGTGGATCTAAACTCTGGGGGAAGCATGCTATCAAAAGATCTTGTAAATGAAGGCTTGTGTAAATTATTTTTAATGATTCCCTCCTGGCACATCATTATGTTTGTAGCTACACACAGGCACTTCAGAGATGGCTCGTCTTCCGCGAGGTCAGCTGCAGGACCACCATAACTAGCTGCAGTCAGTAAATGGCTTATTAATTAGCGCAGTGATTTTACATTGCTAAGAGCTCTGATGTATGGAGCTGGAATTGTAATTGTGTGGAATCGAAATAATAAGCCATCTCCGGGCTCCTCATGCAAATTGGCGTATTATAAAATCATTACCTATCTAAACACTGAGTTTTAATAAGAATTACAATGATGAATTTTATGATAATTGACACTCAAATTTTAATCTCTTGGATTTTTATCATTTTGGTGGTTAAAGTGTGTTCTAATTAAATGTTGCTTAAAATGCAAAGGATTGTTTAACAATTCTATTCTAGTTCTTCTAGTTCAAATTAGGTTATTCTCTTTGGTCACAGGAAATAGGCCTTCTTAGTAACAGATATGTGACATTGTGTAACACTTGTTCAGAAAGATGTTTAATCATCACTTTTTTTTAAGTGAGTGTGATTTTGATGATGATATAGTATCAACTGTGAAACAAAGAAAACTAAATGGCATTGGACTTGACTCCCATAGCGTGAGTGACATGCAGTGAAAAGTAAAAATCAAGGAAACATATTACACCTTCATGGGAGCACATGGGTTTGGGGTGCAAACTGAATTTTTAATAATTATGGCTTCAGTAACAAAATTTCTCTTTTAAAGCCTATGAAATGCAATTTAGTTTTAATGTACTGATATAAAACCCCCAAAACTGTGATTTATGAATGACATCATACAATAAATGATTTAAAGTCCCCAATACTGTGACTTATGTATGACATCCTGTAATAAAGGACTATCATTATTTCAAAAGCAAACCTTAATAGGAAAAAGAAACAAAGTTTTGTTTTAATTTGATGTGGAAGAAACAAATCATGTGTGTTATCACTGTTGCATACAAAATACACCTCATTGAAATAATTCAGAAACTTACCATAATAGCCACCCCATGATATGACTAGAATTATCATGCTGTTTTCTTTTCTTTTTAAAAATATATCTTTATTGATTTCAGAGAGAGAAAGGGAGAGGGAGAGAGAGAGATAGAAACATTAATGATGAGTCATTGATCAGCTGCCTCCTGCACGCCCCCCACTGGGGATTGAGCCTGAAACCCGGGCATGTGCCCTGACTGGGAATCTAACCATAATCTCCTGGATCCTAGGTCGATGCTCAACGGCTGAGCCATGTTCGCCAGGCTCATGCTGTTTTCTTAAAGACGAATCCAGTTTGGGCCTGGAAGAAGTATTTCCTGTCTTTTATGATGCTGAATGTATCTCCAAGGACCACAGAAAACTTAACATGTGGACTAATATTAGACTGAGAGACTTAAAAAGAAATTACTGGATTTGAAAAATAAATAACTTTTTAAAGAAAATCAATGTTTTATCTTTTGAAAGTGATGATGCACAATTGGCTCTGGATCATTTTCCAAATGCGTTGCAGATGAAATGTAGATATTTAAAATGGATGCACTCCTGCTAATTCCCTGGAGAGACTCTAAGGATCTCATTGGAGAGGTGAACAGGGCCGGCTCTACCTCCAGTTGACTGGAAGCCAGAGTGTATCTGGGCTCCTGGAATCAGCAAGGCAAGGCTGCAGAGATCGGGGGGGTTCTTTGTGAGTGAGCTCATCATTTATAAATGGCTCAGCTAGTGGGCTGAACAACTGGGGAGGAGAACAGGAGACCTCATCCAGCACAGCAGGAGTTGGCTTTCCTCTCCTCTTGTCTCCAGGATCTGGCCTCACCCATGCCACTTCTCCACGCCTGAAGCTGCTGTGGGGGGTCCATTCCCACAAATGCCGAAGGTACCTCCTCCATGAACCACCATGGCACCTGATCAACTCATCTGATCAGAGGCGAGGAGCCCACACAGTCACCTGCCCAGGTAATACATCTGTTTGAACTTGGAGTAAAACATTTTAAATGCAAACAGCAAAACTGCAGCCTCTCTACCCCATTCCATCAATGACTTTGACTGTTACACCGTGTACCCAGCACACCTCAGGAATGGTGTTTTGGGGCTGCTCTAATAATGTGCCACACACTGGGCAGGCTAAACAATAGGAATTACTCTCTCTTAGCTCTGGAGACCAGAAGTTTGAAATTAAGCTGTCGCAGAGCCACGCTCCCTCCAAAGGCTTTAGGGTAGGGCTTTTTCTGCCTCTCCCAGCTCCTGGTGCCTGCCTGGAATCTCTGGTGATCTTTGACTTGTGGACACATCACTCCAGTGTCTGCTTTCATCCTCACATCGTGTTCACTCCTGTGTCTGTGCCCAAATTTCCCTATTAAAAGGATACCAGTCATCAGATTAGGAACCACTGTAATCTAAGACACCCTCATCTAAACTTAGCTAATTACATCTACAAAGATCTTACTTTCAAATAAAGTCACATCTGAGGTTCTGAGTGGGAGTGAATTTGGGAGCATATCATTTAACTGACTATGCCACTAATTCAAGGAAGAAAGACGAGGGCAATGGACACTTAGGCAGCTCCTTTTTCCTGGTCCTTTTATGAGGAAGGCAGAGACCTTTCACAAGGTTACCCCACCACTTCCAAACACACAGACTAATGTCTTCCTCTTACTGACTAAAATAGGTTCACAACACAAGGTGATTTTTGAGTAGTGTCTCCTCAAACTCTAGATAAAGATGGTGCTTGCATTATACTTACATATATATGTATGCACATATATATATATATAATATATTTACTTAGTTATTATGAGGAATTGGCTCATATAATGATAAAAAGTCCCACAATCAGCTGCTGGCTGGCAGGCTGGAGACCCAGAGAGCTGGTGGTGGTGTTCTGGTCTGAGTCTAAGGGCAGGAGAAGACCAATGCCCCAGCGCAGCAGTCAAGCAGAAGGCAAATTCTCCCCCCCTCTGCTTTTTATTTTTTTCTGACGTTCAAGGGATTGGAAGACGATGCCCACCTTGGGGAGGGCCATCTGCTTTACTACTCCACTGTTCAAAGGCTAATCTCATCTGGAAACTCCCCACAGACACACCCACGGTAACATTTAGCCAAATATCTGGGTGATCTCCTGGCCCAGCAAGTTGCCCCAGGCATGGACCATCACAGCCCTAGGGCCCTAGATGGTGAGAACAGTAACAGGCTGCTTATCTGACATCTCATCCCTAATATTTGGAAACTCCTTGCCCCTAAGATGAACCCAAGGAGGAGACCACTTAGAGCTGCAGGCCCTCAGCCTGCTACTTGTTAACACTGCCTTGACCTCCCGCTCTGAGCTCTCTTGTGGTGAGTAGAAGACAAAGACTCACAGGGTTGTCCCAGCCTATGCATGTGGGAGTGAGGAGTGTTCCCATAGGCATGCTTTGGAGGTGACTTGGGTTGTCCCTACCATCCCTGCCTGAGCCCAGACCCCCTCCTGGCCCCTAGGCTCTGGGATGTGTCCTTGCCCATTGCAATGTTTTCCACCAACTGCAACCTCAGCAATCCATGCTCGGTATCTAACTTCTGTGTTTCTAACTTCTGACAGGCCACTGGAAGCCAATTCTGGTTTCTCCTGTCCCTCAGCATCCGGGCCCTGAGTTTTCTCACTAAAGGGATCTGGCCCATGAATGTGTAGTTGTCAGTGCATGTCACCCTGGTGTTTGTACACACAATCTAACTTTTGAAAGTGAAGTGATGTAAACATAATAGGAGGACTGTGGTAATTACATGTCTGTTTCTGACTTTGTAGGCAGATAAACAGATCCTAAAGGTTCTCATATGTAATCAAAGCAAAGTTAGAAGAGTTGCTCATTACATGATTATATTTTGGAATAAGCTTCTGAAACTAGTAACCAACCATTGGCGGAAAAAACATTCTGTTTCTAACTCATCAACATAAAGAATATAGCTACTTCTTATTAAAATTCTGTTTTAAAACTGAGATAATTCAGATCATCAGGTAACAGAGCTGATGAGTTGAGAATGCTAGCTGCTGCTCAATAACATTCCCTTCTTTCTCAATAATGGTTTTATTCTGAGAGGCAAGGCAGAAAGAAAAAAGACTACGCTTCCCAGGCTTCTTTGCAGCCCGATGTGGCTGCACGGCTGATGTGGCCAATCAGATGTTAAGGGTAGATGGCCCTGGGCTTCTGGAAAGCCGTTTGTGAGCTAACTCATGTCAGATCCAGGCCACATCTATCTCTTTAAACACCATTTCTTCTAGTCTCTGCAGCTGGTAAAGGAAGGCAGTTTTGAGTTGCAATGACCTCTTTTCCAGCGTCTCTACCTGAATGTCAGCCTGGGGAGTCTGTGGGTTGCACTGCCCAACATTTTCATAGATATTCACTTAAATGGACTTCGTGGGTATCCCTGTCACCATGCAGTATGCAATGGGACATAGAGAAAGGGAGGAGGAAATTGGACACTTCTTTCTAATCTTTTGTGACAGAATCTCAGGCCTTGTATATGTGGGCTCCTTCCTCACTCTCAGTCTCTGGGGCCGGTACCACCTCCTGAGGGTCATCTGAGGTCAAGGAACCCAGGTGTGGCCAGATAAGTCTTCTATCCCCATGGCAATGGCTGGTCCAATAAGGGTCAATCAAATGGTTTGCTGGAATACGACAAAGAGGCTCCTTTCCAGTGGGATGAATTGCTGCAGGGATGACATAAAATTGGCACTGCTGGGGTCTCCACAGGGAAATCTACCTGGAGCAGAGAAGAACCAAAACCTGGAGAGGAGCATCCTCACAGCATCACTTCAGCCTGAGTCCAGCTGTGCCTGACGCAAGTCTAGTTTGGAACCTTTCAGTTATATATAGTAGTATATATTCTATTTTCTAAACCACTTTAGATTTGCTGTTGTTTTTTTTCCACCTCAGCCAGGAGCTATGATAACAAGGAGGTCACATGAGACTAGCAGGGCTTAGGGCTAGGCCAGGAGAATGGGAGCTGAGCCAGATTTGAACACTTTCTATAGGTGTAGCACAGAGTCTGGCTCTTAGTCCATGTGGCAGCCTGGAAAATGGTCCCCATTAGATATCCCTATCTGAGCCCATGGGAACTATGAACATCGTCTTATATAGCAAAATTGACTTTGCTGATGCAATTAAGGATCTTAACACGGGGAGAATATCCTAAATTATCTGAGGGGGCACATATCACCACATGTGCCCTTATAAGGGGAGACCAGAGAGTAATCTGACCCAGGCACACAGAAGAGGAGGCAGGGCCTGACCACAGAGACAGAGGTTGGGGTGGCAGATCTTCAAAAAAATTAATACTAGAACTACCACCTTATGATCTAGCAATCTCATTTCTGGGTATATATCCAAGGTAATTAAAATCACCATCTTGAAGAGATACTTGCACCCCCAGGTTCGCTGCAGCATTATTCACAAAAACCAAGATATGAAAATATATTCAGCTGTAAAAAAGAAAGTAAATCCTGCCATTTGTGACAATATGGATGGACTTTGAGGACATTGTGCTAAGTGAAATAAGTCAGACAAAAAAAGACAAACGCTGTATGATCTCACTTCTATATGGAATCTAAAAAAAATGAACTCATAGAAACAGAGAGTAGATTAGTGGTCACCAGGGTCTGGGGTGGGGGAAACAGGGAGATGTTAGTCAAAAGGCACACACTTCTAGTTATAAGATGGGTAAGTTTTGGGATCTAATGTATGGCATGGTGACTATGGCTAACAATACTGGATTGTATACTTGAGAGTTGCTCTGAGAGTAGAGCTTAAATCTTCTCACCATAGCATAAACAAGGAGGTAATTATGTGAAGTAAATGATGTGTTAACTAACCTTATTGTAATAAACATATCAAAATATATATGTGTATTAAATCATCACACTGTGCACCTTAAACTTACACAAAGTTTTATGTCAGTTACATTCCAATAAAGGTGGAGAAAAAAAGAGGCCACTGTCCCAGGATATCCCTGACTCTCAGCTGGACCACAGCTTCAATCTTTAGAACAGTCTGTCTAACTGCCAACTGAATCTTCTATTAGAGGATTCCCAAGGCATTCACTTCTCAAAATCATCCATTATCTTCTTTCCCCAAATCTTCCCTATGCAGTGAATGACATCACTGTATTGTTCTTTGAGCTGAAACCTGAGAGTTCTCCTGGACTTGTCCCTCTCCCTCACCTTGCACAGAATCCAGTGTTGCGCTTGTAGCTCTTGTCTTCTCGGTATCACTCCATCCGTTTTCTTTTTGACATCTCCCTTGCCCTTACCTTAGGTGGTGCTGAATTGTCTTTCACCCGGCAATGGTCCTGGCCTCCTAACTGATGACCCTTCATGCTTGATCATTCTGCAGTTGGGTGATTAACACAGTGGGTCAAATTACCCCATTTAAAGGCTTTCCATAAAGAGCCAATGCCACAGCTATCTCAAGCCCTGGTCTCTGCCTACCACCTCTTCGGTTGAGTCCTATAGTCACCCATTTGGCTCAAGGTTCTTTAGTGACCCTGTTTGTAGTTTCCAGTTCCTCTGCCCAGAAGTCTGTGCCCTCCAGTTTCACCTTCTCAATACTTATGCAAATCTCTGCTTCCATCATCTTTCCTCCCTCACTAAGCTGTCTCCAATTTCCAAACCAGGATAATCCCCTCTAGTAATACTTTAGTCACAGCTGTCACTTTATACTTTTTATGTGATTCTGGAAGTTACATAAGATCAGACAGGTCTTCATCACTAGCTTGGAAACTCACAAGGACAGAAACCAAGCTTCACTCACCCATCACTGTGTCCCAAATTTTCAGCTCAACACCCAGCAGTGGATACTGAATGATTATTTATTAGATGAATAAACAAAGAAAATATCACAAAAATACTCTCTAAAACTGCCTTTTCTGGTATTTAGCAATATCAAAAATATGAACTGTCCCATCAAGTTTATTCTTTTTTCACAAATTTTACATCTCCTGTTTTCCACCATGAATGACACTGAGTCATAGATTTCATTGATATCTTTTCACAACATTTTGCATATTGTATTTATATTTTAAGAAGGACCAACCACCAGCTTATTTTGGCAGGCCTGGAAAAGCAAAGCAAAAAGCATTACCCTCTTTAAATGCTTGAAAAAGCATTCATTATAAACTAAAAGAAATACTTTCTTTACCCTGCTCTAGAACTCACCTTCAGCAAAGTGATAATATTATACCGAAACCAGATAATCTACCTTGTCTGTGTCAGTGATTCTGTGCCTGGAGGTCCATCCTATGGGCATCTAGTGATAGCTTTTTAAGCACCGTCTGCACAGAGCCCCGTGTTCTGGGGGTGTGCAGCATTTCCTCGACTGCAACCCACATCTGCCCATTCCGTGCGCCCAGTGGACCATCATAACACACAAGCATGATGTTTTCTTGGTATGGCTGAAATGAGACTTATGACCCATCATCCATCATCTTCCCGTCATACTTTTGTGTGTTGTCTACTCAATCCCCAGGACGCTTGAGAGCACGGAGCAAATCCCCGTGTAAGTTCTTGACCAGCTGCCGAGGTGTCCGACTGAAGAGGTCATTGTGCTTCTTCTGGCTGCATCTACAGCCCTTGTGCATTCTCAGTCAAGCATAATACAGGCTTGGCGTCCCCCGAAGCATTCCCCAGCCCTCTGCTCTAACCTTTCTAGCAGGTGTTGTTCTGAGACCATCCCGACACAGGAGAACCCCGGGTGAAACAAGGTTTAAGGAAATTGTAAGCAATACGGGAGCTTGCTATGTATTCCCTAAAGAAGGTTATTAAGTTTCATGTTATAAGGGGAAAGCACACTGGAATGTTTTGTGTTTTAAAATAAAATCCCACGTGGTGTAAATTATAACGCCATGGCAGCTCAGGGTCCACTCTACTTTGCACAATAAACCCCTTTTATCAGGGGTATGCACCGTATAATATTGTAAGCAGTTTTTTGAGTTTATTATTTTTAGTCCTAGAATTATTTTTAAGGGGATCTTTAAAAAAAATCCCAGCATGTTGGTGTGTGGAGGAGGAGGAGGGGGAGGAGGGGAGAAGCATGACATTGACTCATCAGGGAGGATTGACTCACAGCCGAGTTTCACATCCCTCCAGGTAGAGTCTTCTTTTCTCTGAGACCCAAGCATGTGGCACAGGGTCCAAAGGAGGGTTCACCCAGGAAGCAACAGTGCAAGTTAAAGGCACACACCATGTGGCCTTGTGCTGGACCAGGACGGGAGCTGAGCTTGGAGACCTCCTAGCGTCACGGTGGACTCAGGGTTGAGGCATCATTCACTTCTAGCTGAGCCTTGGTCATCTATTGGGCCAGGGAGCACCTACTGATTCAGGGGCCATCTACTGTACCAGGCGTCATCTCATAGGACAAGATCATCTATGCACCAAGGGATCATCTATTGGTCCAGAAATCATCTACTGTGCCAGTGGTCATTTACTACACTAAGGGGTCCTCTGCTGGGCCAAGATTATCTATGTACCAGGGGGTCATCTACTGGGCCAATATTATTTATGCACCAGGAGGTCATCAACTAGGCCAGGGGTCATCTACATCAGGGGTCATCTACTGAGCCAAGGTCATTACACACCAGGAAGCCATTTACTGTGCCAGGAGTCATCTACTGGGCCAGGGGCCATCTACTGGCTCAGGGGCCACCTGGGGGTCACCTGCCTTGGTTACTGTTTTATCAGAAATGTAGAGCAAAGGCAGAGCTATAGAGCATGTGTGCCCTGAAAATGACTGCTTCTGAGAGGCACAAGAAATAGAGGACCACCTGGTTTCTGAGGTCTCCTTGGCCAAGGGTTCAGATGACACAGGAAGGAGAGTTCCTGATGTGTTCTGCCTCTGGCTTCTCTTTGTACCACCTGAGGTGTCTGCTTTCTGTAAGACTCTCCCTGAAAGCACGTGGCCACCCCCAGTAATATCCTACACTTACAAGCAGTCCTCCATACAGGTCCCCTTTATGTCCTGGCCACCAGGAAAGCCATGAGGGTCCCCTTTCATTGGTGACTGGCTCTGTAGTGGCCGGATGCCCCTGCCCAGGGTGCAGCCTCCTGCGGAATGCACAGCTGTCTCCTGTGTTCTGTGCAATCTTACTCTTCTCGAAATGGGAAGATGCCCTGGTCGTTGAGTTTTACATAAAGTGTTGGGTGTGACTCAGTTTGATTAAAAATAAGTCTGAGCATCAATCTCTTTTCAAAGAAAAAAAATCCAATTTTGTCATGTTTTAGATCATGGCATTCATTTTTCAAATAAAATTTGGGATTAGTCAGAATAAATTAGAAAGATGGTGAGCATAGAACATCATTTTACAAAATGGAACGAAGGAAAAAACTTGAGTTTTATGAAAACTTTTTCAAATATGTCATTTGTGGAATGTAAGTAAATGAGTAAGTAAATTTTATTTATTTTTAAATTTATGCATCAAATGGCATGCTTGGCTTGCAGGAAGTCACACGCTGGTCATTACAAGCATGAAGACTAGAAATTAGAATCCTGATTTTCAGGGCTGTCTCTACTTTGACCTGGCAAACTTGGCTTTAAGTATACTTTTAATGTTTATGTTATTTTAAAAAGTTACTATTATTATTTGCTGTTTGCCCCTGCAATGCTGCCCTGAGCAACTCTCCTTTACCACTTATATTCTTTGTTAGGGAGCTTACTGGTTTTAGATCATTTGTATGGAATCATTGTTCTTAGGAAAACTTCATAACAGAAGTTTGAAATTCTACACGGCCTGTGAAAAAGTGTCCTACATGATATATTTTTATAAACAAAAGACTTGGAGACAGTGTCTTTTCCTGGACAACTGAAAGATGCAAATTTGTCTCAAAACTGAATGAAAGTAGAGACTGTTGTGCCTTTGTCAGAGAACTGCCTTGGAAGGCTCTCCATGATCTTGTTCCTTTGCAATTCTTCCACACGGATCACCCATCTAATGTCATTGTTCCTGGACCTGCCAGTGGCTGTTGATGGTATCCATCCTGTGGTGTTTCTAGCACTCGTGTCCTTGGGGTTGATGAGAGGGGCAGGAAAGACTTTACCGGGGTTCTGGCAAGAGATTCCAGGCCAGGTGTCCTGTTTCACATGGAACCCAAACTTCCAGGAGATCTCATGGTTAGACCTACACCTACTGCTCAGCAAAGCCAGACTCCACTCCTCGATGTCATTAGGGCTGAACATGTAGTGCTTTTGATATATTTATACATTTAAATTTATCATATGACCCAACTTTACCATTTAAATAAACTCTGACACTGAATGGTCCAGGTTAGCCAGGTAAATGGATATGGTGAGTGTGGGGCCAGGGGGAGAAAACCAGCTACACTTGACCAGAATCTCTTGGAGGCGCAGGGACCCCTGACGCATTCTAATATTTAATTGAGTTCAGATGGTGTATGAACCTTGTAAGGCTGCTGATCTGGGACCCCAGACAACATATTTATTAAATGGGCTAGTAAGTTTACAATATTGTTTAATATAATATCCAAGAGCTAATAAGATCTAGCCTAGTTTTCCTGAAATTATTGCCAAATGGAGAGGGAGATATTATGTCACTTGAAGACAGAAAGGCAGTTCTACTCAGGGTCAGGGTGGAAAGGACTCTAATGTTGAAAAGAAAAAAGGCAGCTCTGGCTCAGAGACTCAAAAAATATCCCACTGATGCCAACAGTGAGCAAATGTGCCGAGGATCTAAAAACCTGGGAGAGGTGGTACATGAAATATTTATTCCAGGCATCTTCATTTGGGCTTGGGTGGGGGCAGTTAAGTGTTGTTAAAAACAAAAAGCATTAATTTCTCATAATTTAAAACCAATGAACATGGACAAGTGCCTTCTGTAGCCAATTGTATTTCCCTTGTTTATTCCAAAATGAGAGTAGAATTGGAAAAAGTGTTATTTTTTTTTTAAAAAGAGCCCGGTCAGGTGTCAACCTAGCATCCAGGCGATCAGGGTTCGATTCCTGGTCAGGACACATGCCCAGGTCGTGGGCTCGATCAATGACTCTCTCATCATTGATGTTTCTGCCTCTCTCTCTCCCTCTCCTTTCCTCTCTCTGAAGTCAATAAAGATATATTAAACAACAACAACAAAAAAAGAATAGGGCCAGAATTTTGACATAAATAGAAAAGAGATTGTCCCATCACCTCAGAGAAGCCCATGAGAACTTTTGGTTATCTTTATAAAGGCCAAGAGAAGGCAAGGTCTAGATGATCTCTGGTGTGATGAGAGTAAAGGAAGTCATCAGGCAAAAGAAACTGACAAGCGTGTATTTGGCTGATTGGCTCACTCTGAAACTTACCTTTAATACTGTTAGGGAGATGTCTCTTTGTCTTCCAGTCATTGTCATGTATCCACCCTTTCAACATTTAAGTCTCGTACAGTTGTATCCCATGCCACGTCCTCACAAATACTGAGCAGTGGAGGGGGATTGTGGGCTCCACAAGACCACTGTGGGACTGAGACATGGGGCTTAGATGGTGGACGTAGAAGGCCATCAGTGCCCCGGAGAAAGCTAGGAAAGGCTGGGGCTGGGGCTGGCTAAGTGTGCAAGCCAGAGGGCCTCCTCTGCCACACACAAAGGGCCCCTGCTCAGCTGCACCTGGTGGGCAGAGAAATGATCATTCAGCTCCAGGAGTTGGAAGGATAACAGAGTTCTAGAGCAGGCTGAACACTCAACTCCAGAAGGCCTGCTTGACAAGGGCAGGCCCCATCTTAATCGGTAAGGAATGAGACACAAGACTCAGATGGGATATTTAGGTCAATGTACTTGAAAATCTCCCATTCTCACATCCCCCGGGCCCTCAGAAGAAGCCCATTGCTCCCTATTAAAAGGCAGCACCCTCGCCCTGATTAAGAATGCTGCAGAGGCTTCTCTACAGGACACACAGGCATGAGTGCACACACGCTCTCACGCCCAAATGCACATATACTTATCTAACCTACCCAGGGGCTAGCTGAGCCTGCTAAGAGAGGACAGGACCCCTCAACAGGGAGCAGGCCTGAGCATGGGGCTGGGTCCCCAGGGGGCTCGTCAAAGAGCATGGAATATAAACTTAGATAAGGGAGATTTCATCTAAATAGGGGCCTTGTCCCACAGAGTGGCATTGAACACCCTGGCAAAGACCCCCAGGAGACAGTGCTAATATGCTGCCATATGGGCTGTGGAAAGCTTGGAAAAGGCAATGGCCCATACTAAGTGGAATCGAAATAACTGTCTCCAGGGCAGATGGCGGAGGAGGGATCAAAAGGCTCAGAGGATGGGCATATTGCAGTAGATATGCTAAGCACAGTCAGAAAACCTGCCAGGCCACTGTGCTCCCCAAGGAGATGCATGGAGGTGGCTGTCTGCTCCACACTAGGCTGCTTTTAGGAGATGTTGTCACATTGCTGGGACCTGGTAGCCTTGGGATGAGAGGGGCAGGTAATGGTGCTTAACTATCAGACCTACGGTGGGCGCACTTGACATAAGGCCAAGGAAGGTTGGAGTGAGAGCCACTGGCAGGGAGCTATGGAGATGGTCAAGAAAACCTGGTGTACCAGGGCAAGATGGCAGGGTGGCCAACAAGGGCATAGCTCAATCTATACACAAAAAGCAAGGCAGGTTAATCTGAGGGTTGTGGGCAACTGCCCCAATACAAAGTCACAATCCCTGGCTCAGGTTCTGGACCTGTTTTTAGACCCAGAATGTATTGACTAAAGAAGAGGCCATGTCCCCATGAGCAGCTGCTTGCAATGCCCCCTGGGTACATATGGCAGCTCCCCAAGGCCTTCTCAAGACAAACCTATGGAACTTTCCTTAGGCAACTGTACACTGGGGAAGGGAAACCAAAACATTATGAGGACTCTTGTCACAGAGCTTGAGTGGGACCCAAAGTATCATCATGGCTTCCTTGTGAGGGTGCAGACATGCGGGCCCCAGTATTAAAATAGAGTCCAGGTCAGAGTCAGCTCAAGCTAGAGCTTCTGTGTCCATGGGCCACCGAGTGATAGGTTCCCCAGGCCCCAAATGAATAACTGAATGCACTCTGGTTCCTTGACCTGCATTATCAGCTGTCATAGTAGGAAAAGCCAAGAAGACCTGCTCGAGCCAGAAAAGTAAATTCAGAACAGTACAGCAAACTGAACTGGGGTTGGTGGAGAACAGCAGAGACTAGTGCCCCCATAAGACCAAATTATAGGCAGTGGTGGTCCCAATGTGTTCCCAATTACTACACAGTCTGGCTTCCACAAAAATCAGGCATATTCCAGAGGACTCCACCAACTCCACCAGGGAGGAGCCTGATTGCCAGGATAGCACTGGCAGGGGAGTCTCTGCTAGAGCAGATGCAAATGGGCTCAGACATGTGGCACTGGGCCACTGACCTGGAAGATGCATTATTGTGTGTCCTCATCAAACAGGAGGACCAGAAGCAGGCTGCATTATGTGAAATGGGCAA
The DNA here is from genome assembly GCF_964146895.1 of Miniopterus schreibersii. Lineage (NCBI taxonomy): Eukaryota > Metazoa > Chordata > Mammalia > Chiroptera > Miniopteridae > Miniopterus > Miniopterus schreibersii. The sequence goes on from NC_138103.1 coordinate 78,570,151, forward strand.
CGATGCACAGTTTTGGTTTGGCTCCAGGGCTACGTTAACTCTCACCCTCTATTATGATATAGTATGAAGAGGCCTGGGCCATCTGGTCACTTTGTAGGACAGACATATCAATGGTCTAACTCCATCAGTGGCATTATGTTAATAAACAGATAAACACAATGAAGCAAGAGCTTCATGTACTTCAGAGGGTGGGAGGTAATCCCAACAGAGGTTAAGAGTCTGCCACATTAGGGTGATGTTTTAGGGTCTGGGGTGTGTTCAGGCATCTTCTTCAGAGTGAAGGAAAAAATATTGCACCTTAACTTCTCATCACGAAGAATGTACAGTGTCTGGTGGGTCTCTTCAGGTTCTGAAGGCAGAGCATTCCACATCTGCAAATTTTCCTAAGCCATTGTCCAGTGCCACAGAGGCTTCCAGCTTCAAGTGGAGCCCAGAGGAAGAGAGGGCTCTGCAGAAGGCAGGCAGTGATGCATGCACCTCTGTGGTTTGGGCCACATGAGGTAGCAGAATCTGAGTCATGACAGGTATCTCTGGGGAGAAGTTACACTGTGTGGAGCTCTCATTAAGACCTACAGGAGAATCTCATCATAGACTCTAGGACTCTGGAACTCGACCCCACCTTCTACTACAGATGAGAAAGAGTGTCCTGAGTGCTATTGGGCCCTGGTAGAGATGAGGGCCTGATATCAAGGGACCATGAGGCCAGAGCTGCCCATGAGCTGCATCTGTCACCCCAACAACTCCCATTTGGTGGGCTCAACAGTAAGATGGTATCAGGCATGAGCAGGACTGTAGAGAGCCAGTAAGTTGCAAATCTTGGACCTTGGTGTGTCCACCATTGGTGCACCGGCACCTCTCACTCCACTCACATCTAAGGCTACATGAAGGAGGAAAAGCTGATGAGGGGGAACAAGGCTGAGCTTGGCTCATGAATGGTGTATGTGTGCAAACCAAAGGGTTCTGTAGCTGCTCTATAGCCACACTCAGGGGTGGCCCTAAAGGACAGCAGTGAGGGGACACCTTCCCAATAGACAGAGCCTCAAGCAATACACCTGTTTTTCTGATTTGGAAAGTAAAGTGGCCTGAGGTGGGAATACATATAGATTCATGGGCAGTGGCAAAGAAATAGTTCAGCTGGTTAGTCAAGGGCTGGCAAGAGAGACACTAGATGCAGAGAGACCTGCGGCAGAGGCACATCGATGAGCCTGCAGGATTGGTATTGAAGTGAGAAGGTCGTTGTGTTGCATGTTAATGTCCATCCAAGGGCATCCATTGTAGGAGAGGCACTGAACAGCCAAACAGAATGACTTCTCCAATTGATGCCAGCTCTGGGCAGTGGACTCATGAATGAAACAGCCTTGGTGGGAGGGATGGAGGTTCAGCATGGACCCCACAGCCTGGGATCTCACTCACCAAGGCTGCTTCAGTTATTTCTGCTGCCACCTGGACCAATACTGACTCAGTACCGACCAGTAATCTCGTGGCTCCACCCTTGAGAGACCAGATGAACATTTGGTGTCAAGTTGATGTCATTGGACTTCCTCCCACCTTAAGACAGAGTGACCTTTCCCCTCACACTATGTGCAGGGTAATGCAGGAGGGAAATACTGCTGCCACTTGAGCACTCACATGTTCCTGGGATTTCTGCTTTTGACTTAATAATCATATGCAAAATGTTTTCTGCAAGGAACCAGGTTCTGCACAAAATCCTGGAGCAATGTTAACACATTTCACCTTTATATCAACTCTTTGAGGGACATAAATACTGGTGATCAGGAAGAGAGATGGAGGCAGAGAGAGTACATAACCTCAGGATGGCAGGGAATCCAAATCCAGGACAAACCGTAGTGCCCGTTGACATCTTGTCCCCTCTTGGTCTCCTCTTCCATTCTCACCAGAGACCCACTGCAGTTGGAAGTCCTCCCCGGCTTCCATCAGCAGCAGGACAAAAGGGAGTCTTAGTAGGACCCCTGAAGGTCCTCTCGCACCTCTCACACCCTCGCTTCCCCAGCTCTCTGTGTTGTCCCTGGTGCAGTGAAGGCAGACTGCGTCTCTGCAAAAGGTTTCCTCATTCTGGCTGCTCTCCTGGAAAGCGCCGCCCATCACCTACCTGGATGACATGCTGCAGGACTTCTCAGCAGGTGAGGTGTCTGTGACTCCAGGGTCCCTTCCTGAAGCCCCAGGCTCAGTGTCCCCGTGGGGCTCCCTCAGAGGACATGCCTCCCTGTTTCAGAGCTCCCTGTGTCTGAGCTGCCTGCCCACCGATGAGGCCCAGGGACAGCCGTGCCCGTTTCTCCCTCCGCTCTGTGTGGCTGGTGCCAGCACACAGCAGTGCCCAGCATGTATCTGTTGACCTGAATTGAACTGCTAACCAATAATTACAACATAAGGCAGCAGGGCAGGGGTGCCCTGGGGTGGTGGCAAGGACTCTACGAGTTAGAGGAGGCAAGGTCATGTCTAGCTGTGTTCAAGGCCTCATGGGAGAGCTTGCCTTTGATGAGGCCCCATCAGCTGGAAAGGATTTTGACAGGAGGAACTGGGGCAAGGGAGTGTCGGACGGAGTGAATGCTGTGAGCAGAGACTTGGAGAAGTCAGGGGCCGAACCAGCTCTGCCTGCAGGCAGCCCGTGGTGGGCAGCGTGGCCCACACCGTGTCCCTCTCCTCCTGTGACACATGCGCCCTGATACCTCCTCTCTCCATCCTGCTTGCTACCTGGTTCTCTGTGGTGGCCTCCAAACACACTGGCTTCAGAAATGTGCAAGACTAATGCAGAGCCTCTTGCAGTGCTGTGACCGAGTCCCTGGGTGCTTTGGCTGTCACTCCCACTACCAGCTCTTCTGCATGGTAGCTCTGTCACCAGAGGCATTTGACCCCTCAGTAGTGTTTGCTCCAATGCAGTCGACCCACCTCTCTCACAGATTTGTTCAATGGTGCACGGTGCTCAGTGTACTGTTTGGGTCATAGGAAACACTAATAAACGGTGGCTACTATCTGTTCGCGTTAGAAATATTAAATCCAAGGGTGACTTAGAACAACCTGCAGCTCAGGAGCACCATCGAATTTGAATTATACACAGGCTTCCAGGACCTCCAGTGTTTCAGTTCTTCCTGACAACAGCAGGAGGTAGCAAAATATATTCAGCTTAACTGATAAACTGAGAAAGTGAGCAACTGAATATCAGTCTTTCTCTCTGAGGGGGAATGGTCGCCCAAAATGCGGACCACAAGGGAGCCTCATGGAAGAGATCTCTTTGTCCACGACTTTACAGCCTGCAGGAGTAGCGGATGTTGGCAGCAGCTCTCCTCCTGTGGGTGGTGCCCGGGGGTGCAGGGCAGGGGCCCGGCAATGCAGGAGCACAGGGCCCGATGCTCAGAAGCGCTGCCTGGCAGTTGGCATCTGGGGTGTGCTCGGTTTCACAGTGCTCCAACCCCATTAAGCCCTGTCGGAAGGTAGCTAGTGAAATGAAGTGTTGAGAATCATCTAGCTAACTTGGGACCTGTTGATGGTCAATTGAGGTAATTTAAACCTTTAAGGGAAATTTTGGTCCTTAATTACATTGAATCACTTTATCTTGAAGTCCAGCAAACAATTTTTAACTTTGTTTTTCTACTGCAGACATGGGAGCATGGGAGCCACAACTAAAAAAATAGACAAAATTTAATATAGAATATTTATATTTTGAGGGTATTTTTCTGTCCTTATTTGTAGAAAAGGGAGTAGAAAAGATTTGCTTTAGGAAAATGGGAAGGGGTTTGATGGAACTGTTTGGGGGAATCATTCCTCCGATTCCTGGGATGGTTGACGTAGGAAGCGTGCCAAGGACAGGCAGCCATGGCAGGGCTATCTGGTCCAGGGCAAGGGCAAGGGCAATCATGGAGGGCCTCTCAAAGGAAGTGGGATTTCTGCAGCAGCCTGAAGAATAGACTTCATTGACAGAAGCCAACTCAAGACAAAAGAGTGCTCAGTGAGAACCTCCTCACACCCACCTGTAGTTGAAGAAGGGCATTTCTTTTACTTTTTCCCACTTAAAGGTGTACACAGTTCCAAGTGTCCCATCCCTTTGTCCCAGGCCAGGGCTGTCCCAGATGGTTAAGTTTTCTGAATTAAAACAAGAGACTCTTGTTTCAAAACACATAAGGTTAACAAGAAAACAGGAAAGCATCCTATACACTAAGTCCAAAGGTTTGATGAGATGGTTCCTGAACTTCTCAAGAAAAATCTGTGATGGGACAGCCAGTTCCACAGTAGAGTCACCTCTGCAGTGGGCCACAAGCATGTCAGGCTCCTGGGTGGCAGCTGGGAAAAGATGAGGCTATGTCTCCAATTACAGGAAGCCTTGGTCCAGACAGTGTGGAAGGTGATGACTCTTTCAGGTGCCTAAGACAGTGTTTCTGTGAATAATTCTGCCGAGGGGCTCATCTGAGTGTCATGCTCACACTGATCATGAAGTGTTGACCTAGGAAAGGAGAGGGCACCTGGGAGGAGTAGCCCAGAAAGGGCCTGAAGGGTGGGAGCATCTGGTGACTGATTTCCCCTGCGCCTGTTTATATAACCTCTAGGGACAGCACTGTGAAGTAGGAGTAGCAGCCACATTCATCTGGGAGAGGGTGGGGCAGGCCGAGAGCCAGGGCCCCGGTGCTTGGAGAATGCTGCAGGGGCACCCTGGCTGGGGCAGTGCTCCCTTCCTTATCTTCTTCTATTCTACCAGCCTGTTGCTGAGATACTGGGGCAGAATTGCCCTAGATAACCTGAGTAGGGTGAGCTAGGGTGGGGGATAGCCATCTAATCAGATAATTCCATACAGTGGTAAATTGCCAAAATGCTGGGGCCAGAGAGAGGGATCAACTCATTCAACAAACATGCATCCCACCGTGACCTGAAACATATACTAATAATCATCACATGTATATGTATATACATACATACATACATACATATATGTTCATTGTAGCCAACCTGGAAACCAGTGATGAAAAGCATACCATTTTCTCAACATCAGGTGTGAAATTGTAAATCTAGGTTGATCATCCAGGGAGGGGCATGGGAGATAAAGGAGCACCTTCCTTAGAACAAATAAGTTTAGGGAACTCTGACTCTGCATGGTTCAGTTAGTTAACCACCATGGAAACATTGGCCTGGAATTGGCACACATGGTATCCTTTCCTTCAACTCTTAACCCTCATGGTTTTAACACCAAGAACCATATCATGGCTGGCTGGGCAGCTTGGAGGGAAGAGAGGAATTTTCAGGGTCAGGACATCTGTGAGTCCTGGGAGACCTGTGTCCTGGCTCCAAGATTGCGGTGAGAATGAAGGGGATGATGCATCAGAAGGGCTCCATACAGTGCCTAGCACACAGTTCATGCTCAATAAATGGTCTAGATGCCAATGGCTTAAAGATATTGACTGCCATACCTGGCAGGATGTCCTGGCTGACCCACCTTCACCATTCATCAGCCTCCAGGAGCACAAGCTAAGAGCTTGGCACCTGTTAGATGCTATAGATACAAAGGTAGGTAGGATGCACTCCCTGCCCCTTTCTTTCCCCTCAAATTACAATAGTAGGAGCACATGGCCTTGCAGAGATGTGGGCGCCACTTCCTTCTAGAAGAAACTTTACAAATGGCTGAATACGCTTGTGCCTGTGTGACCCCTTCCATGATTCACCATTATCTGTGTGTCATGATTCTGTGGTGTGGGACTCACTTCATCACCCATATACGGGATGGGTGTGAGCTAACTGAGAACAGGCAGGGTCCTGGGGAAGTGGCCATATTATGTTGGATTTGAAACTTTAAGATCTGTAGTGTGTGTGTGTGTGTGTGTGTGTGTACATGTGTTTTAATATATTTCATTGATTTCAGAGAGAGGAAAGGAGAGGGAGAGATAGATAGAAACATCAATGATGGCAGAGAGTCATTGATTTGCTGCCTCCTGCATGCCCCGTGCTGTGGATCGAGCCCACAATCCAGGCATGTGCCCTGACCAGGAATTGAACCTCAATCTCCGGAATTATATGTCGATGCTCAACGGCTGAGCCACACTGGCCAGCCTGTAGTGTGTTTTTGTTTGTTTGTTTCACTGGAGGGTATCTAAATTGGCAGGACTGAGAACAGGAATGAAATTTGCAATTTGCGATGCTCGAGGCCCCCACTGTCCTAACCTTCCACACCTTCAAGCCCACACAAGGCTGGGCCACAGAGCCTAGTGGGGAAGGGAAGCCCTCCTCATGGCCAGGGAACCCTCATGCTTGCTTGTCTGGCTTCCGAGGAGCACTCTGAAGGTCAGTGGACACGCACAGTGAATGTGGACACTGGAATCTTGCTGCAGCAGCTGGGGAGGTTCGGAATGGTAGCCGGTCAACTTGAGGCACCTGCAGGGACCAGTTGCTGCCTTTGGCCTCCTGAGAGTCCGAGTGCCTGGCTCTGCGTGGGGAGCTGTCTCAGAGCCTCGCCAGCCTGCTTCTGGTCCCACGGCGTGGGCTGGGGCTTGCCCTGGGCTGCCAGTTGCTCGCTGCCTCCTGATCAGACTCCATTGATTCTGGCCCATGTAGACCAGCAACCAGGCAGTTCCCACGCCTCCTGGAATGTTCACAGCTAGCTTCTCTCTAGAGAGTGTGAGCGTGGACAGCTCATCAGCAGAAGATGAACATTTTGTTGACTCGCATGGCCAACTGCCATCAGCACTGTCCCGGGACATCGTGATGCTTCATGATCAGTCCTCAAGGCCCTAGCCAGGGACCAGGGGAGGAGGGGCCTACCCAGGAGATGGATGGAGGTAATGTGGTGTTTCAGGAAGGGACTCACTTGGGCCTCCCTCAGTCTTTGCTTTTTGTCCTAAAAATCCACCCACAGAAGCACCATCCTGCACCAAGGAACACACGGGCCTTTTCATTTGCAGACAGAGCTCCGTGCATTGTGACCTGCTCGGCATTCGATGCCGTGATATTTATTTTGGCATTATGTGATATCATTAAAGACACTTTATGCTGTTTTTGTCTGTGGTTCAGAGTAATGTCTGCTTAATCAACTCCATTATGTATTCAACTTCCAGGACACATCAAAAGCTGATAAGGGTTTTTTCTTTTCTTTTTTTTTAACTTTGCTTAAAGTGATTTCCCTCCAGATCAAGATGCAGAGCACAAAATATTAATCAGTTTAAATAAATATCAAGACTACCCAAATAATATGAATAATTGGCACGGGACAGTGCCTACTGCCCAGTTCCCAACAGCTGGTCACGCTGGCACGTGGCACCCTCTCAACAGTCTTTTAGATAATGACTTTGGCATCTGCTGACGAGCGCTCGCTACTGCCCACAGAATTTACAAGTCACAAGTGGGACACAGCGGCTCCAACAGAACTTTTTTATGCAAGGTCTTTGAAATTTATTAATGTAATGCAAACACAAGCCTTCCAACCCATTAAATTGTTGATGTTATGCGAATCCACTCTGGAATGGCAGATCCTCATTAACATTATTTGCATGTTAATCTGCATCTTTTTAATTAGTGATATTATTTATGCACATAATTTTCGCCTACTGGTGCCAAGGCTGAAGCGCATTAATTAATCTACTGAGATGCCAAACTGTTTATTTTCTCCCGTACTTTTATTTGTTTACATGGTGTTTTGGATTCAGGGAAAATAAAAAAGAGCCTGAAGAATAAAAGCAGAAAGACAAGATTAACTAAAAGCTCTTTTTGTTTTCATAATTTAAATTGTAATATTAGCCAAATGTTGTGTTTCTTCCCTTAGAGATCGGTTATTCAGTTACATTACCTTGATGTATTATTAAAATTTATAATGGACTCCAGAGGCTTCTGTTAGTTCTCCCCTTCATTTACAGAATATACTCAATGTTATTTTAATCTTCCTACAACGCTCCCATGCATAGGCAATGATGAGCCGTCCCCAGCGAATCGCCAGCGCGGTTCGCTCTGCACAACTGATAAACATTTAAATAAGCCTTTTCAAAAAAGAATAGCACATAGAATTATTAACCCGTTGATGGAGTCTGATGCTGCTCAGTAATTCCTCTTTCCTCCAAATAGGTCAATTGCAAAATGCATTTGATTTGGTGACATTGAGTCTTTCTCAGCCCTGCAGCCTTAATTACCAGGCATTGTCCAGAGTTGTGTGTCCACATGTGTGCGTGCACATGCACAAAGTTTGAAAGTGCAGAATTACAAATGTTCTGCACCATCTATGCCAAATACACACGCTTTGGAGCCAGGAGAAGAAAGAGGGATTGTACGCTGTGGGCCTTGTAATAAATGATAATGCAACTCAAAAGCAATCCTCATTCCAGGGGAAGGAAAGTAAAAAATTGCACTGCACTCACCACGGTCACACATATTTATTATTTATAACACATCAGAGAGGTGTCCACAGAGCAGTGTGAAAAGATACTCAAATCAGTGCCTGTCTTCTTAGTAGAGGAGACTAATGATGTGTTCCCAGCATCATGTCACCTGTTTCCCTGGATACAGGTGACACCTCTGCTACACCACACCTGCTTTCCAGAAAACTGTCCCCAAAGCTTCTCCAGCTGAACATGACCTCATGTCTAACAAGTGACCATCTCTACCAGTCCTGCCTCAAGGAAATCATGACAGCGGCCCCATATTTTAATAGGATGGTTGAAACCTACTGGAGAGTGAAGTTGGGCCAAGTTCCCTCTCTGTTTCATGTTATTTGAATAACACATAACACTAGGTTGTAGTTCATTTGCCAAAGGACTTGGAGTCATGTGCAGCCTCCTGGTTCACTGGAGGGTCAAGAAGAGAAATGGGGCCATGGATTGTGGGAAATGCAGAGGCAGGGCAGTGAAGGACGAGAGTTTCAGGGAGCAGACGGGTGCCGTAGTCCATGTTTTCCAAGTGGATTGGGGAGCTGAGACCCCAAAATCAATAAACTTTCTTTGTTGTGAGGTAGCAACTCCGGAATACAGTTTTTTTTATTGGCTAGCTTTAATGCTTTTTGGGGGGTGTTAATAAGTGTTATTGGTGAAAGTTTAAATACAAAGGATGTAAAGCAAAAGTGGAAAAGCTTCTCCCTAAGCCCTGCGCCTTATTTATTTTTCCTGAACATTCCGTGACCTGTGTGCACCTCTCTATTCATGAAGAGCAGGATTTATTGTACCTGCTCACCTGCAGCTGTGCCTCTCACTAAACAGCACGTGCTGGGCCTCTGCCAGCTGCGTGTTGCCTCATGCCCTTTGGATGTGATGGGATTTCAGCTCCGGGGATGACTAGGCTGCATCCACATGGGAGTTCACCACTGAGGGTGACAGGGAACTACGGAAAATGTGCCCCTATCAGAACTGACCTTGGAGTCAATGAACTACATTCATTGATATTTTAATTTTTTATACTTTTCAGGAAATGGCATGAGAAAACCACCCAAAAAATATGAGATGGATCAACCAATGGGACACGCATTTTCTTGTGATTCTACAAATTTCCTGTGAGGAGTTGTGTAATATCAATTTGGATATACATGAAGACATAAAAAAATTATCAAATTGCATAAATTATATACAAGAATATTATGTGACATACAAAACTAGAAAGAAACAATGGGACCTAGGGTGGGTGCGGTGTAGAAGGGGTCAGTGGGGAAAAAAGGGACATCGGTAATACTCTCAACAATAAAGACAAATTAATAAAAAAGGAAATGATGGACTTCCTGTTGTGCCTGGTCAGCGTGTGTCTAGGCTGCTTTCACAGTGACTTGATGTTGACGTACTGTCTAAGCACAGACCCGGCCACTGCACTTTGCTGCTCTAATCGATCAGGGCCTGGACAGGAACCCACTGGGATTGAGCTAGGGTTGGGTCCTCTAAAGTGTGGAATTATGTCTACCTGTGAGGGTGGACATCCAGAAGCATGGAGATAGGATCCGATCATCTCCTTATAGAAGCAGAAGCTTCTAAACTTTCTTAGAGGGGTGGACTTTCAGACTCTGGACCTGGAGGCTGCATTCTGGTATCAATTCATATTGCGTATTGCCACCCTTCAGCCTCTGGCCTCCTTGGAATTAGGTCAGTGGGGGCTTTGCTTCCTACTGCTTATTAGGGAGACACGCTGTTTTCTCTGCATCCAATTGGGCTTGTTCTTTACTAAGGTGATTGTATTAGTGAGCAGCAGCATTTCATGGAATAACCCAATATCTTGTAGAAGAAACCTGCTTGTACAATTTTTAATCAATTCTACAAACATAAGTGAGGTATACTGTTGTACATTAATGTAATATATTATATATTCATATTATATATATTTTTATATATAATAATATACAAAATATAAATCGTTGTCTATTGATGGAACACATCACATATATTTACATGTATATGTAAATGAGATATATTATTGGCATTTCATTCTAGGGATTCTCCTAGCAATGAGATATTTTTGGTGACTTGCAGGAAACCACTGAACCTATAATCTTCTCTCCCTGTTCACACATGCCTTCCTTGCCTGAGCAGCACCCATCTGCCCTCCCAGCTTCCAGTTTCCCAAACCAGAGCCCTCCCACTCCAACCCACTCTCAACAGTGCTCCCGGTAGAACCCACCTGACCCAACACAGCTGCGCCCAGGTGCCTGCGACCCAGGTTCCAGGACACTTTGTGTCCAGCTAGAGGTTTAGCTCTTTTCCTGTGGAAAGAGGCAGGTTCACTCTACAGTCTTTGCACGCACACTCGGGGTTCCGCAGGCTGCGGGCGAGCCCTGTGAAAGCCCACCTTCCATCAAACACCCTTCGGTTCTGAGGCAGCCTCTGTCCCGTGATGAATTCTGCTGGAATCACGGGCACGCTCAGGTGAGAGTGACATTTGCACTTGCGTTTTAGTTTACAGCCTCTTTAATTATACCCAGTCTCTAAAGCACTTACATGATGCTCTTAAATATAACTGACCCTTTTTATTTAATTTCATTTGCCTGTTAGTGTTTGGAGACAATCCAGCAAAGCACTTCAGTAAATTCAATAAAGTTCATACCACAATTAATATAGGAGCCAATGACAACAGAGGCCAGCACTTTATACAAAGCATCATAATTCGACTGGAAGCACAAATATTTCAGGGAATTAAGTAACAGAAATTGGAGTGAATAGATAAAATAAAATATTATGTTTGGTACAATTAGTAAGCTTAAAATGTGGAATAGTTTACTACCTAATCCAATCAGAGGAGTTTTCTGTAGCTCTGCACAACAGAAGGTGCATTGCTCAGCTATGGGTTTTGTTGGGATAAATTACCAATCTCCCTCTGTTCACATCGAACAAATTGATACAATGCAGAGTTTTACTTCAGGTTTGGTTATATTACTCCATTTTTCTGCTTGCTGTAATTCGGAGCTAGCTATGGATGGAATACAGTGCGTCATGTATTGACTGTTCATATTACTTCCACTTACAATTTCAGAAAAAAAAAAAACATTTAAAAAATATTCTTTATTAGTTATAGATTGTGTGATTTGAGGGACTTCTGATTTAGGATAATCAAGGTTTACTGAATTATGTAAAGCTGAGAAATAATGTTAATAATATACAGTATCAGCCACAACTTAAAGCAAAAAAGATCACTTTTCGCTGCAGATGCGTTTGAACTCGGCATAGCACGTGTGCTTCCACGTTCTCAGCAGCGATCATCCATCTCAGAGAAGCTCTAAATGGAGAGCGAGGATCTAGATTCTGAACAGAAAAATAAACTCTGCACAAGCTGCTTGCGTCCAAGATGCTGCCAGCGTTATTATTTCATTAATAATGCATTTTTGGTTGTCAAAACCAATCAGTATTGTAGTTCTTTCCTAGATACTGTTTATTATAAATCACTTTGCAACAATACATTATTTTGCAGAGAATGAAAAGCAAAACCATTCCCTGTCAACTGAAATTAACAGTGAGGAAACTATAGTCTTTCAGAAAGGGAACTCAGTAAATTAACATATGGAAATCTCCCTGAAACAGCAGCCTACACTTGTTGACACAGGACAATGAACAATGTGTGTTCAAGCACAGAGACCGAACTTACTTGAAACATTTCCTAATTGTTCTTGTTGGTTAATAAGAAAATACTGCTTGAGTGATGTCAAGTTGTTTTTTGTGAAATCTCCGTTGGGCTTTGCTCCACATATAAAATAGATATCTCACGAGGAACTCTCACAAGAGCTCAGCTTTGAGTAAATCAGAGCACAACAGGATAACAATATGTTAATCCTGTTCTCAGACCTCTGGAAATCCCATTGTCTACCAGTTAAAATAACATCCCAATTTGCACGTGACGTTGATTGATGTCGAAGGGAGAGAGGTGGTTCATGAGGGCGGTCCCACCATTAGCACAGATGGGCATGGACCCTCACTGCTGGGCAAAGGGTGGGATGTGGGCCGGCCTCCTGGGTCATTTTGAGAGGGATGAGAAGATCCTCTCCCGGTGGGTGAATAGGGCAAAAGTGTGCTCACATCTGAACTCCTTTTCTTTCTCACTAAAGGCCAATTTCCTCAGTTTGGACACATATTTTTGACCCTGTTGCCTGATGAAGCCAGCAGGGTGGTTGGGGTTCGGTGTGTTCAGCTAATTTCACATTTCCTTAAAGGAAAATGCTGTGTACGTTGTTAGAACTTGTATGGAGGATTAGTTGAGTCAAAGTCATATGTAAGTGTGTTCCTGTCCTGGAGACAGAATAGGAACAGGGTTTCCCACTGGGTTAACACCTGCGTGCTTCCCCAACTTATCTCCTCCAGCCTGAAAGCATGGAGCAAATGCAACTTAGGGTCCCAAAATTTCAGAGGACTTGATGGGGGTAGAACAAGGTCCTCGAAGGGTGTCAAGTGCTGCCATGATGAATGGGAAAGACATGGGTTCAGGCCTTAACTTCTAAGGGATACTTGGGGCCGGGAAGGTGAGTGCTGTCCCTGGATTGGTTCTGTTGGCCACTTTGGATTTCCCGGTTTTACTTATGTCTAATGCTGACACAGTTAGGGCAGGCCAAGAAGGTGATGAAGTTTTCCAGGTGAGGAATTTCCCAAGGCAAAGTGCTGGAGACACTGCAGCCAAGATTTCTACCTTTGTGGAGGAGCTGGATGAACCTGTCCAGATGCTGGGATGAGCTGGGTTCTCTCTCCCATCAGACATGCCTTCTTCACAGAGCTCAGGGTTAGATCAATCACCCCTAGGAATTTATTCAACTCCTCTGTCCTCCACAAGTCACTCCACATGCAAAGTGAGAAGACCTAAGGCATCAGAGATGTTCCCATGGTTGAATTCAGAAGTTAAGAGGAGAGTGATATGACAGTTTTCCAGGTAAGGAATTTCCCAGGTATACCTGTGGTCTTCCTCTCCCCAGATCCGTGCATGCTCTGAATGTTTTTCAGTGGATGAACACATTAAAAAATATATGTTTAGACTCATTGATCTGGCTTTGAAGCCAAAATTACTATGACAATGAGGTGTCCCCATGCCTCTCTACTCATCCCAGAAACCAGTCTTGGGTGTGCATTGTGAATGGTGAACTCACTGTGGGAGCTAACTCAAGGAGCAACTGTGTGTTGGGTAGAGGATGAGAGTTTTGCTGGCATTGTGCCCCCTGAAGGGTGTATTTGGACTTATGTCCTACAGATGGGAGCCATAGGACAAAATCAGAATTGCAGCAAAGTGGGAGAGCTGCTAACCTGGATCCAGAGATCCAGGAGCCCTAAGTTACTAGGAGCCTCATTTCCATCTCTGCATCTCACCTGCCAAGTGTGGGGGCTGGAGGAATGGGACACGAAGGCCCCTCCAAAGTCAAACCTAATTTGCTTTTGAAAGAAGGTATTACAGGACTGGCAAGATGGAAGATTTTCTTGTGTGTTTCACATCAATTTACTATCAGAGGGCAACACAAATAACTTTTATGGCTTTATCAGCCATCTCTAGTGAAACTCCTATATAACTAAGCTCTTTTCTTTATTTCTTTTTACCCCTAAAACAAATGTTTTATGTGGAAGCGGGGAGGAATCAAGGAATGCCTCTGAGAGAAAAAGAAACTCATGTGTATCCGGGGTATAAACTAGTGCTGTCAACAATGATCATCATGAACTATTGGTCAGTTTGGTTCATGTAGGTTCAGTTCTGTGACCTAAATAATTAAGACAAATAGCCTTTAACATCAGCTGTCACCCAATTGCTTTGGTGAACCATTTGATTATTTAGATAGACACTCAGAGCCTTCACATTTGACTTCCTTGTTATCTGCCAAATCCAGTAGAGACATTTAAGTTTTGCTGCTAACAGGTGTCATTTGAAGAAACTTGAAGACAGAGCAGGCAGCCCTGTCTCCATTCTGCTTCTGCCACAGGCTTGCTGCTCTATTCCCTGGGACATGCCTCTCACTTACCTTGACTTTGGTTTGCTTGTCTGTCAAACTAAGGCAGGCGGACAAATTAATCACCACCATTTTACTAGCTGGGAAAAAGACCCTGTGTCTCTCTGCCTTGGAAGTGTTTCCTCTGGAGAATGCATGTGTTTAAGAAACACACCTTGCTCTTTTATGAAAGAAAAACACATTTTACTTTCTAAATAGTTACCTATGCCATTCATTGAAACCCAACACCGACTACAGAAAAACCCCTCGTCCTTAGAGTTAATTACAGTCTCTCGGGAATGGAGCAGAATGAAGTGGCTTCAGCGCATCTCCTTGCCTAAATCCAATCTTCAGACATTATCTTTCATCTTTGTCAAACCTGAGTATCAAAGTAGTGATGAGAAAACATGGCAAAGTTGGGTCTTTGGTAGCAGCTGAGCAGGGCACAGAGAGCTTTCTCCTGGACAGAGATGTCTAAGTCACAGCGACCTGCTGTAGCAGCCATTGCCCAGCACTGCCAGAGCCGTGGGCCGCTGTTCATCTGGCCTGAAAGGCTTGCGTCGATTCTTCCGAGTGAAGGCTTTGTGGCTGCTGAACTGGCACTGGGGATAAATCAGCATGTCAGGTCTTGAAATCAGATACCAACGGCATGCAGACGACTTGAAACCTCTTGTGGGAAAGAATTTTCATCAGATCTTAACATTGCAGGCACCAGCCGTAGCACTGATGGCACCATTCTAACTCAGCTCAGTAATTTCCATGGATGTTTATTAGACATCTGATGACCATGAGGAAGAATGCAGGAGCCTAATTAAAAGTGGAGAAAACATACAAATGATCACCGTTTTGTTTTTCAGCAGAGTTTACCAAACAATGAGCCCTAGTAGACAGCAGCCTAACACACATGTTGCAAAGCAGGGAGAAAAGCCTTTGGTTCTGATACAACTCACCAGTCTGTCTTTGTGGAAAGCTCATTTTCTCTTTTTGAATTAAAATCTGCATTTGGATTTCATCTGCCAAGTGAATGCCACAAGTTCTATACTAAAAATAAGAGCGTTTTCAAGAATCATGATTCCATACGAGCATAGACTTAAAATGTTTAGTTTGCACAGCCTGCTCTGTGCAGGTCAAATAATTAAGCATTTTATTCTGACTGAAAAAGATGATTGACACAAGAAAGCAATTGAGTGATATATATTTGTGTAAATCTAATTGTGCATTAAATAGAGGAATAAAAAAAAGAGAGGAGGTAAGCCAAGCAGATATGATGAACATAATTATTCAAAATCTTCCCATTTAGTGTTTTTTTTTAGTGATAAAAATCAGACTTTTTTGCCCCACAAAATCTGTAATATTTACCACATGCTACTAAAAGAAAATCACATTAGGTACCATAATATTGGCCGTGTCCACTGCACTTGACCAAGTGCAAACAGCCGATTATTACCCTTCCTTCTAAGGTGTTTACCATGTTTTTCGATATAATACTTCCAGACACATTGGAATCTAACCACAACATGCACTCTGTCAGAGTCAAGTGTCCCCACTGACACGAGTGAGTGCTCAGTTATAAAGAACGAATCACAGCATTCCCATGGAAATTTATTGAAACACATCTACGGTCCTCAATCAATACAATTAATAGCAAGGAGAGCACGTTATTATTGAAGATGTTGAAAGTCAATTGGTTCTGAAGAGCCAGGGGGTCCCCAGGATATCAGTTTCTACTTAGTAAGCGTTATCACACTCAATCATATTAAGGAGTGGTTTTCAATGCATTTCTTAAAATTCCTAGTCCGATTTCTCATGTTCAGGGAGAGTCTAATTGGATTTTTAATCCTTGGGTAATCGTGCTTCACATGGCACGCTGAGCTTCAGTGGGGACTGAAAAGTGCTTTGCACCGGCCCATTTTTCCATGGAAGCGCAAGTGTAACCAAAGCAGTAGGGAAATGCCGTTGTGGGGCCGTCTACTGTGTAGACCCCACGTGAAAACAAAGCACTCCTTTCTTCCTCTCCAAGCCCCGGCCTTTGAAGCAGCTTGGAAATAATGGAGTGCCATGGGCGATTTTCTTCTGGTTTCTCTGTTTCAATACCAGGCTTGTCTCCTCTGTTTGTTTTCAGCTAATTGTCTCAAGATCTAATAAGTTAGTGATGATGGGTGTTGAGGGCCAGTGACCCCTGCCAAAAGGAATATCTCCTCGAACCAAGGTTGAAGGAGACGCCCTGATTGGTCAGAAGTGTGTTCTCTCAGGGGCTCTAATTCCTCGAGTGGGGGTCAGAAAGGACATCGGTGATTGGATTGGGCCCTCTAAGTGTCTACACAAAGAGAGCTTGCGGGAGAGACTGATGGCACATATGTCTCCAGCTCACTCCGGTTGTTGCCTTATTGAAAAGCAGTCACTGTGGCCTGGGCCCGTCTTCTTACAGGTCCGTCAACTATTCTTTCTTTGAGAGCCATTACAGGAAAATTCAGTTTTGATGAGAAGTTTAATCTGGTTGCTTCATTCTTCCCAGGGAACAGATTTCCTGAAGTTTTATCCACTACTCTTCCCTCCTCGGGGCAACTGAGCCTAATAAAGAAATAAATACTGTTGGTTGCAAAAAGCATCTCAGCCAGGAACCTAAAAAGGCTCACTGGCCAACATTTGTTCAATGAACAACGTCTTCCATTAAAAGGAAACATCGAGGCTCCTTAACTAAGCACAGGATGTTTAAACACACTCACAACTCAGGAGCAAGTACCTTTGGACCTGCGAACTAGAGTCAAGCTCAGGGAGGCAGGTGGTGAGCCTGCCAGGTTGCGGGTTAACCGCGGGCCTTTGCATTCTCAGCGATGCACACTGCATGAGTTTCCTGGGGATTCCCTCACAATCTGGGAGGCGAAGGTCTGAAATTAGGGTGTTGAAGGGCCAAGCTCTCCCTGAAGGCTCCAAGGAAGAAAGCCTTCCAGGTTTTCTGTCAGCACCTGGTGGTGTGTGTTCCTGGGCTGTTGGCAGCATCACTTGGATTTCTGCCTCCGCCTCTGTACGGCCACCTTCCCTCTGTGTCTCACCTTCATCTGGTGTTCTCCTCTCCGTGTTTTGGTGTTCAAATTTCCCTTGCCTTCTGTAACACCGGGCATTAGGTTAGAGTCCACTCTAATCCAGCACAAACCTGAACTTGATTACCTATACAAAGGCCCTATTTCCAAATAAGGTCCCATTCACAGGTTTGGGGATTAGGACTTCAGCATGTCTTTCTGGGGACACAGTTTGACCCACAACACACACTGAAGGAAAGTTACTTATTTATTTTGCAGGTGACCTTCCCACAGAAGCCCTGATGCACACATGTGAACAGGCCTTTTGCATGTATATAATGTATACATGCAAAATGTATATAATACCATAGCCAGCTGCATCTCTCTCCTGGTAAACAGGCCTCCTTGGCCTCCCTGTTCTCACACTGGTTTTTCTCTGTCTTCCGTTTACATCCAGGTCAGGAGGAGAGCTGGGCTGACATGTCCACTCACCCTATATTTACATCTAATTATAGGTTCTCATAGGTGTCCAGAGCTTGTGATCAGAGTGGCAGAACCAAGCTCACATTTAGGGGTCTTTCTAGGTCAGGAGGTTCTAAACACCCCTTATAAACATGGGTGTTTTCTCAGGAAGGGACATGGAGGGTAGAGCAAAGGTGTTGTGGGGAGACAGGATTAAATTGCACAACACAAAGCGAGATTCCTGAAAACCCTCCTCTAAGCAACACATCATCGCGGCTCCTCCAGGCAGCTGCCCTCACCCAGGGCCCTCGATCAAACGTCCCCTGCCCCCAACTGCACACTCTTTCTCTCCCTTCACTCAGCCACTTCCCAGCTATGCCCTCCGCCCTCGGGCATGTCACCCCTGCCCTGGGCCACCCCTGCCCTGGGCCACCCCATCTTCCATCTCGGCATTGCCATCGTCGGCCACTGGACACGGAGGAGGCCGGGAGAAGGGCTCCACCCACACCTGCCCTCAGAATGCTGGGACAAGAGAAAGTTATAAGCAATTATTACTACTATTATAATTATAATTACTTTGTTCCTGTTTCTCTTTTTTTATATGCAAAAGCAAAACTGCTTTTTTTTCTCTGAGCACGTTGGTAAAACTGTTTTAAATATGTAAATGTGAGAAGAAAGGTGGTCAGGAAAAGCCCCTGCTGGCCAGAGAGACCCACAGCTTTGTATGGGAAGGGAGAGCTTCATGAGCAGAGCGGAGAAAAGGCACAGCCTGGAGTGGGTGTCTGGATGAGAGGAAGCCTTGGGCAGCATGGCCTGGAGCCCAGGAGACGGGAACAGGCCAGAGCAGCCAAAGGCAGGATTCGGGGGACATGGCTAAGGGGATGGTAGGAGGAGCCATGGTGTGGGGCTCACAGCAGGCCTGGGAATGTGATGAGCAATATGTATATAATGCCATGAACTTCCCACAGGTAGGCACTATCCCTCCTTACTGATGAAGACGTGTGATTCACACTCAAAATAACTACTCCAGAATCAATAGGCTAATCCAAGGTGGCATCAGGACTGATCAAGTCAATCTGGGGCCAAAAGGCATGTTTATTAATTAAACGTAGAAAAAACTGTATTGAGCTGAGGCCGAAAGTGATGGTCTATAGGTCAAGTCCGAAATATATTCTTCTTTGCTTAACAATTATATAGAAGTGACCGCCTTCCATGTGGACTTGGGTGGCAGGTGGACATGTGTGAAGGCCCTGGAGATGGTCTGGGGCTTAGGGAGAGGGCCGAGGGACCGGAGGAGTACCTAATGCCACGGGG
This sequence comes from Miniopterus schreibersii, assembly GCF_964146895.1. Taxonomy (NCBI): domain Eukaryota; kingdom Metazoa; phylum Chordata; class Mammalia; order Chiroptera; family Miniopteridae; genus Miniopterus; species Miniopterus schreibersii. Next base: position 78,589,288 of record NC_138103.1, read on the forward strand.
GACTTCTGACTGGGTACCAGAATCTGGCTCACTGGGGAGTGTTCATGCTTCCCAATTTTTTCATAGCAACTCATTTTTCCTTGAATCCAATTTTGCCTGCTGGATTGAATTTTACAGGAATTATGTTTTTAAAAATACATAGTATTGGATAAGAAGGGAAAGTAAGAAAAGTCTGAGATGCAGGAAACACAACTTTGATGGGCAAATCTCAAACCTCTCTCTATCTGCTGGGGTTTCTCCATAGTGGATGTCTGCACGTGGCCCTGCTGCTGGGGTCCTCTGGAGCTGCTGTCCAGGAGGCACTCTGTACCAGCCACTCAGGGACAGAGAGATCCTAGGAAAGAGCAAGGAAGTGTGGCAGGAGCACTCAGTTTGGGAAGGGTCCTCCCTGGTGCAACCTTACCAGCTTGCCTCTGCTGGTCATCTCGGGAAGGCAGCAGGCATCTGAACACAGTGCAATTTAGCCACATTGTAATCTGTTATTAGTGCAATAATTTGATCTCCTATCAACTTCACCTAATCTCCCAAATTGACAAGTGGCCAGTTTCAATCTTACCATTTTCCTCAGTGTTTTTGCAAATACTTAGATGTAGATGCCCAAGTTTAATCTAAAATATTTACCTTACCAAATCCAGAATCTTCATATCAAATAATGTATTTAACAATGAAGGTTTGGATAGAAAAAATAATTATCTTAATAAGAGATATTAATCAGCTTATTTTGAATAAAAATCCCTCCATTTTAGGATTTATTTTTTATAGTTTTTTTTTCTGTATTGTGTCATACTTCCAAGTCTGGTGATATAATAAACTTCCGCCATCAAAATCACAAATATACACTGAACGCAGACCAGCTTTGAAAGCTGTGTTTGAAGAAGACTTAACCCCCTTTCTGATTGAGATCATGTTTGCAGTTCCCTTTGTTTAAAATATGTCTAAAAATTCTACTCTACTGCAAAAATAAATGATAAATTATTTATATGCACCAATTATTTATTATTATTTATGCAAAGCTTGTCACATTATGCATGCATAAGGGGATTAAATCACCGTTAACCCGCAACGCCTTTAGGGGCATTAGATGACAGCAAAGGGTGGCATGAGGATTTCACCATCGGCAAATATATGCACTGGGAGCCTACACATTGTTTATGTACCTTGCTGCTCTCATGGACTTAACAGGAAGTAATATACAGTATCAGAACTGTATCAGCCAATAGCTGTTATTCACCTAATTCTAAATTTGATTATGTTGGCATTAAATAAATAACTCACCCAAGGAAGGAACCACTAAAGGGCAGTGCGCATTGTAATGTGAACATAAAAATGTCCCTTAGTTTAAGCTTGAAACTAAAAGAAACAGATGAGCTCAACTTAAAGTGTGTTTTTCCTAAGGCAATGCTTTTGTCATATAATAACGACATATTACAATCAAGAAATAGAGATAAATCAGGAAAATACCATGATATTATGACTTGTCATGGTGCTTCTTGATAGCATTCTGAATTTCAAGGCAAATTCAGTGAAGGTATTTTTTCCCCAAAATACTAATGCATATAAATGAAATTATTAGCAGCATTCATTTTTAATGGGAAACCTAATGGAGGGCTTGCAAAATGACATAACTACCCTTTGATCCTGCCAAGGAGCATTTTCCAGTTCCTAGGGCAAAAATTATACCCAATATGATAATGCTAAAAAACCACCCATCTTTGCAATTGACAGTTTAAAGATGTGAAATATTTTTAGAGCTCTGTTGGAGGTGCAATTGAGGCTTGGACCAGGACTCAAGAAGGGCTGGCCCCAGAGCAGGAGTGGCACTGTGGGGTTGAAAGTGAAGGACACCACCTAATTATCTATAAACCTAATTTGTCCGTGATGTTCTGGAGGGGTGATTATTCCATTTTTTTTCCTGACCAAAATTACCCCATCATGAATGCACACCTGTAGTCATGCGACGTTTGTTGCTTACTCTGGTCACAGTAGGAGTCACATTTGCTCATTTAGTCCACATTGATATTAAGCAATTCTTTTGATGTTATGCAACATTCATAACCTTGAAAATGTGCTGTGTGATGGTTGAAAGAGTGACCATCCCATTCCATGTCACAGCCCCGCTCCATTTTCCAGCCAGAGCAATGACGTCTTTGCAGGGATGCATGTAAGGGCCGTCCAGCCAGTACAAGCCAAGCCCAGGTCAGCCACCCACCATTGACATGTTCCAGTTAAATGGACTCTGGAACTTCTCTGTTGCAGTGCCTGGTCATTAGCGCAGTCCAGAAGCCCTTTCTTTTTGGTTTATAACAATGCCACTTCTTTGTTCTCAATTTAAGCTCTGTCTCTCTGGTTCTGTCCTGAGACAGTAGCTTTTCAGAGGTAGCACACTTTTTATATTCATGACAGATACATTTTAAGACCTTTGTGAATTCCCAAATTTGCAAATATCGCTATGGAATATAATTCCCTTCATAAAATGCAGTTAAGTAGAGCTAAACAATTTAAATGGTGTGTTAAGACCATCCATTCAACAGTAGCAATGGTATTTATCCAATGATTAGCATCAATTCTCTCCTGAAAATAAACTTCACTGGGTCATAGCCCTGCCGGAGTAATTTTAACCATGTGTTTCTCTAAACTGGCAAAGCCGAGGTAAAGGGGAGCGTGCTTCATGCACCACTGGGAACTCGCAAGGGTGAAGGTGTGGAGGAGGTGTCCTCACCTGCATTAGGATGTGAGGTTTAGGTGTCACCAATGTGGTAGTTGATGTGTGAGATGATCACAGACAGGTTCTGATATCATCTGTCTGCTATAGAGCTCAGAAGTTGGAATTAATTTTTAACTTGGTGAATCTAATGTACATTCAAAGAGGATAACTGGACCCATGAAAGCCCCCGTGGAGCAGTCGACTTGTATTTCTTCACAAATATAATTGGTTCATTGATAGATTTATCTGTTAACCAATCATCGGCCTCTATTCCGCAATCGTATCATAGGTGATGAAGACGGGGATTGCTGTTGGTGATGAACCAATGTGAGACCATTGAAAACTCACTTCTTTACACAGAAGGTCACAGTTGTCCTTTGGAATCCGAGGAAATATGGCTTTAAGGAGGCTGGAAAACTTCGTTGTGCTTTACGAGATGCATTTCCCCTACAACTGAAATGAAAGGGGGGTCTCACCCATCAAGATCCAGTTTGCAGACTCGCTCGTCCTCAGCACGACCCCTCACATTGTGCTCCCTAAGGGGCTTGCGAAGGGGACTCGGGGCATCGGTGGAAGGATGCACCTGGGAAGGCATCGCCCCGTGACATATTGAAGAGAGGAGAAGAGAGGGCCTCCCCGCCACCTGTCCCAGGTAGCATCCCACTGACAGCGGTGTATCCCGGGTTGGAGTGCTGTGTGCATGCGCACATGTGTGGGAGTCTGTGGTGCAGGACATAAAACTGTTGCAAAATACAAACAGGTTGTCGCCTGTAAAGCGCAATTCCCCATGCGTCCCATGCACATACGCTGAGGCTCCTGCTCAGCATTTTCAAGTCATTTCAAAGGATAATTAGTGTGTGGCGTCTGTCTGGGACCCTCCGAGGGTTAGTGTCCATCCTGTTTGTCACTGTTTCTCTCCTAATCCCCTCTAATGAGGGTTTATGTTAACACGGATAAGCCCTCGCTGGTGTGCACTGCCCGGCTAGCTGAGCCGATGGAGGACACGCTGCTCAAATGTCACCGCCTTTGGCTATCTGGCTCTGAGACGTCAGAGGGCGTTCATGGGAGAGGCTCTGTGTGGCTCGGGCAGTGTCTGCTGTCCTTGGGGCTGGAGGAAATGCCTCCCAGAGGGTCGCCTCTGCTCTATGTTCTCTGAGGGATTTAATTTGATTTAATTTTTGTGGTTCGCAGCTACTTAATGCTGTTCTGTTTTGGAGGAAAGTGTCTTGGGCCTTGCTGCTTTCATCACATTAAGCATGTTACCTCCACCCCATGAAGAAAGTGATAACCACTGAGGTGAGTGTGGCTGAGCTGACTGTCCTTTAGGACCTGAAAACTCTGCAGAAGCAAATCTGAGACTCAGGGTGCCAGGGACCTGGCCACTGGAATCAGATGTTAATTTTCAGGGGTGGTGCCCAGCCTTCCCTTCCCTCTGCAGTATGTAAGGAAAGCCTCAGTGGGGGACAGGCATGTCACAACTGCTCACATGGACAGAGGCCTTCTGCTGGCTGACACTTGGTACAATAGTTGTTCAGATCTAAGATAATAATGGGGAAAAAATTGTTACAATTTAATAAAAATAAACACTCATAACATGTTATACTTTATAGATCCACATCCACATATGGCATTTATTTAGTCCACTCAATACTTCTATGCTAAGCGCATAGTTGTTTGTCTTACTTCACAAGCAGACCCAGGTCCTGACTATCAGAGAGGCTGAGAAGTCCTCCCAAAGTCACACAGTTAATGAGGCAAGGCCTTTGATCTGCAGCTCTGCTGTGTCCTTTGCTGGTTCCACCATTCCAGGCCACCAGGAGGCCTGAAGTCTCGGTGACATTTGAATGAGGCTTAAGTGACTCACTTTAAGTTTGGTCTTGCAATACTTGTCTGTGTAGAGTCAGAAACACCGTGCTGGTGTGTGCAGGGCTTACAAGTGGTCACAGGACTTTTTAAGTCTTGAGCACCTCCATGTCCTCCCTGGAGAGCTGTGCAGAGGCCAGTGGCGTAAGTGGCTGGGGGGTCAGCTGCATCGCCATCACCTAGTGATTCTCAGACTCAAGGGAAAATTCATCGCTTGGTGTGAGAAGCAGGTGTGGGAGAGATTGTCTCCGGCTGTGGACACAGCCTGCAAGCAGCCTACTGTGTGGGCCCAGTGGCCAGCTTGAGGCCACGCTCACAGTGTATGGAAGAGCCCTGTGCCCACGGTGCCAGATCCTTCCCTTCCTCCAGGCATTTCCAGTAACTCAAATGCCTCCCAAGGTCAAGCTACAGCACATGGAATTGCTCAGCAGTGGGCAGAACAGTGAAGCACACGCTTCATTCACACGAAGGCAGCACTTTTATTTTTAAAGATTATTTGACAACAGATCATCTTGAGCAAAATGCCCACCTTCTAAGTCTGGAGAGAACATACTCAGAATTCATGTTCCTTATTGACGTCTTTGCTCTTCCTCCACCCCAAAAATGTGTAACCCACTGTTGTGGGTTAAACTGTGTTGGACAAACATTCATATGTTGAAAATATAACCTCCAGTATATCACTTTCTTTGTAATTAGAATCTTTGCAGGTATAATTCACTTAAAATGCAGTAACTGGGTGAACCCTAATCTAATATGGCTTGTGTCCTAATAAAAAGAGGGCATTTGGACAACAGACCCACACTGGGAGATGCCATATGAATAGAAAGGCAGAGATTGGGGTAATGCTTCTAGAAGCCAAGGACCAACAAAGAAGGCCAGTGAGCCACTGAGAAGGGAGAGAGGCCTGGACCCGATTCCCCTCACAGCCTCAGAAAGAATGAATCCTGTGAAAACCTTGAGCTAGGACTTCTGGCTTCCAGACCCATGAAATGATATAGGTCTGCATTTAAGCCCCCTGACTGTGGCACTTCTCACAGCAGTCCTAGCAAACTAAGACGCCCACTCACGCACATGTAAGTGCATCTTTAGGTGGGTGGGGAACTTCCAAATTTTATAAAATGTTGCAAACATCCTGCTTTGGGCCACCTGCTGTGCATGGAGGAGGAATATGTCATAAGTTAGGACACTGTCTCAGTTGATGTGGGTCACATGCACAGTAGACAAGACTGATAAACGTGGAAAAGAACTTCAAGCATAGAATTCTCTTATTGGCAAACAAAAATAGAGGACTCTCAGTTCAACTTCAAATTTAGCTCAACCATGAATCGGTTTTAGTATAAGCATGTCCCGTGCAATACTTAGGACTAATATTTATATTATATTTATATTAAGACTAATATTTATACCAAGCAATCATTTGTTGATTACCTGTAATTCCAACCTAACAAGCGTCCTGTGTTTTGTCTGTCAGCTTGATGTGGGAGTCTCCCGAGCAGGGGCATATTACACTCCAACAGCCTCTGAGAACTGGGCAGAATCTCCACATCCTTTGTGTTTGTTTTGCTTTTCTAAATCCACCAGGAGGCAAATCATGTCTCATTTATTTTGTCTGATAGTGCCGCCTTCCTGTTGCCTCTGTTCTGACATAGTTTTTTTTTCTCTTACACCCTTTGACACCGGTTCCCCTTTCCCCACTCGGATCTCTTTCCACATTTGAAGTTCTCTACCTTCTTCAGGGGAGAGACCAGCCTGCCCTTTCTGCAGGCACAGGGCTCCTTCTTTCCGGGAAGGATGCAGGATAGTGACTGGCTTGGTGGACCCTGGCCATTTGCTCTGGTGAGTCTGTCACCTGCCATCTAACTGGCCAGCAGTTCAAGACCACTGGTGTCCTGTTGAGAGTTAGCTCTAGAAGCTGCTGTGGTCCTCGAAGCTCAGCTTCCAGGTGAGCTGGGGGGCAGGGCTGGGAGCAAAGGAGCACCATCTTCCTCCTGTCCCCCTTCATTATCAAGGCCAGCTTGCCCTGCCCTGCAATACCTGCCCACTGTTCAGCTGACCCTGCCTTTAAAGGTCTCCAGAACCTTCCTGCTGGATGGCCAAGAAAGCCATTCTTTCTGGAACTGGCAGTTGCCTGTCCCATCCTCTCTGTCATCAGGCCCTGGCCGGGGAGCTCTGCCTTCCCAGTCATGGTCAGCCTCACATCTTTCTGGGTCTCTTCACTGGGTTCCTGGGAACCACCTGTCTCTGAGGCTGTTTGGGAAACAAGTGGTCATTTCTCTTGCTCTGCAATGGCGGTGACTCTGCTAAGCATCAGTCCTCACCCATTTCTCTAACATGGTCTCAGGAAATAAAGACTTATGTGCACACAGCTAGAGCCCTTCCACTCAGTGAGGGAGATGCAGGCAGTGCTCAGATAAACACAGCTTCACCATCTTCCCTCCCTGTCTCACTCGTTTCCTGCCTGGTCCAGGTACTTGTGGCTCAGGCAGGGTTAACTTTCTGGACATTCTCATAGTCATATGTCTGAAACATAGGAGCAGGGGCAACACTGTGGTCATTTAAAGCCTGGTGCTTTATTAAATGCCACTTTACAGAAATTTTTATTTAACCAGAGATGGTTTATAATTCAGAAGGAATATTTCCAAAGAGTTCAAAAATGCAGAATGTTATGTTCTCTGAGAACCTGTTCTATTCACTCAGAGAAGTGAACTGTGGAATCAGTAACCACCCAGCTAATCTGCACGTAGATCTTTGTTAGATCATGCCCGAAAAATACATTATCTTATCCCTAGTGTTGCAAGATAGGGCCTCAGATGAGAGAGAGAGCTCAAAGTACCTTGCCCAACTCTTACAAGTCTGGAGTGTCAGCTCACCCAGAGCAGAGACAAGGTCTTCCGAGAAGCAGATGCCTATGTGGCTTACATGGGCGGGGACTTTATTAGGGGACATAGTCATGCAAACAAAAACAGGGAGGGGTCAGGGAGAGCTGATCGAGGCATTGAACCGAATTGCTAGCCTGACCCCAAAGGAAGGAGGGAGGAGAGAAAGGAAGATAGACACAGCCCAGACAGCCCCAAGGCCTAAACATGTTCAGGGAAGCCTTCGGTGGGTCCTTGAGCCAGTTGACCAGTCTCCCAAGATTGTGTCTACCTCAGTGTTACCAATGTGCCTTGTCATGGGTTGGAAGTGGCCTGAGAAATGTTTTCTTGGCACCCACACAATAGTGAGGTTCAGACTTCAACACGAGGGACCCCCCACTCATCTCATGCAGCTCTGCAGGCAGAACGAGGGTGTGAATACCTTTCTCTCCCCAACATGGACATGATAACCTGACTATCGGAGACCCTCCTGCAGCACTCTGCGTCCTGAGAACATGCCAGGGTCCAGGCACTTGATGACTGGATGCCCCTGAGGGTGCCTGCTTTGTGCAGCGGGGGGTTGGAGCTGAGTGTAGGAAGGACACAGACCTCGACTGAGGGTGGTGGGCAGCTCCCAGCTGGCCATCCCTCCCAGGTGTCTATCTTTGTGGGGACGGAGCTCTGACCTCGTAGGACTGCACTGGCAGTGGAGCAGGGGATCCAGGTAAAAACACTGCAACAGGGGAGGCTGCTGAGCAAGGCCCTGGGGTGACTCCAAGGAAGAGATGAGGATGGCAGGGGAGGGTGGCTTGTCCTGTGGGAAGTTCTGGGCGGGACTGCAGGGGGCGCAGCGCTGACGATGGTGAGGTGGGGCGCAGGGTGGGCTGGGGGAGGTGTAAAGCTGCTAGGGAGTGGCCATGTGTGTGTGTGTGTTTTCGCCTAAGTTTCAAAAGTTTTGAAGATCAATGTTATAGTCATTGCTAAAAGGAAGGTTAAAGAAATTTAAAAAAGTAAAAAAAAAGAGTGTAATATTGGAGTCAAAAGATGGAGAGAGACATGAGAAAAAGATAAGAAAGGCAGGGGAAGAAAGTGAGAGAGAGAAAGAGAAAGGGAGAGACAGACAGAGGGAGGGAAGGCAGGAGGAGGGCTGAGAGGGAGAAAGTGATCATGGAAGGGAGCAGAACTGGGAAAAATCAGGGAAAGGAGAGAAAGGAAAGTATGAGTTTGATGGAAAATTCCCTAAACATTTAAAAGCCCAACAGTCCTTACCTAAGCTTGAGATGTATTTTTCTACAAGAAGACGCAAGTCCCATTGACGGAGGCCGTCGGGGGCAGGTGCTTCCCCAGCAGGCTCTGGGCACGTGCTCGGTTACGCCTTTCCCACCACAGTGACCCCAAGCAAAGGGACATGTGCTCCTGTGGGGGCAAGCTCCTCACTGGAGCCGAGCGGGGGTCTGGGGCAGCCCCCTGCATGCCTTATGAGCCCTCAACAAGGAGCCTGTGGGCCATCCTTCAAGCGGAGAGGTTCCCCGGGAGAATAAAATGAGAAAACTTCCCGTCAGCTTTGCTGGCTGCCCCAGTGGGACCCACTGAAGTCACATACTGGTAACTCGTATAATTTCCATACCTTAAATAATTTAACGTGAAATCACATAAATAAAATGCTATAACTGAGCATAATTCTTTATACATTTTTCTAATAATCTAGCCTTTTAAATTAGCATAATAACACTTAGGATAATTGAAGGGTTTAATTGCACAGAGCGCCGGAATATTGTCTGCAGTGTGTGCACCACGGTGAAGCTGTAAGGAGCTTTAACTTGGTTGGTTTTTTTCCTTCAACTTAGTTTTCATATTTGATAATGTGGATAATGTGGCAGAAGGTAGATGCACACGGATACGTAATTTTTCATGAGTGTTGTATGTTTTGTTAAAAATTTCTAGCCATGCCATTCTTGAACTTAAAACAGGAAAAGAATTAGTGGCTAAAGATGTTAAATGTTGCTTTCTCTGCTGATCTAATTTTTCTAACAAATTTTAAAATCATGACAGTGTATTTGCTTTCTATTACTGCATGAAAATTACCAGAAATATAGTGGCTGAAACCAACATGCTTTTATCAGGAGTCTGGGCACCGCTGGGCTGTGTCCTCTGCATGGCTGCAGTCAAGTTGTTGGCCAGGGCTGGGTGCTCATCCAGGAGCTGGGCCGGAGAAGGAAGGAGCTGCTCACAAGTTCACTTCCTTGTGGTTCTAGAACTGAGGGCCCCAGCTTCTTGCTAACATTGGACAGAAGCTGTCCTCAGCAACTAGAGGTCACCCTTAGCTCTGTGCCATGTGGGTCTCCCAACATGGCCACAACTTCCTAAGTCAGCAAAAGGACAAGGCTCTGGGGTGAGTCTGTGTACCAGCTAGAGATTCTCCTGCTGTGGAATGTCTCACAGAAGGGACCATCCAGTACCTTTGCCAGATTTAGTTGGACAGGTCAAGGGGAGGGGATTATACAAGGGCACAAACAACAGAAAGCAAGGGTCATTGGGGTCACCTTAGAGTCCATTTGTCACATATGTCTAAAGCTTGGTGGACATCGCTACCTAAAATATAAGTTTGAGAATGTAAGTCAGATGAAGGCATGTTTTTGCTTTTTTTAAAGAAGCTATAAAAGTATTCTAAGTTCTGATTTCTCAAGTTTATCATATTTCCAGTGTCTAATGACTATTTCTAGAAGTTGGAGGTTACATATATTCTCAAAGCACAGAAAATGTATCTCCAAGATCAGGCAGTTTTTGTCTAGCTGACATAGTATCTCTGATTACAGCATATGTGCACACACAACACACAATGCTTATGCCCACACATTCACAGACACACAGACACACCTTTGGAGGGAGTGGGTTTATAGGATTATTTCTCCCTGGCTTTGATTTTGTTGATTTCTGAGAATCAATATGTGTTCTCTTTAGGGGGACCCTACTACATTGCATCTCAATGAAGCTTTGCCTGGCTCCCAAGTGTGGGACCTGGCTCCCCTTCTCTGTCTCACTGTGCAAGTCCCCTTTGACACACTTACCTCTCTGGTCTGAAAGTGGCACATGAGCCCCAGTATTTCACAGACCTATTTTCAAAGAAATGGCCGTTAGATATTTTTGCAGCAACTTGGGTGGGAGTTTCCACACCTGAACATAAACTGCCCACCCTGCACCCCAAGTGGGTGGACATGTTGAGCCCTGAGGATAACATGTGCTGCTCAGGTGTAGATCTAGAATGCATACCTGGTGGTTTACCACAGTGCTGACTTTGATGTGAATGAGCTAAGTTCCTACCTGGGCTGATGAATATTGTTAATGAAGAAAAGACCATGTGCTCTAGGCCAGTGAAGCAATGACTGGCTTTGTTGGATCCCAGACTCACTGGCTACACACTGTACTCTAACGGGCTGGTGTGGGCCAGTGAGTATTAGGACCACAGAAGGAAAATGTGCAGAGCTTGACAAAAACCAGCCCTCCTATTGAAAAATGATAGCTTAAAGTGCTTGCACCATTATTGATGTGCATCAATATTAGCTTTGAAGTTAAGGGTTGTGTATGGTTGTCCTGAGTGACAGGTTGGGTCTGGTGGCTCCTGGCATCAGAGGCCTGTTCATCAGAGGCCACTGCACCCTACTGAGAGGTGTCTGGTCCGCAAAAAAAACATGAACACACAGACACATGGAACACACAAACATACCCACATAGAAACTCATGAATATGTACACGTAGCACATATAGACACAACACACAGACGCACACAGAAGTGCATGAATACTCACAGACACATGTGGACACAGACACACATGGACACACATAGAAAGACAGTTTTCGGAAGAGCAAAGAAGGATGACCCTGGGTGAAGTGACTTAGGCTCTGGTCCAGGCGTGGCCTCTCCCAAAGAAAATCCACAAGGGCAGCTACAGATTTCATCACCTCACAGTCTTGTGCTTCTGACAAGCAATGACAAGGTCCTTAATTACCAGTGTGTTGTACTCCTATGTGGTGAGAACCCTAATTATACAGATGGTTGTGTGACAGAGGCCAGCCAACGCCCCCGCTGCGGGAATCCTGACACGACCTGGGCTTGGGTCACACAGCAAACTCTGCATCTGTTTTCTCAAGAAGACTGACAAGGACTGAACTTGAATGTAGATTTTGATGGAGAGAGAGAAGCTGGCAGTGTTGGGAGGTAGTCAGTGTTGCAGGTGAAGGACTTTCTAGCAAGACTCTCCTTCTATTCAGTATGGCCATTGTCAACCTTGTGTCTGCACATGTCCTTTGCAGGGTCACCTTGCTCCCTCCTCTGGTTAATGATAAGGTTTGAAAGGGCTTACACACATCCCAAGTGATGGAGCCCAAGTGGAACAATGCAGGGGCCAGTGCTATCCCACTGAGGAGGCACCTGCTCATCTAACGATAGAGGTAGGTCCTGAGAGGAAGGGGTTTTCCTATAGTGTAGACAGATACCAACATGCCCAACGCTGGCCAGGTGGTCTCTAGGGTCAGACCAGGTGGGGACGTTCTGAGGAAGCCAGTCACTGGGAACATGGCTGAAAGGAGACAGACTTGGCATACCCCACTGTAAGGGTGACAGGACCCTGCACTTTCAAGGTAGGTTTCAAAACACGACAGGACTAAGTTCTTCCAGGAGCCCACAGAGCCTGGGCCTTCAGAGGGACAGAGGGGTGCTGTGTCTGCACACACAGGCAGCTCAGGGGGGGAGGGACAGAGGTCAAGGGTGCAGGTTCTGGGTCGAGGTCAGGCCTTGCCACCCACCCGCTGTGACCAGGGCAATGGACTTGGCCTTGCTGTACCTGTCTGCAAACTGGGGTGGGGATCACAGTCCTGACCTCTAAGACTCATTGTTGAGACAGAATGAGATGACAGCTACGGAGACAGTTTTAGAACAGTATCTGGCCTGGGGTAACTGACCAGCATATTGTGACTAATGCGAGTTTGACTGCCTTGTACCCACTAGCATTGACTGGTGCCTCAGGACCACCCAGCCCAAGAAAGAAAGAAGAAACCCCTCCTCTAGCAGGATACTGGCAAGGTGCTGGCTCAGCCCACTGATGAGCTAACGGAAACACCGCAGCAGGGACAATACCCCTCTTCCAGGACCACCAGCCACCGCTGACATACTCAGTGTCCTCAGAGTGGGACACCTGACCTGGGTGATTACTGACATGGTAGAATGGGAATTGCAACATCACCTGTGATGTGTTTAGCCCCCAGCGTGTTTAAACTTCATAGTTGTGCCCTCAAATTTCACAGAATCCCAGCTGGTTCTGGGTCCACATGCAGAGTGTCCCCTTCAGTAGGGCTGCCTGGGCCCTAAGAATTCCCATTTCTAACAGACTCTGGGGTGATAGTGATGCTTCTGGTTGACCAGAAATATAGGGATGGAGGGACATGTCATATGACCTCAATAGAACAAATCAGACACAGCGAAGGACATTTGAGACTATAGAGGCCACAGAATCTTTTAAAAATTTAATGTCATGAGGGAAAAAAAAACACTAGGAAAACTATTCAAGGATACAAGAGACGAAGAAAGGCCTGACAGATGACTGTAAGTTTCTGTCTTAGATTCTGGTCCCAGAACAGAGCAAACCAAACCCAGGAGCACGCCCATGATTTCTTCCAGAAGCTACTCCTTAGCAGGGTTCACCATTTTCTACAGAGGCCCTGGAGACCAGCACATTAGCAGCCTGGCCAGCATTGCCCTCCCGGAGTCCTTGAAACTACACACCAGAGCTGGAAGAACCACGGGCAGCAAGGCCTGGGCTTCACTGGACACTTAGGAGACCTGCAGCTCCTATGGGCTTCTCTGATTTAAATTCTTTACTTTCTCTGTGGGCAAGAAAAGTATAGAAGAGCTGAGTTTAAACGGTTGCAGCCTCAGTCCTAGGCTTCCCTGTGCATATGAGTGTCTCAGCTTACGCACTCTGACACATGTAAAACTTATAAAACCATATAAATTCATAAACATGTAAAAACATTCCCGTTGCCAGAAAACACAACATTTAATCCATGGCCCAAGCTCTCACCTTTTATTCTGACATTCTGATGGACCATAGACACAGCCAAAGCACATTCCTGATTTAACGTAAAAAATGTTAAAAAAAAAAAAACCTACAAAATGAAATTTTCAATCTTATGAGAAATGGACTATTTTTACGTTTACAATGGAGCTGGAGTTTGGTTGGGATTTGAAAGAGTTCCTGGTGTAGGGGGTAACGACCCCACTGAGCTCACATTTAATTGGGGGGACACTGCCTGCAGACAGCTGCTGTGCACAGTGAGTTGCCTGTTCCCATGGTCGACATGACATCCAACAACATTAAAACGCGCTTAACTCTGAGCCTCGTCTTTAATTCGGCAGAGCCCCTGCTCCGCGTCACACATCGTTTCTGTGCCAAGCTGGGGTTTTCGAACCGGCTAATTTTGTTAGAAGTCCTGCAAAGTGTTTTTTGAATTAGAAAAAATGTATGTTTATTGGTTTGCATAACTGAAAACAGGTTAAGAAATTCTCTCACGTTTGCCGAAAACAAAACACAACTCTAACACCTCTGGTTTAACACGGAGTCTGGAAAATGTGTGACTTCTGGAAAACCATCATGTGATAATTTAATAAACATGGAGTCTGTTTTTAAATGTTTATTGAAGTTCACTAATAACAGATGTTAAAAGCTACAGGCCCAACACCATTTTATGTCCAGGTTAGGAAAATGAACTTGCGAATCCCCCATGAAGCCACGGCCGCCCCTTCGGATTTAAAGCATAGTGACCTCCTCACTAGAAACCCTGCCTTGACCTTGGCCAGGGTAAGAGTATGGGCTGTTTCCTCTCTGTGAGAGATGCACTGGAAGATAATTTTATCGATCTGTTCCTCCTTTCCTGTGCTTATCCACAAGGATGTATTGGGAGAGTGTAACATGTGATTCCAGAGCACTGAGCGCCGAGGTCTATAAAGCAAGGGGTGTGCAGGGACTTGAGCATGGCTGGAAGGAAAGCCGGCCTGAGTCTGAACCCAGGCTTTCCGCTCCTGCTTCTTTCTTACCGAGGTGAACTTTGTAATGGACAGGATATGCATACGCAAAAGGTGCCCAAATGGTACCAAAAGGTGCCCACACAGTAAATTTTTGCAGAGAGAACAGAGTGACCATGAATGTTACATGCACCCGGAGGCCTTCATCAGCCCTTCTGGTCATTAGACACCCCGTGCCCCAGGAGGTGTCGGTATTCTGTCCCCAAAACCAGTGTCGCCTGCTTCTTGCACACATGCTCGTGTCCGGCTTCTCCCCACGGGGTGTGTGCAGTTGCGCTTATTAATTTTAGCTGCTGTGTAGTATTCCACCCTCTCCGGGTCACTGAATCTTTGTGATGGTTTGATTACGTCCAGGTTGGGGCTCTTAGAAAGAAGGCTGCCCTAGACACCCCTCTCCGTGTCCTCTGGGAACTGTGCCGCATTTCTGTCAGATCTACACCGAGAAGAGGGATATCCGGGTGAGGTACGGCGCGCTTAGCTCTCATGGGTTCTGCCAGTTTCCTAAGCTGGTCGAACCCTCACACCCTCACCCTGTGCGTGCTCACTGGGTCGTATAAGTGCTCTAACTGCACGCAGGGCTTCTTGTGTGTGAAATCGTGTGTCTCTGCAGAACAAACTTGAGCATTAAATGGAGGGGTGGGTGTATTCTGAGCACTTTTGGAGCACGATGGGCTTTACTAGTAGTAGAGCTCCAGGGATGAAGGAATGGGTGTGTTACTTCGCTGAGAGCGGTAAGAAGCCAGTTCTCTCTCCCACCCGTTTATGATTGGGACGCGGGGGAAGAAAGAAAGAGACTTTCCAGTTAGGAAAAAAATGTTAAATTATAATGTAAAATGAGTTCATTGTCATGCTTAGGCAGGTTGTGTAGCTTCCAGAAGATTCTAGCCCAGTCCAATGAATGAACTGTGTTTTCCTCCACCCAACGATCCCAGGTTCAAGTCTCCCAGACTGGCAGCTATGAGGAATGGGCTGGTGGCCCATGAGTTGTTGGTTCACTCAGTAAACCCAGCTCTCACCATGTGCCCAGCTCTCACCATGTGCCAGGTCCTGAGGGTTAGTCATGGGGAAACCTTTGCCCTTGGGAGCAGAGTCAAGGGGAGGCAGGAGAGACAGATCAACCCTCACTAGATAGGAGGCAATTTGCCCCTTTTCTTGGCATCCCTGCAGACAGCTTGTCTACCTCTGAACTGCCCACCTGGGGTGGCTGCTGTAGCATGCGAAGATGTAACATTTATTCGAAGGGGGGGAAAGCCTGTCGGGAAGAGGGAAAATAAAGGAGGGGCTAGGGAGCTACTTCCAGTGGAAATTATTTATAGTGATTCCTGGAAAGGGATAAGCAGCCCCAATACCATTCCGCTCTTCCTCACTGGGCATGATTTGCATTGTCACAACATTTTCAGGTGAGCCCTCTGCTCATCTGTGTCCTTTCTTTCAAAAGGTGGAGAGGATGCTTATTTAATTATGCCCAGGGGAGGAGATTGGGAAGGTAAACAGGCAGCTATAAGAGCATCATCACATAACACATTTGGGTTCAAGTATCCAGTCTCAGCTTCATCCTTGCTCCAGCCCCCCCAGCCCTCTGCATCCAGAGCCACCCGGGACAGTCCTGGCCCGTGGCAGCAAGTCTGAACCATGAGGGACTCTGGAGCAGAGGCCACAGAGAAACAGACCTAGAGAGTCCCCTGACTTTCTCTAGGCACAGAGACCTATCCTCTACCAGCCATGTCAGAGCATAAAAGAGTTGTTACCAAAAATTTCTGTGTCATACACTGCACTTTGGGCTCACAGAAGTGAGATGTAACTAAGTTCTCAGTGAGAAATAGGCCACATCAGAATGTGTGACCCATAAGGACCTGCCATTGATTGGCAGGACCTTGAAGGACACCCAGGCAGGATTTCCCATGGGTTTTAATCTGATCCATGCCCTGGCAGAAAAGTGCAGAAATTCCCCAAATCCCACCATGAAGAGAAAACCACTCAGCATCTTGTAACTGTCCCCCCAGAGATAGCTATCCACCTCGACCTGAATCAATGAAATCTTAACCAAAATCAATGGGTTAAATGAAATCAATGCATTTTAACCGGAATCAACAGAAATTCATACTTAAAAAGGCTGGACTCCCACGATGGTGTGTGAATTCAGGGTCCATGTCACCAGCACTCTCAGAACCCCCACACTCTTACATTTATTTGCAAAAGAGTAGGTTGATGGTATCCACACTGTTTCAAAAGAGGGCTTGACATTTGGGGTAAAGTGCAAAAACAACATGGTAGAGGGAAGACCCCTTGCTGGAGGTTTTGGTGCTGGCATTCTGCAGCAAATAAGCTGTTTTGTCAATAAATATTTGTTAAACGAATGAAAATCTAGTAAATATATTATTGTTAGAAGCAATTGTAAAATAATCTGAATTGAATAATTCCATGTATGTAGCATGCAGACGTGGTCACCATACACATGCACCATGCACACACTCTCGCACATGCGCCCACACACACTAGGTCTAGACGGGAAGAGTCTGCAACAGAGATAGAGCCCAGAAGAAAATAGAAAAAGGGGAAGTTTAGTATTTTTTTCTTTTTAATCCTAGGACCCCAACAATCGTTAACGCTTTCACACCTCACCAAAGTTTTAAAATAAACTCTCCAGTTTACTTTCGGCTGCAGTTTGAGAATTTTAAATGATTGCACAAGAGAAAGTAAATTTCCCTTTAGAGATCCTTTTTGCAGTCAGCTTCGATTCCCCTTCTTTTATGTATAAAAAGGAGAAAAATATCAAAGCCAAGACTGCGCCGTCCTGATGGTCTGAAGTCTTTCAGGGAGCATTTTGTTTCTCAGTGGTGGGCTGCCTAGAAGTATGTTTAGTTGGGGCAGAAATCAGCCAGAGCAGTGAGGAAAGCCACGTCGCTCTCAGTGGCATTAGGAGGGACCGGGCCTGCTGACGGCACGTGGCTGCCCACTCACGCCCCGGCCTGATTTTTCTTACAGTGCTTACGCGAATGTCCCCCTCCTTAAGCGTGGCCCACAAAGTGGGGCATACGGCTGTTTCCAGCCTTCATTTTATCTCTGGACATTGATGGAAATGAAAAGAGGACCAACTCAGAAGGGACAGATGTTGACTCCAAGATCTGACGAACCTGTGATTTCAGTGCCATGCCCTCCTGGATAGTTACCCAGTGGGCAGGATGGCGAAGGTCCCTTTCTGTCAGTCTGTGGGAGTCACCTCACACTTGGGGGCCTGGTGTCTGTGCTGTTCATCACACACCCCACCTTTGTCTTTTGCTTCATTTCTTATCTTGGAGTATTTTTTTTAATCACATCTGCAATGTGTTGCTCAACCACTGGTGACATTATATTTCATAGTGAGAACAGGCATTAAAAATCAATCCCAGGAAATTTAAGAAATTCAGGGAACATCTCCCTTTCCAATAATTCTTCTAAATGCCACTATGACTATTGGGTTTACCACACTGGGAAAAACAGGAGATATGGTTTCCTTGTGAGAGCAAGTCTCCTAAGAAAAGAGAAAATGCCCAATAAGACTTTAAAAAATTAGGCAAATGCTTATATATTTTTCTTTCTTTTATAAGAAATTAAACAATTTAAAAAATGTAAGGTATATTTTATATTATAAATATATGTTATATTTATAAACTTCTGTATATTGTGTCTATATAAGTATATATGATCTACTAATTATAATATGAATTGCAAATATGTTTACAATTATAATATATACATTTATTCTTTATATTATAATTTAATGTAACAATAAAATATTAATTTAATAAATAAAAATTATCAAGTGTTCTTGATCATTTAGAGACACATCACATATCTTATCGCATCCTTCTTGGTTTCTCTTTAATATGTGTGTAAAACCCATTAACATACACAGCCACAAATGCAACAAACACTCTAGAAAATTCTACACTCAGAAGTGTAAGTGGGAGTCTGAGACGAAGTTCTCTGTGGTCAATTCACATAATTTGATTTGAATTCTGGTGAGATTGTTTAAGGCAATGGTACATTACCATTCAGACCTGAATTCAAAAGGCCTTCTGGTGGGGAAAGTCTAAATGAAAGAGCTAACGTACTTAGAAGTCTGAAACCCTCACTCTTGGGTCAGTTAGAGACCTACAAGGTAGACCTGAAAAGGAAATTCCTCCTTGTTATATTTCAACACCTTGGTTTTTCACCCCCACGCACAATTTATCTGATCTGCTATATCTCAGCATGGGAAAGAGAGCATGTGAAGTGACTGGCCCAAGTATTTTTGGTCAGTGCCAGGAGGAGCAGTGCATGTGCCCAGTCCTTGGGTCCAGAGCTCTGCGTGACACTGCTTCCCTCCAGAATCACCTGAGGATAGATGGGAACAGAGCCCCTGGCCTCTGCCTACAGGACCTCTCAGATCCAAATACAGAAGGGAAAGTACAATTAGCAAGACAAGCACACATCTGGCCTCATTTACCTGCCGGTCCTACACATTTGAACTTCTCAAGCCTTAACCCAATTGTCACTAACACCTTAATGTGGCACTGTCTTAGGTGTTCAGATTTTTGAGATTACTTCAATTCAGAAAAGAATGGCTGCTCCATCAACACCGGACCACTTGGAACATAACTGGAATTAGGCACCCACTAGGATTAGCATTTCTGCTTCAGAAACAATTAAGGGGCAGAACTGTGTTTCTTCTCTTGTATTCCTTCTGCGAAACTGAACAGTTGCCAATTACTGATAGCCACTTCAATAAATTAGGGAAATGCCAAGAGTGCTTCAAACCGTGAAGAATCCTACGAATTCTTAGTTATTTCTCGTTCTGCCAAGTCTAGAAGAGGCAAGGACACCTGTAGGGCTGCAGAGCCAGCTGTAAGCACCCTTCCTGCAGTTATGACAGTCAAGGTGAGAGCCACACTCTGGAGCTTTTATGCACTAAAACAAGACGGAGAGTTGATGTGAGTTATGACCCTGGAATAGCTTGTTTTAGAAAATAAATGAACTGTCTATCCACATAAAGTTAAAAAGAATTCTGGTGGAATAAAAACACGTTCACTTGAAAAGCAATCAGGGGATTTAGGCAAACCAATCAGTGGTTAAAATAAGCAACTGGGTGACCTGCAGACGGTTTTATCACAATCCAGTCCTCACATGGGGACATGGCCAGTCTTTTCAGACTAATAACTTTGCTCATTTTCATAGGTGCACTTTTTCTCACACGATAAAGCTAAGTCACTCAGTAATTTGTTCATTCATTTTAAAAATCACTTGGTAAAAGTACCAATAGCATCCACATAGAATAAAGCCCACCACCTATGTTTGGAATTGGAGAAATACGAAAATAATTTTAAGGTGCCTGATCTAAAGGAATTTGAAATTTACAATAAATAAGAAAAGAAAAAAAGCTAGGATGCATTGAGTCACAGGTACCTAACCTGCTTGACCTTTTTTGCCCTCTCTGCAAGAATTTTTGTCTCCTTCACTGATGTATGCCTGAGGCCTAGAACAGTGCCTTGTATGTAGTAGGTACTCAATTAGTATTTGTTAACTAAGGAAATAGTCAAATACTTGCAATTAAAATGTATACAAGGACTGGAGAGAATTTAGGTGGCAAAATTCTCAACCCACACTCATATGTACATAATGAAACTACCTGATTTTTAAACCTAACCTGTCCTCCTCTTTCTCCAGGATCAGTGTTCTGCAGAATGCGGCTGGTTAGTTATGGAAGACATAATATTTGATGAACATGGTGTTTGGATTAGTCCCTGCCATGGTCAGCTTTGTCAACTGGACTAGGTTAATAGTATCCTTTTATTTAAAGAAGCACTCCTCTGGCTGTATTTAGCAAAAATGGTTAACACATTCAATTAGTTGACTTTAATTAGATTATTTTAATAATCTGGGTAAGCCCGATTCAATCAGTTGAAACCTCTTAAGAGTAGAAATGAGGCTTCCTTGAGGAAGATAAAGAAATTCTACCTGTGGAGAGCAGCATGACCTCCAGCCTGACAGTTTCAGCCAGCTGGCCCCCCTACATACTTCAGGCTGGCCCAATCAACCCTCACAATAGCATGAGCCAATTTTTGCATTAAATATCTGTATTTACATCTACCTACACCTTTATCTATATCTAATCTATACCTACACCTTCGTTTACATCTACATCTATGACTATGTCTATATCTGTGTCTACGTCTACAACTATGACTACATATATATCTATGTTTACATCTACATATCTCTTTACTGTTTCTGTTTCTCTGCTGAAGTCGCAAATGATGCCAACCTTGGTTCTGGGAGTAGTTCTAAAGGGACCAAATCCTAAGGATGAGCTTTCTGATATGGTTCTGGAGTTTCTGGAATGGCTTCCCTGTTTTTATCAGGTTTAAAGATACTTATGAAGCTATTTCTAGTAGTAAAGAGATCACCCCTAATCATGATGTGATGTGGCAATAGAGACATGCAAAATATCACCTTTGAATACTGGTAATCATTACTCTTAAGAGGCAATGTTCTTAGTGACCACATAAATGATATTGTAGAATACTTTATTCTAAGAGGTACAGTGGGGTTGACTGGTTGCCTCAAAGTATGTGGCAAAAGTGGGGGAGGGAAGGATGATCTCAGCTATGCATAAACTATCTGAATGTTTCTTTTTTCCTTGGTAGAAATCTAAGATTTCTGAAAAACAAATTTAGAGTTCTACACTATGAGTGGCTGAATTACAACCCAATTTGAATTCTCAATCTCAGAGGGTATCTACTGTCAAAGTGAGGATGTTGATAGGGAAGGAACAGGATACTGAGAATTGGAATTAAGACATATGAGAAAACTCTGGCAAAATGGGGACACTGAACCCTCAAATCTGATGAGGCATCTTTGCCTGTAGAAGCAACCACTCAACACTTGTCTGGGAGGTGACCCTGAATTGCGTAGGAAACTGTAATGTAATGGCTTCCCCTGAGGTTATAGCCTTGAAAGATCCACCCAATTTCCCCCAAACCTGCACCTACCATCCCTCTTTGCTTCTAAACATATAACTAGCTTCAGGTCCTAGCACGCCCCAAAGGGTTAGGTACAAAATGTAAGAGTGAGGCTCTTTGGGGAAGGAGGGTGCCCTCTCCCCATCTCATGTGAACTCAGATCACTCTGGGGTGTGACCTCTGCCAGAGGCACAAGTGCTGATTCCTGTACAACAGTCAGCGATGAGAAGGCGGGATCTTCCCTCTGCCAATTATGCAGTGATTGCCATGTAATGAAGTTAATGTTTTGTGGAATTTACAACCTGATATTAATGGTTTCTGCTCCAGACACTCTCCTGTCACTTCTTTGTTTCACCCAGATTTTTTCTTAATAACAAAAGAAACAGGACAATATGTGAAGGCTCATTAATTCTCTTTAGTTTTACCTCCCCCCCCCCCCCCTTTTTGCTTGCCTCCTTCTGGAGGTTAAACAAGAGGCATGTCACCAGGCCTTTCCATAAACTCTGGTTCACGGGAGGGTGAAGTTACAGCCTCGCAGGGCTGCCTGCCTGGGGACAGGCCCTTTTCAATGTGCAGGCCTTTAACTGCCGGCCGTTTTATTGCCTCCTTGATCACCAGTTACACCACCAGGAACAATAGACCTACCACTTTAATGACCAGACCTCAAATTTGCCTCGATTTGCCAATGTGTGTCATAGCAACACCGTCTTTGCAAGTGGGAGAACCTAATTAAAGGAATGAAGATGGATGGATCTGAGAAAGGCTCCCTCTGGGACAATATGCTGGCCCCCTGCCCCCTGTCCCTGACTGGAGCATCCTGACCCCCGGCTGCCCCGCTAGCAGCCCTGCTGACCTGAGGCTGCTGAAAGGACCCTGCCTGCTCCCGGACCTTCCCGTCTCTGCAGAGGCAGGGAGGGGACACACAGTGCAGACACTCTGGGGTCCCGGAAATGTAAGTCCTCAGATGGGACTCAGGCAGAGGGAAGCCCTAGGTCGCCCGGAGTCCTGCTCTGTTCCCTGCACGGATGATGCCGCAGCCCCCTGTGCGAGCTGTGAGGTACCGGGACCCGGGCGTGGCAGAATAAACCCGATGCCCTTCCGTCCCTCGTTGGTGTGAGTTAGCATCCCGGGGAAGCTGCCCCCACTCTGCACTCATTTACTTTTAAGTGTGAGGAACATAACAGGTGGTACATTTGAGAAAAACTGAAATATTATTTTGTAAAGAGGCAAATCCTGGCAGAGATTAAAACTGACAGACACCATTTCAAAACAACAAAAACAAAACAAAACCCCACAAAAAAAAAAACCACCATGTTTCCCACACAAATACATTCCAATATGAGGAATTGCGGACCTGGATGCTGTTTTTTCCATGATTTATCGCTGGTTTTAGGAACCGATGGTATGTGATGCCCACCGCCAGCATGTGCAGGAGTTCTCTGCATGCACAGGGGCTCCCAGGCGGGAATCGGCTCTGCAGGAGGCCCTGGTGGTTGCCAGCCTTTTGAGCCATCCCCTGGCTTGCAGCTGGTCACTGCCACCTCTGCTCCATCATCACATGGCCTTCTCCCTCTGTGTCCTTCGAGTTTCAGTTTTCTCTTTGTAAAGACACCAGTCATTGGATCAGGGCCAGTCTTATTCCCACATGATCTCATCTTAACTAATTACACCTGCAAAGACCCAATTTCTATATAAGGTCCCATTCACAGGTCCCGGGAGTTAGGACTTGAACATGTCTTCTGAGGGGACATAATCCCACCCACACTGGGCCATGATGTTGATCCCAATAGAGGGCAGTCATCCAGTCATCAAGGAGAGGGCTCCAGACTCCTCAGGGAAGCACCCTCCTTCCCAGGCTCTGCCCATGAGGCCCTGCATCCTTCCACGTGAGCTCTGACTTTTCTCTCTCCCTGCTCTGGGCCTCCAGGACACCCAGCATCTAAGAATGAGAACTTGGGGGGTGGTGAAGAAACCACCCTCTACACCACTCTTCAGCGCTGGGAAGCCCTGATCCAGAGAAATACTGCTGTGTCCATGGTATTTTCTCTATAAAAGGAAATACTAGGCTTAAAACAATGACAAATACATAGTAAAGACTGTTAGCAAGGCTACTTCCTTCTTCCTCCAATTCCCCAATTAAGGCTTAAATGTACATATTTAAGATAAGGGCCCCCTCTGCCTGAGTGAAGGTGTGGCCGGCTCGAGGGTAGACTACACTGGTGGCAGCTTCTGTGTGAGAAGGGAAAGAAAATGGGAATGGCTTGGCTGTTGTTGGAGCCAGTTAAGCCCAGTTTCCAGGCTAATTAGTATTTTCTGCCTTGAACTTGACCCTTTAGAATATGACCTTTCTTTATACTTTGATGCTACTGTGACTGCAGTTGTGATAATAAAATCTTCAGTGCTCTTTACCTTGAGAAATATTTTTAACCCTGAAATAAATAAAATTATAAAAAACGATAGCAAACTGTGACTTCATTTAAATTCCTACCCAGGGGGGAAAGGCTGCCTTCCTTCAGCGTTGCCTGCCAAGAAAATCTCTGCCTTAATTCGGGGCAGTTGTCATGTTTTCCAATTTCTCATATAGGAAGAAAGTTATTCAAACTATCTGGGAATGTACAGAAAATAAAGAATGCATATTAATATTCTGTGGTGTAATTCCTCAGTGACATACCGCATGGTCTATTGTAAATTTAGTTAAATAGCATTTCCTTTTCCTTTGGTCTCTAACGATAGCCACAGTACTCTGGGTCACAATAGACTGAGCCGATTCTTACTGTAATTTAGGCAGCGGAGAAGTTTTTTTTAGCTTTAGTCTCATTTAATTCTTTTTAAAAAGTGTTTTGGTCTGGGTTGTATTAATTTTGGGGTCAAACGTGTTAACATTATTACTTGGTGTATGAACTGTGGCAAAGAACATACATCGTTCTGTCTAGAATAGTGGCCCCCACGGCCCAGGCCCATGTGGGGTTTGGCGAGAGGGGCATCCAGGCTGGAAGGATTGTGACGCCTCGTGGACCACCTTACCTGTAGCTTCCCTTTATTGTAAGGCTGCTTTCCCATCTAGATTGTTTGACTATCGTGAAGAAATGACAGTCTCCTCGTGGTTGTGTCGAGGATGCGTATTATATGTGGCCAATGGGAGAAGACAAGGGTGACAGAGGGAGACAAAATAGATCCTCTCAACAAAATAGAAGACTTCTGATTCATTAAGTTTTATGTTAAAAACATAATGATATAACATAACATAGTACAAGAAAGGGTCGCCATTTCCGTATTCCACGGATTCTCTCTGTGCAACACAAAATCCACAAATACCTCCAGGGTGCGGCATGTCCTTCTGTGACTTGACCCTCTCCCTCAGGCAGTTCCATTTTTGGAACAGAGCACAGAATGGTGAGCGCGAATGAGCACTGTCCCCGTTAGGTCAAGGTGAGCCTCCAGTGCAGGACCCTTTGGGGTGCTGCTTTAGGAAGCCAGGCCAGGCCTTGGGCCCTATCTATCATTCCTGAGCAAAGGGAACAGTGTGAGAGAGAAACAGGATGAAAAACGCCTGAAATAGAGCCAGGAGGAAGATCTAAGTTTCTCTGTGTTTTTTTCAAAAGCCATCACCTCAGTTTCTCACATATATCTGTGTATCTGATAGAAACAATTTAGAGTGAATACAATCCCTGACCTGCCCAGGGGCTCTATCAAGGGGAACTAGTCTGTATTATTTGGGCTCGACTTTAAGTCTCTGAAGGCTGCCTTCTACTAACTTATCTCCCAGCGATGGATTCTAGCACCTCCTTTGGGGTTTAGGGTTCTGTCAGGAAATGGAGTCCACCAACAGGGTGACAGATTTTTGAGTCTTAGCCAAACCGCGCTGATTCTGTAGGTGTCTGTTAACCACCCGCTGTGGTTAGAAGTACATCCAGCATTGTGAGGGAATGCTGGTGACGTTCACACGGGGTCGATTATCACAGTTTATAACTCAAGTGGGTATTTCTGCTTCTGATCAGGAGAGAAGACATCAGCAAATGATCAGTGAAATCAGTCAAGGCAGTAGTGAGGAGACACATAGCCGAGGGGTGTGCTCACTGGGCAGTGGGCCCACAGGCAGAAGAATCAGAAAGAAGGCCTCAGAAGAGCTGGACACCGAGCCAGGACCTGGGGTGACTGGCAGTGAGGGGGTGGGTTCTTCACGCAGGGGAAGGGGTGACCTCAGACTCCAGGCTCTGAGAACATGCACAGGGAATTTAAGAGGGTCAGGCAGAGGATCCGGCGGAGGAGAGTCTAGTTGGAGACAAGGGAGTTGGGAAGCCAGGCTGCAGTTTAAGGATCGTCGAGGAAGGCAGTGCTTTGGGAAGATTTGACTGGCGGCAGGAGCAGTGGAAGGACACTCTGGATTCTAGTAAGGAAACTGCAGTCCCCAGCTCCCCTCTGAGCCTGAGCGTGCAGCCAAGCACTTGCCCTGCCCTTCTCAGGCCGGGGGACTGAGGAAACAGGGCCCAATGCCCATGCTCCCGGGCAGGGAGAAGATACGGATCTACTTCCAGAGCTGCTATCTCCCTGGTATCTGAGCACACTGAACAAGTGTCCAGTGGATGCACTATACCCACAGGTGGAGATAAATCTTCACTCTTATCTCCCCCGCCAGCCGGTGCCATGTATTCATGTGGCATGGGGAGCAGAGGCGCTTCTTAATCACGGTCATCAGGACGCTCCACAGGAAGGTCCCACAGCAGCGATAACTCACGCCTGCATTGAGCCCTGGATTTCTGTGGAGGACGGTGCTGCCTTAGATCACCCCAGAGCCTCCAGGGTGTTGGGAGGCAGTGCCAGACAATGACCTGCTCACATCAGCTCTGTGGGCTGGAGGGTCTTGGCCAGAGTCTGGCACTGCCGGCTTCAGCAGCAGGACCCAGGAGTGGAGCCGGCCCGCACTCTTGCAGGTGAGCCTCCATGTAAACAGTGCCTGCTCCCCACCCCAGTTCATTTTGAGGGTCCACAATTACTCTCTGTTGGCCAGGGTGTCCTCTTAAAGACTGTTATCTAGATACTGATGCTCCAAAGCCACTGCCCTCAGGACCAGAAAGGGCTCTACTTGGAGAAGCCCTTGAGCCTGGGCCTTAGAATCTATTGGCTGCTTACAGGCTTGCAGTAGATGCCGCAAGGCAAAGGAGCCACAGGGAGCACTGGTTTTTGTGACTAGGCAACTATTGAGCAAGGGC
Source organism: Miniopterus schreibersii (assembly GCF_964146895.1). NCBI lineage: Eukaryota > Metazoa > Chordata > Mammalia > Chiroptera > Miniopteridae > Miniopterus > Miniopterus schreibersii. The sequence goes on from NC_138103.1 coordinate 78,615,978, forward strand.
AATACTTTTTTCTGACACACATCATCTGATATCCACCAGTACAGCTCTGTGCTCTGGGGGCATCTGAGAATCCCTATGGTGCCAGCAGGGGTAGCAGAGGAACTGGTCCTCGTCACTTCTCCAGGAGAGGTTTTCTCCCTGCCATTGCGTCAGTGACCCACAAGTCCACAGACAGCCTCTGGCATTTATGCAGTTATTGGCACTTGAGAGACATCTGCTCATCACAGAAGGAGTCCTTGAATGCTTTGGTTAGAGCTGTGGGTGTGGGTATCCCATACTTTCTGATATGTGTGGAGAGTCTCATTCAGTGGTGTATGTCCTGGAGAAGGCACCGGTGCTCTGCACTGATGTCACCTGCTCCTTGGCGTGCTCGCCTAGCTGATGCATGCTGGGGACAGCGACTGCCTGTTGCTCCATGGTGTGGGCCACACTGCTGTGGAAATTTTATCTTCTCTTTTCCAGTCTTCCCACCTGGCTACGTTGCCTTGCAAAAGGTTGATTAATCATTGTACACCTTAATTTTTCAACCTATGAAACCAGCAGACACTGGGCTTTGCTCTCCAAACACCATTGCTCCTCCCCTGTACTCGCAGAGGCATTTGTTTCCAACACCTGGATGCATTTTAGAATTTTCTTGGCATCTCTGCCTGGAGTGCTGGTTGGTTACAGTGACCATGACATACATCTGTGTGTAATCTGAGGGTGAGAAGCTGATGGCCAAATTTCCACAGAGCTAGAAGAGGGAAGGAGAGAAGAAGCTCTTGGTCAACAAGGATAGGCATTTCAAAGAATCAGGAGGGTGTGGCCAAATGTCACAGCCCACAGGTACATGGGTGGTGAGGCAGGGGGCCCTCAAGATGGGCCCTGAGGTTTGTGCTCCCTGATGTATGTACCCAAAACAGTTCCCTCCCTTGGAGTGTAGTCAGAACCTGTATGATGGGATTTCACTCCCACGACTAAGTCTCCTTAGTTTGCTCAGGCTGCTGCAACAAAGTCCCACAGGCTGGGTGACTTAAACAACAGACATTTATTTTGTCACAGATCTGAAGGCTAGATCAAGGTTTCTCCTGAGGCCTTTCTCCTTGACTCGTAGATGGCTGTCTTCTCCCTCTCTTTTCTCGTGGTCTTTCGTTTGTGTCTGAGTGGGTCTTAATCTCCTCTTCTATAAGGACACTGGTCATGTTAGACTAGGGCTCACCCATATGACTTCATTTTACTTTATTCACCCCTTTTAAGACTTATCTGTAAACACAGTCACAATCTGAGGTGCTGGGGGTTAAGACTTCAACAAATACAATTTGAAAGGACACATTTCAGTCTAGAACATATGGCAAAAATGAAGGGATTTGTCATCTATAAGTAAGGGTCCAAATTAATTGATTTTTGAGTTAACCAAAAGGGGAACTATCCTTGGCGTCCCTCTGAAGAAAGAGTGACATTCTCCTTCCATCCTGGGAGGAACAAACAGCCTCATCTGGACTGTTCATGGGGAAGGTGGTATTACAGGGGAGGACCTCACTCTTACAAACACGAGCACTTGAATCCTGCCATCACCTGAGGAATGTGGTGGCAGGTCTTCCCTAGTTGAGCTACCGGTGAGAACGCAGCCAGTGTCACCTGGATTTCAGTGCTGCGGGGCCCTGAGCAGAGGACCGGCTCAGTTGTGCCCAGACCCCAGACCTACCGAACCTGTAAGATAATAAATGGGGGTCATTTTGAGCTGCTAAGTCTGGAGTAGTTTGATTTGCAACAACAGAAAAGAAATTGGGGTGAGTGCTGCAGGGCTGCTGTGTGGGAGAAAATGTTCCACTTTCCTTTACAAGCTCGGAAATGATGGAAACTTTAGCCTAGCACACGTCCTCGGTGATCGCTTGTCTGCTGTAGTTTCTAGAAAAAGAAAGGTTTTCTTCATTCTAGAAGAGAAAAACACAGGAGGACAAGTGGCCCCTAAAATCCCTTAGGAACACACATTTTGATGCTTTGACATCTTGAGGCTTTGCTGACCCCAGAGGACTAGTTAACTCATACAGATAGCCAGCAACTTGCCTATAAACACACTTTTCACATGCAAACCAAATAATCCAGAGCTCACACCCCAACCACCATAGCCCTTAAGCCCGTAGTCCAGGGCCACTGTCCCACTGCCTTAATCAACCCAGGGCAGGTACCACACAAGCGAGTGCACCCTGCGCCCCAGAGCCCCCGAAATTACTCACACCAGCCAGTTCTAAGCCTGCTCGCCCTGCCTCCTCTGTCCCCTCCCTTGGACACACAATAAAGGGTCTTGCCCACGTTTCCCCCTCATTCCCTCTGACTCCTCCTCGCTGTGCCTTCTGTTTGCAGGGATCTCTGAGTATAAAACTGTCTTCCTCGCGGCAGTCATTCTGTGTCTGTATGTCTTACCATACCCAACTCAAACAAAGCCCAGATACCCTGTTAAAACAGAAGTGATACTTCCTTAGAAGCAGGGTAACCTCCTCAAGCATGTCCTGAGACCTGGGTCTGAGAACTGATCCCTCTCACTAGATGACGAACCTTGAGTGAGCCACTCCCTGCTAACCCGACCTGTCTCCAGGAGGCAAAGGGCTGCGGATGGAAATGACACAAAACTCTAGATAAGAAAGTCATCATCAGTCCCCACGTAAGGAGGCTTTTCCTGTCGTTGAAGAAAAGGGAAATGTCACACCCCATCTGCTTATAGTCAGTGCTCCCTGGTTCTGTCATTTACTCACTGGCTGACCCTAGAATAGAAGCTGAGCATCGCTGGGTCTCAGTCCCCTGATACATGGAACCAGTGGGCTGGGAGGAGATATCTACCTTTACTTTGAAATATCAAATTCAAGTCTCTCCTACAACTTCTCCCAGGTTTAAGCGGTTCAGTTCTGCTTTGAGTCATCCTGTAGGGCGGGCAGGACAGACTTGAGTAATCACATTTAGAGTAAATGGAACAGAGTGGCTCATTAATATCATTAGATAAGCAAACTGGGTGTCACTAGCTCCTGCTCAGCTTCTGTTTGCCTCAAAGCCTCATGTTGGGTTGAAAGGCCTTTTGGAAAGTAAGTCGTTGGGCAACTCTGCCGCAGGGAGCTCTGTTTTCTTTTAGGGTTTCAACCTTGCTCACGTATGGCAGCTGCAGCCTCTGGCCTTGCCGCATGTAGCCCTGGTACACCTGTCCTGCTGTGTCGAGCCGCCCGTGAGCAGGTCCAGTCTGTAAACGGAGCAGGAGGCTGATTACTAAAGAAGAGAGAAGTGTTATCCTGTCGAGACAATAGCCTGTGCTTCCTTTGCCCAGGACAGCAAGTTAAAAATGGGAGACACTCATTAAGAAGAGAAAATGCTGAATTGCCTGCCCCACAAACGCAGCAATGCAAAGCATGCCGGGCGTGGGTGTCTGCGCTGCTCTTTGAAATCTGAGCCCGGGTCTTTGTAAATCGCCCCCAGATTACTGCCTGGCATCACGTACCTGTCTAAGAACACCCCGAGCGCCTGCTCACCAGACAGGAATGCGCGGATCACTCGGGGCGATGGCGCACCTCCTCTGCACAGAATGAAACAAGGGGGACTAATCAACACTGGGAACAACCTGGTGGGGAGAGGGCCTCGTTTATCATCTGGATGTTCAATCTCAACCGCCAACGCCCTTTGGCAAACTTTCCGAGTGTACATTGCCATCAACAACAGTAAATCACCATCAACACCAGTAAATCACTTGTGAGCATATGTAACAACTCCCCCCTCCCCCCAATAAAAGAGCTCAGTCTTAATAAGGGAGAGTGCCCAGCACAGATCTTAACAAAACTGGAACTGGCTGGGTCGCACGGCCTCCATGGCTTTGGTGACTCAGCTCCAGCGCTGCGTTGATGGTTAGGTGGCCAGTTGGTGTGAGCGCTGCCAGGCCTACGCACGCTCGGAGACAATGCCTATGCTGTTGGGGGCTGAAGAACAATCGAGCCCTTTATGTCGTGCACCTTTGCATGGATTTAGTAATGTTTTCTGATGGGAAGGGCAAGCATTGACAGGCAGCCTAGCAGAGTGTTTGCACCAAAGAGCTGCCATTCGGTGCCCTGTGTTGTGAAAGTCACATGGTCATGAGCTGACCGAGGGACGCATTATCTCGGGAGTGTAGGGGCTCCTGAGAAACCTGGACTTTCCTGACAATGACCTGGGGTCCTCCACAACCCTGCTGAGGCCCAGTGCCTCCTAGTGGAAATGCAGTGTCTTCTGACCTTGTGATGATGAAACACGCCCCTTGGGGTGACATGTGGGATGAGGTGCCAGTGTCCCTCTCGCAGGGTGCCCTCCTCAGGGTTCTGCAGTGGAGGCTCTGTTTCCTGTGTTGGAAATCGGTCAGATAGGGTGATGTCCTCTGAACACAAACCAACACATACTTGTTGGACTGCACAAGCCGTCAGGTGTTTCCGCTGACGAGCCACAATGTCGGGAAGAGCATCAGGAGCCCAGTTACTCACCACCCTGTGGCCCCAGCCCCACTCCCCCGCCCTGCCTCACCCCTTCTCTTTCTCTGTCTCTGTCAATCTGTCTCTCTCTCCTCTCAACACCTCTCTCTCATAATCTCTCACTCAGTCTCTCTCCCTCTCTCTCCATCCCCATTTCACATGCAAACTTCAAATCTGCTTTTAAATTGCTGCTTGAAAACATTTTACCAGCTCCCATGGTGAGTCTCTCTAGTAATGGGTGACTCATATCTTAAGACAGTTGTCTCTTTGTCTCCAGTCCACATTTCCACAGTTTCAGAGTGGTTGTTTTTTTTTCTCTTTCCATCTTGCTCTCAGCTTCTAGTAACTAGGGCCAAAGAAGCACAAGTTGGCACAAGTGACCAGCTTCACTCTGTGGCTTATTAACATGATTTCACAGGGGCAAGAACAATCATTTCCCTCTCTAAGTAGATCCACCAGCCCTAGAATATCTTTTTATTGTACTTTAAAAAATAATTAACTCTAAATAATTAAATGGGCTGGAGAACCCGTCAAACCAGAGTACAGGGTGCACACTTGACAATTTCTTTCTTGCTGCGTGAAGCCAGGTGAGCCCCTGAGGCCTGTGAGCTGACCTTTGTCCTCTGTAAAGACAGGTAGTCTCACCCACAGAACAGTTAGAAAAGCCATGGGGTAGAGAGTGTGACCTCCACTGGGAGCTCCCTGGCAGCCAGCAGAGGCCTCTCCTCTGGAGGCATCGGTCTCTAGACATCACTCCCCAGAAGTCATGGCCCCATGAGGTTCTCTTTCAGGGCTTCCTCAGGTTGGGGTCAACTCTGAAGTTTGATGGGCTCCCTGAGAACCAACCTTGACCCAAGTTCTCATATTTTCCTTTAACAGCCCCCACCCCAACACACACCCAGCTTTCCCTATAATTAGCATCTTGTCTTAGTGTGGTACATTTATTACTATTGATGAACCAATATTAATACATTATTAATTAAATTCCCTAGTTTACATTAGGGTTCATTCTGTGTTGCACAGTGTGTGGGTTTGGAAAATGTACAATGACATGTATCTATCATTTTGTATCGTGCAGAATACTTTCTAATGCCCTAAAAATGCCCTACAAAACTCCTGTTCTCCACCCATGCATTGCTCCCTCTTTTTCCCCAATCCCCAGCAGCCACTGATCTCTTTACTGTTTTGCCTTTTCCAGAGTGTCATATAGGTGGAATCATACAGTTTGTGGCTTTTTCAGATTGGTTTTCACCTAGCAATATGAGTTTAAGTTTCCTCCATGCCTTTTTTATAGCATCATAGCTCTTTTTAAAAAATCACTGAATAATATTCTATTATATGGATATACCACAGTTTATTTATCCATTCACCTATTGAAGGATGTCTCATCCTTCCATAGTGATGGCAACTACAAAGAAGCACAAGTTTTCACAAGGTGCCATAAATATTCACGCACAGGTTTTAGCATGGCCATAGGTTTTTAACCTATTTGGGTAAATACCAAGGAGTGTGATTTCTGGGTTGTATGGTAAGAGCATATTTAGTTTTGTAGGAAAATACCAAATTATCTTTCAAAGTGGCTGCACTGTTTTACATTCTCCCAGCAATGGATGGGAGCTTCTGTTGCTCTACATCTCCACAGCATCCAGGGCTGCCAGTATTTTGGGTTTTAGTCATCCTAAAAGGTGTGTAGAGGCCTACGAGATATTATAACCACAGATGTCATATGAACTGATTGACATTTTTAAAAGATGACCCTGGCTGCTCTAATATGGATGATGGAGACCAACAGGAGGCACTCATAGCAGCCCAGAGGAGAGGTGCAGGGTGTGGGCAGGGGTAAGGCCTGTAGAAGGAAAGAGGTGGGGTGTGACTCACGTTGGAGGAAGAGCACACAGGACTATTGCTGACGGGCTGGATTTGGGAGGAGATGGAAAGGAGGATCCCAAGTGTTATTGCTTCATCCATCAGCAGAATGGTGGGGCTCTCATGGGAAGATAACTCAGTGACCTACTTTGTACATACTAAGCTTTGAGTTTCCTTTAGAAACCTAGTGGAGGTGTCAAGGAAGATAGGGGTTTTTAAATCTAAAGCTTTGGGGAGAGCTCAGAGTTGAGCAAATGAATGGGGGGGGCCCTCCTGGGGCACTGCCACCTCACACTGACCAGTCACTCCCTTTCCTCTGACTCCTCATTACTCTTCAGATTTCAGCTCAAAATATCTGCTCCTCAGGGAGACCTCCCCCTACTTTCTCCATGAGGATAGATCCTCACATTCCATGTGCTCACTGGATCCAGAATTTCCTGGACCCTAACATGATTGCATTCCATTGTGTGACTTGTTCAATATCTGTCATCTCCTTTAGGCTGAGGTTCTGCGAGGACACTGCAGTGTCTGTCTCATCTCCCCTGGGCTTCTGCAGCCCATTTACAGTATGCTCCCACTTAAAATGTACTGAATAAACAGCTTATTGAAATATGTTTCTGACTGTTTTGGGGACGGAGGAACCACATATGGATAAATAGAGCAGGAAATTCAACAGTGCATAATGACTACTAAGGTCAAAACTCTCTCCTCAAAATTACACAACTAAATGTCAGTTATTTCTTTTTTGCAACTACCATGATGGTGTCACTACCAAATCAGTTACTGTCCCTGGTTCCCACGCCCACCAGCATTGCTCTCTCCTCTTCCTGGCAGAGGAGTGTCAAGGTAATCCTGGTCAAACTTACATTTTTCCCCCTCTTTTACAACCTCAACAGGGTGTGGGCAGGGGAAGAGGCCTGTGGAAGGAAAGAGGTGGAGTGTCCGCATTGAATGTCAATGAAAGAGACTCAACTTGCACTCAAACGCTGATAAATGACAAGCTAGAAATTTGACCTCAACTGACAGAGCACAGTTAACAATTTTTATCTGACAATTTCAGATTTGAAACAGTGATTACATAGCTGCCTGCCATGCAAAAATGTGCCAAAGAATCAAAACAAAACACATGCTTCACGGCGTTATCATCCCTGAGAGCTTTCTGAGAACACAAGTGTTTCATAGCCTAGGCGTGTGTATCTCAGATCTGGTTGCTCATCTGATGTTACCTAATGGCAGATGCCAGAGGCTGGCTTTACAAAATCCCAGCTCTCATCATAGCTGGTTCTTAAACCACAGTAGTCCTGTAGATAAGCTCTGATATTACATGTAGCAACACCCCAAATGATGCAATTTGGTTTCCCAGGTCAGCTTAGTTTGTTTTGCTAAACTGAGTGTATTGTAATCCAGAATCCTATGCTATACAAACATCAATTAGTTAGCGCTGACCTAATGATAATGATCTTGTTGCATATTAAAGTCAGCTGATACTTTCCCTAATTAGAGAAGTCTCCAATTAGAGTTAACCCAAAGGTCGGTGCTCTCAGCTCTCAGGGTTGGGCGATGGTATGGGTGCTGATACAGGGATCACGAAAATTAGCTGTGCAACCTTAGTGCAGCTAATGACACAGCCCAGAACGAGGTTTAATATTTCTACACTGATATTCCTGACCCCACGGTGCAATTCTGCAGCCAGCTTTTCACCTGGGCCATGAACAGTGACCTTTTACTTTGTCAATATTCTTCCAGCCATTCATTTTTTTTTCTGGGTTGGAAAAGCTACATTTAATCACTTCATAAATATGAATGGATGTCACTATTCTTAACAAATTATTCATTTAGATGGTAATTTTCAATGTTTTGTAGCAATTAGAGGACTTAGATAAAATATTCATATGCATTTTCTTAATTAAAACATTTTTCTTGAAGTGAGTATGTTGGGGAGCAGGGCTTTAGGTCTTTTAACGGCTTCCTGTTCTGTGACTCTGATTTCGAAATGTCCAGGTTTATCTCATTAGCTTCTCATTGCCTTTTTTCATTAACCAGTTCAAACCCTTATTGTCAAAATCTTCTACAAACTAAACCAGATATGTCATATTATGGAAAAATTACCGTAATCCTCAAAATTATCAGTCACTTTCTGGACGAAGTTAATGTCCTAAAGTATAAAAGAACAGATATTTATTACTTGTGCAGGCAGCGGTCAAGCAATGGTGCTTTCAAAATAAGGCAGACACGTGGGTGCAGTGGAGACGTAGATCTAAAGATGCGCTGATTTAGTGAGTTTTGGGTCCGTGCACATTCCCAGCTAAGGAAATAACGTTAGCCCTAAAAGCTTAAATTTACCCAGTGAATGGTGCAAATTCTTTATTCCTGTAAAAAGAAAGTAGAATTTTCCTTCCTAGAAAGATAAACAGAGCAGCAGACAGCGCTCCCACGGCAGGCTCCCTGGAAAGCAGTAGGCTCCCTCCACACCATTTTGAAAGTATTTAAAATACTTTAAAATACTAGCTCAGCAAATTCAACCACAATAAGACACTGTACTCAAATACTGTTTACGTTATGATGCTGACTTCATCCAAAGAAGTCGTCTCAGCATCTCCCGTGTGAAATAGAAATAGGAAGCAGGCCTCCAACGAGCAGCCCACGCCTGCTGTCTTACAGGGACTGTTTTCACCACAGGAGGGCTCCCATATAAAAACGAAGTAAACTATTAATAAAGAAATTAATCTTGAAAATAGAGATAGGAGACAAAATGCATGGAAATAAAGCAAATGTGATATTTGCTCCTTTGATAAGGCAAACACCCAAATGACGGAGGCACGCTCACTCAGACGCCCCTTGACCGTCAAGAAGCCCCAGAGGCTCTGTGTTCTGTAGTCCTGCAGTCACCGCGCCACCACCCACCCAAGCTGTGGGCGCACAGTGGGTGCGCAGGGCCAGTCCTCGAACTTTTCCAAGTAGAAAGAGAAATGAGCGGGGTCCAACAGCATTAAAAAAATCAGCCTACCCTTTCATGAATTAATTGATTTCTTTATCTCCCAAGTTTATCACACATGTACAAACAATGTGTATGTCCTGGGCTCAGAGCGACTCCGAATATGACTTTGAACAAGTGGAAATCTTTTCTTTTTTGTGAGATGGATGATCTTTTTCTTCCTGAGCAGGAAGTCCCCTAATATATAGGATATTCCCCAAAAATGTATACACACTCTAACAGCTGATAGCTCGATTTTGAAAATGAAATGTATTTTAATAAACACTGCCTTTATAATTATTCAAAGTGTGTGTATGCATTTTTAGGGGACACCCTATATTCTGAGGAACATGGGCTGGCCTGCTCTCTGGCTGAGAGCAGACATGGACCAGGGTTCGAAGGTGGGCACAACCATGGGCCAGCTGGCCTCCAAGTGCTCATTGCTCGTTTCAACAGTAAGTTAGGTTCCTATAGGCTTTCTGTGAAGATGAAGAGCTGTAAGAGCAGCATTTTTACCCTGTATTTGGACCTGGGCATCAGAGAACCTTCTGTTTGTTTTAATTCTGACCACATTGGCTCTGCTTGGGTGATGTGCCCAGGAATTCAAATCTGTGGGCTTCATTTCTTCAGTTCCACACAAGAGGGTTGGATTTTCATGGCACCATTTTCCAAATCTAAACTGCCTTCTGGGGCAAGTCATCTCGTTTGGGTACATGGACTGGTTTTGGACAAGTTTAGTTTAGTGTTCTCTCCCTGATAAAGAACACAGGGACTGACATTTACTGGTTGACCATCATGTCCCTAGTGCACAGCAGCCTCTCTCCCTCCGAGAGGTCGGCAGCACCCCAGGATCCCTTGCCTTTCGGAAGCAGGCGCACGCAGCTCAGGGCACTGGGCCCTCGGGGAAGGGGTGGCCTTCAGCCTCGGCGGGCGGGCTGACTCCAAAGCTGTTTCCACTGACACACAAACACCTGCCAGGGTGAGAACAGATCCAGGTGACATAATGTCTCACAGCTGGTTTGGTTGTTTTGGCACCAAATGGCCCAATGCAGACCAAAACCAATCTGCTCACAAAGTGACAATCAAGTCACCCCCCACCCTAAGCTTTATTTTTGTAAAGAGGCACAAATCTACTCATCACTTCAAAGAGTCTACAAGGAAAACAGATTTTCCTGTATAAGCTGAGTGTTGGTAGGAAACACTGCCTACTAGCAAAGCTTGTGGGATTTGAAGTATGAAATAGTGTGTTCTGACTATTGTGGTGGTGCCGTTCACTCACAGGTGTCTGCAGGAGCAAACAGGCTGGAGAAGAGTAGCCACTCTTAAGGCCCAGTGGCTTTGCTTCCTTTCCTAAGATCCATTTGCAGGGAGCTTTCACCATCATCATCAACACCCATCGTGCCGTTCAGACATGGGTGGAAATTGGATGTCAGCTGTTCTAACAGAGATCTTTTTTAATCTTCACGTCTCAACTCTAAGCCCAGCATTTACTAAGCTGCGAGGGTGTGTCTGCACCTATGTGCATCTGTGTAAGTACCTATAGGTAAACATCCACATAGTTTTGACCCTGCATTTCCATCTTTTAAATATATTTAGAAAAAATAATGACATCTCAGTTGCAGGACATGGAGGGATGGTTGTGAGTAATAAAAATAAAAATAAAAGTTTTTAGGCTCTTCTATGAGTCTACTTCTGTCTTGCTTTTAACTGAGCATGATTTCATTTGTCAGAAATGTAGAAAACGCAAAGGGGCACGATTGTGAAACCCGCCCTGCGCGTTTGGTGGGAATTGTTAAGTGTGCTGGCTGTTTAAGATCTTGGACGGGATGAAGTGTTCAGGGCCACTAGCTTTACTTGAGAGAACGCAGCTTCCCCAGCTGCTCATTAACTGCTCAGTAAATTGTCTGAAGATTGCACGTTATTGCTGGATTAATAAAACCAGTATTAAGAAAAATGAAGTTAATAATGAAGTTGGAGTGATCCTTTCCATGAGCTGCCTTGCTACTACTGTCACTGGCTTTTAAAATGAGCAACTAAAGAGCAAAATGAGCCCTGCAATAAAAATTAGTAGTCCAGAAACCTGTAAGTGACGGGGCCACGACTGGCTGGGCATAAATCACACTTTCTGGGGACTTCAGATCCACCAGCTCTCACTTCTGGTTCTGGCCATTCTGGAGTTTGGCGAGAGGTGTGAGCAGGAGGAGGGGGTTCACTCAGGCAGGACTGTCTGTGTCAGGAGGACAAACCCCCCATGTCCCAGGACTTGCATATGAGCAGAGTGGGTGGGTGCCCGACTTCTGTGACACAGTAGCAGGGACAGTGCGGGTCAGGGCACTGCTGTGGCCAGGGAGCAGGTGGCATCAGGGAAACGAGGGTCAGGCCTGGGCAGCCTGGTCCTTCATGTGCTGGAGGAAACGAGTGCATAGCGGCGCTGTCTGGAGGGACAAGATCCGGGACGTGCGGAAGGTGTGGCTGGAGGCTGTGGGCGCAGGAGAAGGTGAGCAGTGTATGTGAGCAGTGTGTGGTGTGTTTATGTGTATGCATGTGTCTGTGTGTAGTATGAACACTGTGTGGTGTGCGTGGATATGTACGTGTGTGTCTGTGTGTTTTGTGTGTTGGGCAGGCGGTCACAGGATGGTGGATTCTATTAACCAGATGGGATCATTTCCACATTTGAACCTTGAATGCAGCTGCACCAGGGACTGGACACCAGCATCAAGGGCCACTACTTGCCTTTTTTTGGTATTTTTGCTAAGAGCACTAGGACAGGACTTGGAGTCTCTTAAAGCTGCTTCATTCCATCCCACCATACTGCACACTGAACTCTTTGGTCTGAATATAGTCCTGCACTCACTTATCACCTGGAAGACGTCATCTGACCTGTGTAAGCCTCAGTTTATCAGTTTGTCAGCTGGGGAGAATAACTGTCGCTATTTACACATTGTCAGGAACAGTCAATGAGATATGAAATAGAAGTTGCTATGGAAATGTCAGCTGGGATATGGCAGGATAGCATTAGAATTGTAATGTCTACTGCTGATCACAGTAGGGGTGCTGCCAGAAGATAGTGGATCCACATGCCACCCCCTTCATATTGCAGGTCCCTAAGTCTCCTCCCTCCCTCCTGCTCAGGTCCCTTTAAGACACTGTGCTGCTGCTCCCACCAGTTCTCTGCACAGAAAGTCAGTTGCTCCTGCCATGTCAGCAGGAGAATTTGTTGCTAGGTTCATCTTTGTTCATCCATGCCAGTGCCCTGCTGGGTGAAACAAGAAATTTAAGCTTAAAAATGGCCAATGGAAATTATCCACCAGGGTCTTGCCCTAGTTCAAGTGAACTAGAAAGGGCCCTTTGACTCTGGATTGTGTAGATGCAGCTGGAAAACTGAGTGTCCACCCCTCCCTGTGCTCCCAGAGCTCTCCCAGCCACAGTTGCCCTGGCCAGTGCCACGTCCTTGGATCATGGGCTACCAGGGCACAGGACACACTGCTATTCCAGCCCAGGGGCACTGGCTTATCTGCTGAGTAGCCTGCCTTTTGCTTTCTTCTTAGTTCTAGGATGACCTAAATTTTCAAAATCTGTCCAAATTTCCTTTTACAAAAATAATAGACAAAGTTCCAAAGCCACACAAAGTGTGCCATTGTGTGTGTGATTTTAGGTATTTCTATGATCACATCATTCTTGAAAACAAAACAAACAGCACTTCGTGCATTAACGAGTGGCAGTTCCACAACAGAGCCTGTTCTGAGTAAGTGCAGATTTAGTCATAGACCTCAGGAACTTGACTGGCTGTCATTTTAACAACTGGCAGAGGAGCCGATTGAGCATCAGCTGCTTCGACAGCCTTGGTGCCATGGACAATGCTGCATGATAAACAGAGGAAAGTCTCATCTTTCAGATGCTAGGAAGGGTGCGACCCGTTGGAAGAGGCATAAGATGGCCAATAACTATTATAGCTGTTTTCCGGGACCACGGCAAAGCCAGAACCATGCATAAAGGCATTTCACTATTTCTGCAAACTCACAAAGAATGAACCATTTCCCTTTCATATTTAATAAAGTTCTCCCCCGTCAGCTGCATCCAGCGATAAGTGTAATATCCTTAAATGGTTAATCCCGGGATCACAGCTCAAGTGTTCTCTGCCTTCGGAGGAGGGAAGCTGCTAGTAGCTGTGGTGCGGGTTCATAAACCCGGTGAAAAAAACATTTTTTTTTCATTTGGCTTTTTACTCTATCTTAAATGCTTTATTTTTCAGGGGTGAGATAAGGCCTGGCTCTTCACATAAAACCGGAGCTTAGCCATCCTCCGTCCCCTCGGTGAAGGAGAAGGTCCTGTCTGTGCACAGATGTCTCAGATTAAATTGTGTCTCCGCGTCCTTACGGCGCGAGCGCTCGACGAGCTGCCAGAAGGGCCGTAGGCAAGAACGAAATGGCTTTGGTTTCAGTGCACAGCGAATTTGGCTCCGACAAGCTGAATCAGTACATTAAATGCGAATCCTCACAGATTTGAAAGCAGCCTTTAGCACAATTATTGACTGTGAGTGATGATTATGTCTAATTGGAGGAGACTTCTGCTACCTGTAGCGCCGCGGGAGTCCCCCGCGCGCGGCCCGCTCTGCCTCCTAATTCAATGTGCAGCCCGAGAGCGGCGACTGCAGCGCAGCCCTGACGTGCGGACACACGGTCGATGCGCTTTAATAAACTCCGCGGCGTCAGTAACTAGGCTGAGTATATAATTCAATTTTTCAATCCAGGAAAGGAAAATAGCTAACAAGTATGTTGGGCTACAATGATGCATTAGTTCACTGCACCCAGGAACCTCCCAGAAGGAGAGCTCGCCAGTCCATGCTACCCTTTGGAACATTCCAGAACCTGCCGCTCTCATCACCTGTGTAGCCCCCCCCCTGGGTTGGGGGACAGTGATGGGGGAGGTGGCCATTGGCTTCTTGGTCCAGGACCAACTTGCAGGAAATCTGTGAGAAAAACAAAATAGTGTGAAAACTGCCTGTCCTTTCGTGGGTAGGTTATGCCAATAACCCAGAGAAATGAATGGATTTCTTAATAGATTCTGCCTGCTCGCCCCAACCCAGCATGTCCTGACTCACTTCCATCCCCAACCACCAGTCACACTAAGGCTTCAGGCAGGGCGATCTTCCCAAAGTTACTTACTTTTCTCAACAAATTAAAGGCAATCTTCTCATGGGTCTTATGTTTAGAATCTTATTTTGTGTGTGCACTTTGAAACACACACACAATCAGATCCTATCAATATACTGCAATATACTGGCTGCGGATGACTCCTTCCCCAAGCTTATATATATATATAAATATATATATGGTTTCACCCCACTGGCAGTTTTCTAGTTGGAGTAAATTCATTCTGAATGAGCACTTAGGCCACTTGACATTATTTTAAAGAGCATTTATGGCAGGATTTGTGAGTAAATTCCTTTCTTGCGCTGGAAACTCACAGCCCGGCCGCGCTCCCTGTGAAGTCATTCCTCAGGCCTTGCACAACCCTGGTCACGAGGCCTGTTTGCCATTAATTTTCCTTGTGAGAAATGGGCCCAGGTCCAGATGGATTTGAGTTATGATTTTCTGTAAATTGGAGCATTTGTTAGAGTAATAAAAACACAACTCTACAAAGGACTGAAAATAGTCAGATGGACCAAGAAGTGGGTGAGCTGGATCTCAGTGCTCAGTGAGGGGTGGGTGGCTCCGGTTAATCCCAGAATAGACTTGGCTCACAGGGTATCAGGTGTGGCATCCACGTTTACTGTGGCTCTACGACTGCCATGTCTCCCTCACGAGCATCTGCATGGCCTGGGAGGGCAGTGCTCACATGGCTTGGCTACGATTCAACTAACGTGTCTGTTCGAATGTCTTTGCAAACACAGGATGAAGCCCATTTCCATTAGGTTTGCTAAATGTGTATGGAGCTTTTGTTTTGTGTTTAAATTGAGATTAAAATAACATGTCACTTATTTCAAGATGACTGACCCCTCTCCTTGTTCTTCATTTTCAAAATCATGGGAAGTGTATGAAATCCTTGAGGGTGTCCTCAAGGAGGTGCTTTAGTGCCGACACCACACACACACCAGGTGTCTGCAGGCCAACACCTCATATCAGAATCTCAGGCAATTCCCTGGAAAGATCTCCACCCCATGGGCTTTGACAATGATCCTGAAAATTGAAAGGGTACTCTTTACACTTTAAAGCAGGTGCAACCCAGGAAACACTCTAGGCCAGTACCCAGATAGCCGAGGGCCATCCACTGTGTGGTTTCTAAATCTTAAAGATGACACACCAGGGTGAGGGCTGAGTCCCATGCCTTTGCTGACCAGGTGTGCAGTAGAGTGACAATTATCAAATTAAGTAGAAATTCTAGGACTTCAGAGGAGGGAGACAGTGCCTCATTTGGGAGCTCAGAGTCCCTGTCATAGAAAAAACAAAAAAAGGAGCAGTTAAGGGGACACACACTCCATCAGTTTTCCTTTTCTTCAGTATGTCTCCAAGAAGTGTGCACTTTTATTTGGAGAAATCCTATTTTTGGTGAGTGCAAGATTGACTACAATGAGCCAAAAGCTCTTACCGGACACTTCAGGACAACATCAATTCAGGGGGGAAAATTCCCAGGTTTCCTAAAGAGAGTTGACTCTTATGCAACGTCTAACACCCACCCGTGTGTGGTAATCCTTTTGTTTGGGACAAATATGCTGATTGTCAAGATACTGAGTTTTTAAACAGACTGTTGTAGGCTTTTGCAGTTCTCTCTTAAATAGTTCAGCAAGTGATACTAAGTTTCTGTACATTCTAACATAATTTGAGAGTCTTTCTCACATTGGGCATGTGGGCATGTCATTCTAAACACAATGCCAGTTAGATGGACTGGTCGGAGAGGAGCAACATTCTGTCTACTCCCCATGAGTTGCATGTCCATCTCCTCCAGCCTCTGTTCTGAGCCCTGAGGCTGAGTCCAGCTGCACCAGACACATGGCCTTAATCCAGACTGCTCTGTGGAGGTTGTCAGGTCTGTCCTTGTCTGGGGGAGTCAACTTCCCTGCCACATCCTCTACTAAGAAACCTTGATCCTTGTGAACTGTCAATGCAGCCTCTCGGTTCCATGGGGGTCAGACTGCTATGTGCTAGAGATGTGACCTTGGGTATATTATTTCCTATCTCTGAGCCTCAGTTTTTTCATTGTAAAGTAGAGATGCTTATAACAGGACCTACCCCATCGGGTGGCTGAAGGAGTACCCTATCTGGCTTAGAAGAGGATATGGTGAATTCTCCAAGCATGTTAGCCGGTGTGGCTATTACTGATATTGCGTTCGTTTCCTATGGCTGCTGTGACAAGTGATCACTAGCTCCGTGGCCTACAACAACACAACATTGTTATCTTATAGTTCTGGAGATCAGAATTCCAAAATCAGATGTAAGTGCTCAAGTCAAGTTGTTGGCAGGGCTAGTCCTCTGGAAGCTCTGAGTAGAGAATTCATCCCTTATCCTGGAGGCCAATTTGCTTGGCCTGTGGCCCCTTTTCCACCTTCAAAGCCAGCACTTCGGCATCTGCTCTCCTTTGTGACCTCCATTTCTGTCCTCACGTCTTCTCTCACTTTGACCCTCCTGCCTCCTTGTTATAGGACCCCTGTGATGAAATTGAACCCACCTAGATAATTCAAGATAACCTCACATCTCAAGATCCTTAACCTAATCTGTAAAGTCCCTTTGGCCATGCGTTCTCAGAATTTGGACATAGGATTTTGGGGCCCATTATTCAGCTCACCACAACTGCTTCCCCTCCTGCTACTGTGGGCCATGCCACTCCTGGTGGGACTGAGGCTCCTGTGATCCAACCTGGCCATTTTCATTTCTCTGGCCTGAGTGCTGGGTTCAGAGAGGCTGGTCTGAGCTCCTCCTCATGGTTTAGGAGAGTGCCTCTCTTTTATTGGAGTCGCTGTAGATAATGGAGATATCAGCTGGGGGATGCCAGGGTCAGTGTTGTCTGGTATACGGAGGTCCTACCTGAGAAGGAAGCATCCTAGAAAAAGACAGAACTGGGAGATACCGAGAAAGAGCCAGTGCTTCTTGGTTCAGGGTCGAAGCTCCTATATCCAGCTCTTCCTGCAGCCCATGGATCCCTGAACTTCCTGCTATGAGCACCAAGAAATACCCTTTGTTGTGTAAACTAGTTCAAGTTACATTTCTACTGTTCTTATCATGAAACAATCTTGTGCTTGATGTGGCAGAAAATATACTTAGTGAGTTCTAATCCCTGCTACTTCCCCCAGCCCCCAGAAGTAGAAAATCCCCTGTATCCGGTGGTCTCAGGACACACAGCCCTCCCGTCCCAGCTTCATGGTGGGTTCTGTGAAATCTGAGAATGTAACTTTCTCCCACATGTATTTACAGTGGACCAAGTAGATTAAACTTAGCACTTTTTTTTCTAACTGGGGCGGTGAACACTGAACCATGATCGCTGCTGCTGGTGAATTCAACAGTTAAGCAATTCCAAGAGCGACGCCCTGCCCTCCGGTCACAGTGTGTCTGTTCCCAGCCAGGGCCCTCCTGAGTGAGGTCTGCACAGCCGTGCTCACGGCTGGGTTGCTGCTCAGCTCTTTTCCTGACTAGCAGTATCTCCACAGCTTCATATCCTTCATGGATTTCAATAAGTACTCCTGGAATTCGTTTCTTTTGTGTTTGTATGTTGCTTTAGAAAATTGAAATGACACGTAAACACTCAACAGAGAAAGACAAACAACACAGATTGACGTTAGGACTCATCAGTGGAAAGGGAAGTAAGTTGAGGAGTTTGTCTTGGTTCACCATGTGGGACCCAGGACCACCACCGCTGAGACAATCCTCAGGCTTTTTGAACTTTATGGGTGTCACCTCAATGAGCAACACAGGGTCCTTTTTCTGAGTGCAGTGGTGGGAGTGTGGTCACCACTTGCATCACATCAGCAGAGATAATACCCTTGTAGCCGAGGCTGGTTGAGCATGACCCTGATATTACTGCCTTGGCTCTCTGGGGTGCTGTCGCTGCGTGTACAGGCCACCGTCACATAAACACTACAGGCTGGGCAGGTGCAGGGCGCAGCTCACAGCAACGTGAGTGCCACTCTCCAGGATGGTGGCATTCACCTTTTTCTCCAGGGTTCCCACACGTGCTCTGAGGCTCTCTGAGCTCCTTTCCTCTGGGAAGCCAGCTACGCAGAAGGGCTCCCACTCCATCCAGCTCCGGTCACTGTTCCTGCTCATGTCATCTGCACACAGCCTGGTGCTTTCTCTCCATGTGCTTACTCTCGGGCTCTGTACATTGCCTCTGTAGAATGACCGCCACACTTGTACAGGAGCAGCATGTCACCTTAAGGTTTATAACAACCTTGTACTGTTTAGATGGGGTGGAACAAGATCTAGACAACCTGTCTTTACCCAGCTGATTTGGAATGTGTGTTCTTGAACTCTTGATGAAGATATAGTGTGTACTCTCTGCCCAGGACTTAGGATACTGGGACGCTGACCCATGACACCTCCTAACTTTACGTAATCGGGTGTACTGGGGAGAGGCTGGGCTTGGGGAGCAGGAGAGCTACCAGGGCACATAGTTTTACATTGCCAAACCCAGGCACTAAATCTCCCCTGAGATCACCCCATTGTGCAGGAAATCCCCAAAGGTGCCCTGCGCAATGGGAACTCAATATCCATTAATAGTGATGATGTGGAGTTTAATCCATTTGCTGCCTGCTTCTGTTATTGTAGCATTTTAGGGATAAGTCATGTTTCACAGACCTTTGTAGTACAAGTGTCCCTCCCATCAGGTAGCTCGGTCTAGTTCCTGGACATCACAAGTCCTTTATGTGCTAAGACTGGGTTTGGGCTAATTTCCGCTGCAGAACTGTGCACTCCATCGACATTAAAACTTCTCTTTCTGCAGGACTTGCCGATCAGTATAAGTAAAGCCCCTGGCTTCAATCTGGCACAAAGGTCACAAACATATCGCCCATTGGTCTGGAAGGCAGATCTGAGCACCAATGACCACCTTCCATATCGTGCAGCCCAGGTGGAGGCCCTGGGTGTCCTCCACGTTCTGGGTGCTGACACTCAGGAGGACCAGGAGCAGGACTCCCCTTGGATGTTCCTCTGTCCATCTTTAGCCCAGCACCACAACAGTGAATTTGGACCTATGATGATAGTTCTGCTTGTAGAACTATCACCTTAATTTTATAGGTGATTCTGTAAACTGACCTAAGAGGTGACTTTTTAAAAAGTGCACATGCATGTGCATACACACACACACAGAGTAAAAGTGTATTTTTATTACTTGCTCTTTGAAACCAAATCAACATCCTCCCAGCAATGGCCTTCTCATATGCAAATATCTCACTTTCCTAACTACCTCCAATGGTGCCAACATGCATTTGACTATAATTTGTTGTTGAGAAATAAAGTTTCAAAGCACTCACAACCCATTTATTTTGCTGATCTTTGAAAGATGTCAAATAATTGAATACTAGAGTAATTAATACATGAGCGCACACACACATACACACACACAGGCTCATATGTTAATCACTGCAGGATTCTATAATATATGATATATATATTCTGTAGAGTGAATACATATATTCTATATACAAACTACATACACACATGTACTCACATTAATCACTACAGAATTTTATAAAATATAAGATATAATGTATAGAGAATACATATATATTCTGTATACATATATAGATATTCTATATACAAACCACACACACACACACCTATTCATTGCAATACAGTCTTCCACTATTCACATAATGTGTATATTTGTATTTTTCTAACCCCTTGAAGGGTGAACCCCTAAGCCTCCTCCAGTGTAAATAATGCATTGCAGTAAAATATGGACTGTCAAACTCAGGCAACAATTAATTATATAACACATAAATCCTTTCCTCCAAATGACTAATACACAGCCCTTTGTGCATAAATGTTTCTCTGAATTTTGTTTGAACTACTTGCCTCATAACATCAGATGGTGCAGTCAGGATAATTTTCATTAGAAAAATAATTATAGGCTAAATATGGTTAATAAAACATTAACTATAAATTTAAATATTTTAAAAGCATGTCCTTCTAGAAGCAGCTTCTAATGAATTTTGATGAAAATACCATGATTACTTAAGAAAAAATAAATAGACGTGATTATTGCCCACGATTGTGAGATTGATGAATTACAAAAAAACAATTTTAACTCAGAAATAATTATTCTGAGCAATCTGCCTCATAAAACTGAGATCATAAGTAGAAATAAAAAAACTAATAATTCCTCACAGATGACAGAACATTTGGTCTAATTTCGATCCATTCTAGATTCATGAAATTGTAGTGATTAGTCAATTGTAAATCCTTCAAGTTTTAAAGTTTAAAATAATATAAAAATGTAAACTTCTGTTAAGAGATTTCACACTGATTTAAAGGTCCAACAAAGAGGCTTTCTGTCAGCTCTGAGGAAGGATGGGCCTACCCCCCTCACCCAGAGAGAGCACACCTGAGGCAAAGCTGACCTGCTCCCAAGGGCTCCCACCCCTGCCTCCCTTCAGCCCTGTCCCTTGTCCCCTTCTTGGTGACATCTCACTCTCACCAGAGTCTTCCCAGCAGTTCATTGTCCTCTTTACTTCTTCATTAAGACCCTTTGGGTCTTCTGTTCAACTCTAACTCTGAAATCTGTTCTCAACTTGCACACTTTGAGATCATGGTGTTGGGTCTCCTTAGATGACAATAACTCATCAGATACACTCACCCAGGCCACTTTCCAAAAGAAAGAAACTTGGTTGAGGCAGCTCCTCTCTGTCTGCCTGGCCCCTTGGAACAGGAGTCTGGCAACGGACCCTGGGGGCAGGCAGAGGGGCAGTGGGTGATCACTGAGGCTGGTTGGGCCTTTTCTCAGAGTTGGAGTGAATTCTTGCCTGAGCTAAGAACACAGTAGACTAACCAGGATCCTGTACATGCTCCAGAGGCTCTTTACTTTGACACCAGTGGTCAGGGGAATATTAATATCAAAGATTTGTTCCCTCTCCCTATGTCCCACCCTTCCACCCCTCCCCACGTGTGAAACAGAATGTTGCCTCCACATTTCCATTTATTTGTACAGTACTTAAAATTGTTTTCAGAGTACTTTTTCATGGGAAATCTAATTTTACCCTTTCAGGAGACTTGCAAAGCTGAGTTACAATCTTATTGTTAATTTTTGGTCTGAAATTGAGACTAAAAGGCTCTACTTGTCGGCAGTCATCCAGCAGGTTGGTGATGGAGGGGTCCCTGCCCTCACTGAGCTCACCTGCATCCAGGGAGTGATGCTGCATTGAAGGCCTGCCCGCTGGAGGACAGGCTCAGAAATGCTCTGAGGTAACAGTGTCCTGAACCTGCACAGATACCCTTTCTGAGCATCGGGCACTGGAAAGAGATGGCCTGTCCGGCTGTGAGACCCACACAGCACCCGTGAGGAAACTGTACATCTGAGCTCCTTAAACCTCCATCACCCCAGGGCCCGAGGCAGCACCAGCTTGGCAGGAAGGTGGCTCCCAAAGATTTGGCTGGAGGAGCCTGCAGGAGGGCGGCATCGTCAGCCACATTTTATACATGAGAAACTATCAATGATGAGGTGGGCTTTCCATCTAAAGCCACCCAGCTAATGAGTCGTAGAAGCAACATTCAGATCCAGCTGGGGACCTGTGTTCCTCCCACGCCAGCCTCTCCAGGGCAAAGGAAGGACCACCCTGCTGCCCTCAGAGCCCAGGAGGGAGACGGAGCCTGAGCTATGACACAGTATCCCTGTGTGAGCGCTGGAGGCTTACACCGCGGTCCAGGCCCATCACTCTCCCCATATTACAGAGGAGCAGACTGAAGCTCAGAGAGGCTCAGACTGACCCCAGGACGTGGGCTGGACTGGCCCCAGTTCGGGCCGCAGTGCCACTTCCCACACTGCCTCCCTACATCCAAGGGAGAGGCCTCTCCTTTCCTCCTTCAGCTTTAGTCTCTGAGCCCTGTAATGACTGCTCTTCCTCAGACTATCACGCTGGCCCCACTCTGAGCCCTGTGACAGGAGGCCTCAAGTCTGCATTGTGGTCAGATGGTGCCACACACCCAGGATGACTTCAGCAGGTGCATGGGGTGTGGAGTCCACAGGTCCTATCTCCCAGGCCACCTGGGCCATGTCGCACTGCAGCTCCTGGCCGGCCGCCACTCCATTGGCCTCCCTCCCTGGTCACGTCCACCCACTTGTTCCCCGTCTCCCCCATGGACCCCTGGCTCCCAGCTTGTGATTCGAACGCTGATGAATGAGAAACACATGGGCCACATTTCCCTGAAATCACCAGTGATTTGACAAATGAGAAGAATATCTGGAAAATGCATATAGGATTTTTTTCTTGCCTCAAAGTTTTAAAAATAAGTTTGTGATATCACAGAAGTCTGAACATGGCATCCATGACTCCCCTGGGCTTTGGAGGGTGGAATAAATCATGGAGCTGAATCGTAGGAGCCAGAGGGGCCTTCTGGCTGCAGCAGGGAGACTGAGGCATGGTGCAGAATTTACTTGGTTGCCCCCACTTTGGATTGAGAAGCTTCCTTCTTGGATGGGACCAAACCCCATGTGGACAGCACCAGGCCTGCAAAGATGTTTACAGTAAAGAAAAAATGCTCTTCACCCAAAGACCAATCTCCTTAGCGGGTCACACCCCATGAGGATGAACGGAGGGGACTTTGGTAAATTGAGTTGATAGCACTTACCCTGATCTTTCGAACTCCACACCTTTGGCCAGATGCCATCTTACTAATTCCCTTTCAGGAGAGTATGATTCCCAATTTGTCCACCTGTTTTTCAGGATTGGGCTAAGAAAGGACAGGTCTGATGTTCAGCAGGTCGGGAGACATCCCCACTCTCTCCTCCCTGCTGGGGAAGAGATGGGACATGGGGTTGGGGGTCCTATATACCCGCCCTGGGCTCCGTCCAGCTCTGCCTCAGCCTGCACTGGCCCATGGCTCACTCCCAGGCCCTCTGCTCTCTGCTCACTCAGCAGCCTGGGCTTGGGTACGAGGTCTCTCCTCTTCTCACACTGGAATGGAAGTTATTTGGAGCCCGACCAGGGTAGGTGCCCACACTGACATCCATGTCCTCCTGACTTCTCCTTCCTGCCCCTTCTCCTCCTCTCTGAAAGGTGTTATTTTCTCCCTAAAGCTCACCTGTTACCACCTCCCCTCTCTCCCATGGTTATAATGCTCCTCACTGTCCCCTTCTTGGCCTGGCATCCAGGGTGCTGCCCAGCCATGCCTGCCTTCAGACACCGGGCCTCCCCTCCTATCTCCTGGCTCTGCCCTTATGACTGGTAGTGTTTTCAGCCTACTTTTGTTGGCTTCAGCATCTTCCCTAGACCCCCAGGCAGGGCTGTCCCCTCTCTAGCTCCTGTTTCCCTCAGTCCTGCACTCCTCCAGGTGGCTTTGGGTAGGTGTTGCTGGGCGCGTCCCCATGAATCCAGCAGCTCAGTGCACTAATCGCATCTCTCCCTCCTCACCTCGAACTTGACCTGCAAACAGAAGACACCCAACAAATGTCTGTTGCATTAAAATAAAGACCTAGAGATGCAGCTGGAAGCTTGTGTTCCCCTCACTCTGGGGAGTGGGCTCCTCATTTCTCAGTTCTTCACTTCACCCCTGCGTGGGTCTTAGCAAAGCCCCTGAGTGCCCAGGAAGCATTTGGAGGCACCTTGGGGGAGGGGGGGGACAGCAGGGAGGAGGCAGTAGTGAGAGGGAAGTTTGTGCAAACACCATTTGGGAAAATCAGAGGAGGGACGTCGGGGAAGGACCAATGATGAAGGATTTTCGAACAGGAGCTGCCGGGCAGGTGAGGGTGCAGGTGGGCATGTTATCATAATCCTGTTCCAGATCACTTTCAACAAGCGTTTAAAAAACAACATGATTCAGTGAACAGAAAGCACCAGGGAATTCCCCACATACCAGGTACAAAGAGCAGAGGAGGTGAGAATTAATGTCGGTTATGCCGTAATTACCATGGATCCGACACCATTCATTATCAGAGACTTACATCCTCAAATAGCCAAACATACAACCTGAGAGTTGCCCGTCTGCCTTATTTTCACTGTGTTGTCTTGGGACCCAGAAAGTAAGCTTCCCAGGCTGGTGGCCTCCTTACAGGGGTCCGTGGCCCTCCTGAGATGGCAGATAAGAAAGTGCTGGTCACTGCCCCGGAGAGACAGGCCAGGAAATGAAGTTCTGCTTTGCTCATCATGAAACCACGATGAAAACCCTCTGTTTTGCTTTTCAGGGTTGTGTGTGTGTGTGCGTGTGTGTGTGTGTGTGTGTGTGTGTGTGTGTGAAATGGTATATTTCAGGACATTGAGAGATCTGCTGGGACATTCAAAGTGCCATTGCCAACATTTTTGGTGAGTTCATTGTCAGTGAATCAGAAACATATGACTTAAATTACCATTAAAACCCATGTTTAGAATTTAATGGAAACAGTCTTTGGCAAATGGATACTGAGTGTCATCAGAAGAGGCTGGAAACAGATTGAGGAGGGGGCCAAAGATCACTTACAGTGGTGACACCTGCGTCAAGCTGGCTGTGCAGCTGAACCGCCACGTCCTGACACTGCTGGTGATGTCGTCACCCCAAAGCTCCCTCCTCTGCTGCCCAGCACCTGGGCCTGAGCCTGTCGGCCCCTCCCCTCCCTCCCACCGCCCAGTGTGCCCAAGTTGTCCTGCTCTGCCGTCCCTTTGGGGATCATCCAGCTCGGGAGTTCCTGCTGTGCTATCACTCCCAGAGTCCTGGTCACTAACACTCAGATGCTTCCTATAGGGAGGCGGGTGATCTGTTCTGATGTGTGATGGAGGTGACAGCCAAACAAACTAGGACTTGTCTCCAGGCCAGCATGCTTCCTTAGCTTTTTGGGAATTGGGGTGAAGTAAGTCATGGGCTCTATAGTTTTATATAGAACATTCTCCCCTTCTCCATCAGCCCCCACCCCCTTCCCTGCCCCCTCTTTCTTTCCCTCTCCCCTTTTCCCTCCCTCCCTCTCTCCCTCCTTCCTCCCCTCTCTCCCCTCTTTTCTCTCTGCCTCTCCCTTCTCTTTCTCTGTTTTTCTCGTAAGCATTTTCTTTCTTTCTCCTGAAACAGAAACAAAAGAAAGCAATCAGTTGAAAGAGGCCTCTTGTTTTGCGATGACTTGTTTCCAGGCCCCTCCACAGCACCTGCCCCTCAGCCTCTGTCTGGATGGCACTTGACTCATCAGGTCGGGAAGCACAGGCTTGAAAGAGGTGAGCAGAGCACGCTGGCCTTTTATTCGACTTCCCCTTT
Organism: Miniopterus schreibersii; assembly: GCF_964146895.1. Taxonomy (NCBI): domain Eukaryota; kingdom Metazoa; phylum Chordata; class Mammalia; order Chiroptera; family Miniopteridae; genus Miniopterus; species Miniopterus schreibersii. Next base: position 78,641,633 of record NC_138103.1, read on the forward strand.
TTCTTCTGTGACATAGAAAAAGGTGTTTGCTTGTAGAAAAGAAAAATTCTGTGAATCTCTGAAAAGTTACTTTTTAAACCCTTTTGATACTGACACAAACAACATGGCCCCTGTCCCTTCTCAGTGTTCCCTGGTCTCAGGGTCTCAACTTTCCAAAGGCCAAACTGCTGGGCTCCACCAGGCCATCCATGGCAGACACCCCTCAAACCTTTTTCCTGGAGACCGTGATATTCTCTGGCCCCATCTTCCATCTGAAGCTGAAGCTCAGGCTCTTGGCTCTGGGCACACATCGGAGACCCGAGGGGCCTTCAGAAAGCACGGCCGACCCTGAGCAGAGCAGGGGCTTGTGGTCTCTACACGGGTCCTGATCGACGGGGAGGTTTTTGCTAAGCTGTCCAGGCAACTCTACAGGCATCCGAGTTGGAAAACTTGGGTCCACACTATACATGCTCAACACAACCACTGTCTCCCCAGGGGGCTAACGTTGGTCTTGGGGAGCAAAATGCCTTCGGCTCTTTACGCACCAAGCACAGGTTGAATAGGAGACAGACCCAGCAGGGCAGTGTGCGTGCTATCAAAAGTTCCCGGGTGGGGAGCACTGAGGTAAAATATGTCTAAAATGACTCTTTAAGTGGATAATAATGAAAAAGCGTTCTGGTATGTGAATTATATCTCAAAGAAGCCGTTTTATGTATATTTGAAATAAAAGTATGTGAAACTGGATGATCTAAATGCAGCTGGCCCCACAGGCTGGAAGTGACCCCTTTATGAAATGTCACTCTCCGGTGCTCATGCATGCTGGCACAATCGTTTCATTTGGCAAATGATACAATGGGCCCTTCAGGTGAGGGCAACTGGAGGGGAGGGGAGTCAAGAGGGAGAGAGTAGGACTGGCATGGCCTGGGTCCCTGGGAGCCTTGATGGATCCAGGGCACGCTGGTCTCAGGAGGGGCAGCTGGACAGTGCAGTTGCTGGCGGAGGCCTGTGTGGTGACTGGGAGAGAAGGGACATCCCAATGGACCGGCAGCCTTGGTCCTCCAGCATCTGGCTCTCACTCTCTCCATCCAACTGCAGCTCCCTAAAGGTACTTGTTGGATGGACCTGACTGGCCTGGCCGGCCCCCTCAGTGCTCTCCTACCTGGCCAGGTCTGCAAGGTCAGAGCACCCCAGTCACAGGAAACTGGGTCCTGCTCTCTCCTGCCAGAGTCTACTGTTGTGTTATTACCTCCTGCCAGCCCTGGCTCACCATCTTTGGTGCCCCCAGGCCCTTCCCCAGCCAGCATTAGCCACAAGAGTACTGTCCCTTCCTGACGTGCTCTCACAGCTGCATATGTACACTATTTAATCTTTTTACTTCATTTAGCATTAATTTTGGGTTATGATCTTGGGTAAGGATTTAACATTTTTTCAAAGCATTATTCTTTTCTATATCCAGTATTTTGCATTGATTTGAAATGTCTTTTGCCTCATACTTAATTCACATATATTTTATGTATATTCATATATACACCTTGTGGCTTATTTATGTACACGTGCATACTTTTCTTAGCTTAAATCCAACTATATTTTAGGGCATATATGTATACGACAAAATTGGAAAATGGATCTAGCTCCACTCCTCCCTTTTACGTTTTGTCTTTGTCTCCAGCTCTGTTTTTCCGTCTCTTGTCTCTGTGTGTGTTCGTATGTGTGTGTATAACTACATTACTATTATTGTACTTTGTATTTTATATATGTCTATGTCTTGACTTCCTAATTGTTCCATTTCACTCTAATTTTTGCAGCATCACAGTTTTGGGTGGGTTTGGTACCCATTATGTCTATTAAGGCAAATCTTTTCTTATTGCCCCTTAAAATATTTTATTGAGTTTTCTTGCATGTTTATTTTACCAGGTAACCTTTAGAACCAGGTTCTTAGAGAGCTTGCATTGGAACTAACATTGCATTAAACATATAAATGTTTTGAGGAAAATTGATATTTTCCAATGATAACTTTTGTCCCCCCTTAACTTTTCTCCCCTTCTTTCTCTATTGAGAGAAACTTCCCACCCCATTTCCCTGTCCTTGGCAGCTGGCTGTGGCCCTGAGACTCCATGTGGGATGATGGAATATGAGCGGCAGGGGGGCGGAGGGAAGGCAGTTCCCAGGTGAGACCTGCACAGGGGAAGCTGCCCTGACTTCTATCTCCCCTTCCCACAGACAGGCCTGTGCAGAGGGGTGGGTCAGCCTCAACCACAGCCTGCAAGATGATTAAGTCACACCCAACACAGCAAGAAAGCCCTGGAACTCTGCAAGATCTCGTGGAGCAGAGCTGCCCCAACACAGAGGCCCTGCTCCCTTCTGTAGACTATCCTGTCAGGGAAAGACCGTCTGCTTTCTCCAGGTCACCTCCTGTGTAGACCTCTGCTTAGCTTAGTCTGCATGCCACAGAGCCACTGTCCAAGAGTACGACACATGGTCCCATTTGTTCAAAATTCTAGATATCCTTTGGTAAAACCATTATGAGTTTTCATTGTATTGAATTTATTCTTAGTTATGTTATCATTTGTGTTGCTATCATAAAGAGATTCATTTATTACACAATAACTTGTGGTTGCCAATATATGGAGAACATTTAGTTTGAGAATTTAGTATTTGGCTTTCTTGCTAATTTCTATTTATAAACTTTGGTTTCTCTTTGTTTGTGTGAGCATTTACAAATACTTCACGTGCAGATGATATACTCCTTTGTTCTCTTTCCCGATGTAATGATCTCAGGACTCAGTGGCCATTCTCTGCATTTTTCTTTAAGTCCACCTACTTTCATAAATCTACTCTCCTCTCAGACATGTCTTCTAGGTCATACCTTCTATGGCTCCCGTCCCGAATTTCTACACTTAGATGTCTTTCTCTACCCTCATGTCATTCAATAAATCCACTTGTTCTGAAAAGCCAGCGTCCCTAGGGAACCATGGTGCTGAGCTTAAGTGCCTGCACTTCTTCCTGTCATTCACACCCTGTTTCTTTTGTCTGGTCTAGTTGCACCCGGCTCCTGCAGCCTCTGCCTGTCCAGCCCTCAGTGAGCATGCTTTATCTGGGCCTTCCTGTGCTCTTGGTCTGTACTATGTATGTAGAGTCCTGGCATTTTCATTTAAAATTTCCCAGCCACATTATAAGCCCTACTAGAAAAGCAGAAAGCAGGTGTGGTGTGTTATCTGTGTACTGCACGTTGTAGACTCTCAAGATGAAGTTAAGTTGAATTGAACAAATGCTCATTAGGTACCTGTCATGGGCTGGCCTGGGGAGAGAGCTATCCTCTCATCAGAGGAGGTAGATACACCTCAACATTTAAACTGTGCCTTTAATAGTGCCAGGAACAGTTTCTCTATGCAGGGTGACAATTGTTGACCGATTATAATGTGTTTTTCCCCCCTCCTACATGGAACATGGGAGTGTTCTAATAACTAACTTGAAATGCAGAACGTAGATTTTATTTCCTGCTGTGATGTTCCTGGTGTTGGGGTCCCCTGACTCTCTACACTTTCCTATCCTCTGTGCAACAGCCTCTCACCCCACCCCCAGCCCCCGGGCTTCCCTTCCTTCTTATACTTCCAGAGGCGTCTTGAGGATAAATTAGGTGTTAGCAAAACATTCTGAGGAAGACACTGGATAAATATAACGTGGAGCTTTCGCTGCCCTAAATGGCTGAAAATACTGCTGAGTGGATGCTAAATGAATGACCACGTTGTTTCCTGAGGGAGCTCCTTTCAGCTTCCAGGGACAGTCCCCAGGAGGCTCAGCCTTTTAAAAAAAAGGGTGAAAAAAAACAATGGAAGGGCCTTGGTTTATAAATGGCAGCATTATTCTTAGAAGCACCCCTGGAGGGGAGCCCTGTGAAGTAGCTGACTTGGCACCATTTAAGCACAAGATCAATGGGTCCCGAAGTCCTGATGGGCTGGGGCCAGCCTTCCTGGGGGGCTTCCTGGTGCCCATTACCCACAGAGGAGTTGGTGCCACTTCAGACTTGACTGATAATCTTCTTAATGATACACTGGGAGTGAGTAAAGTCCCTGGACACACAACAAAAAAACAATAAGAAAGAAAACGTTTGTTCGTTAAATGAGAATGCCAACCTCACCCGCCATGCCCCCCGTTTTCCCCCAGACTGTTTTAGCAGATGCTCAGATGATGGGTCATCCGCTCCCAATATCATTAGCAATTCTCCATAAGAGACCATTCATTTCAAGACCGATAGATTAAAAACAGTGTTTTATCTATCGTATTCAAGAGATCTGACCCAAGATACTGCTCTATGCACTCAAAACCCCAGCTTTGAAGGCCCCTGAGCTAAAGCCCACCCTCAGCTACATGCTGGACTTTCACAACCTGCTGCCAGGAAGAGTGTGAGGCCAGACCCAAGGAGTGGTTCTGCTGCGGGGGAAGGGCTGTTTGCCCACCTAGGAGTGCCATCTGTAGTGGCAGCACCTCCTGTCCAGCAGGGGCTGGGCATGTGGTCACTGCGCCGCGCTCCTTCCCACTCTCCAGGAGGGACACGGGAACTCAGACTGCCAGCCTTGTGCCTCTGCTTATACAATGACATCCTCATTCAGGACTGTGTCCTGAGTTCCACAGTCACTGTTTGGTGCCATCAAAGATTCCCATCTGCCCATAGGAGTGCCCTTAGTAGGGCTTCCAGGAGAGTCAGTGGAGATGACTGAGACACGTGTGCATGGGGAGGCATCTGGCAATCGTCCTGGTATTTGCCAGGTTTAGCCCCAGAAGCAGGTGGAAGAAAGATGTTTAGGTCAAGTTTCCCTGAAATTGCACCACATAGAGTTCAAGGTCAATGATGAAGATATCAGGTTTATAAATCAAGTTGACCCTGCTAGAAGCTACCTAGACAACCTTCCTTAATTAACAGTAGCTCATTGAAAATTTGTGTCTTTGCTCTGAAAGAAATAGCCTCTGTTTCAATTACTTTCCTTTGGATCTAAAGTACAACCTAGAGCCCCTTGGGTATGCAAAGTCCTCATAGTAACTTTTATTTTCTCACCCTTTGCCTTTCTCTTCCTGCAGGTTCCCCATCCCTGGGCGAGGCTGATGTGTGAAAAGCAGGGCAGCCATATGTCACTTGCTCTAAAGTAAGTCAGCCTGTTAATGTGACAGAGGAAAACTTGGCCATTGAGATTGCATCTTGGTTGACCTGGCTGAGTGTTGTAAATAAATGATAGCTTTATAGGGCAAAAAACAACTGCTCAGTTATCTTTGTTTCCTACAGAGACAAAGCTCACTACCAAGCAGGAGCAGCCTGGAGTTTCTGTGGGCAAGGGATGGATAGGCCACGCTGGTGCTGGCCTAGACTGGGAAAACAGGGCTGCTGGCTGGGGTGATGTCTCTCACTAAGCGCAGGTGTTGAGGTTTGCACCTTTCAATGGGCGTGTGTCTCCATAGCATGTTTTTCTTGTTAGGATACATTTCCTTTCTCCTAGCAAGTCCGCGTGATTCAGTCCCATGACCTTCTTGCTGCCGGGCTATCAGGTGAACAGATAACCCAGGGTCCTCGGGCTCAGTGGTGCAGCATGGACAGACTCAGAAAAGCAGCACGTGGGGTACTAAGCAGGATCCAGGCAGTGTGCGTATGTGTGACTGTGCATGGGGTGGGCAGTTGCAAGGGGCATGGCCCAGAGCAAGAACTCAGTAATTCAGGAGGACAGCTGCTGTCTCACTGGTGCCTCCAGGCAAGCACTTCTGAAAGACTGGGATGCAGAAACCAGGGGACCTTTGGAGCACAACGCTGAGTCATTACCTAGGAATCCACTTCCAAGTCAGATTTGCAAGGGAAAACCTAGACACTGCTCTGCAAACTGTAATATTATCAATATAACTGTGAGTTTGTTTTTAATGCAAAAGATTTTAACCTTTGCAGACTTTCCATATTTAATGACAAAGATGAGTTAAGGCTGAGCCACTGTACCCCAGCTTATTATATGGAATCATGCTGTATTAGCTTCCGGTGGCTGCCATGACCAATGACCACATAGTAGGTGGCTTCAAACAGCAGGAATTTATTCTCTTATCATTCTTGGGGCCAGAGGTTAGAAACCGAGGTGTCAGCTGGGCCACACGCCCTCCCAGGCACTAGGGGAGGATCTTTCCCACCTCTTCCAGCTCCTGGTGTCTCTGGGCTTCTGCCAGCATCACTCCAATGTCTGCCTCCATCTACAGGTGGTTTTCTTCCCTGTGTATCTTTCTCTAACTCTCCCTTTCAATGGGCTGAAGGCAACAGAAGCCATCACCCATCAGCTTATGATCCTTATTAGTGACATCCATAAAGACTCTTTTTCCAAATAAGGTCACATTCAATGTTCCTGTGGGCACACCTTTTGGGGAGAAAGCAGTATTCCACCCACTACAACTACCTACATGTCAAGTCCATGCATGCAATGTGTATGTTGCATGCCCAGGGCATGTTTACAGTTATTTTTCCTCTAGAGGGACAGTGTCCTTCATGCAGGACATGGAAGAAGGGTGGATTTCAGGTACATTGGGAACCCTAAAAGAAATGTCCACTGAGGTTTTGTCTTATCTTCAAATATTTATAAATTACAGGACAAAAAATCCTGTACTCAGCATATGAATGTCTGCCACTAAGTGGATGATAAATAGAGAGTGTCTAGAACTCAGAGAGAAAGAGGAGCCAGGTGGGACAGGGGGATGGCTGCTCATCCAGAATGAGTGGGGACTTCCTAGCTGGCTTCTGGCTAATCAGAGTCAGCTGTCAGTACACTGCACACTGAGCTCATCCCTCCACTTCCAGTCTGTGTAAGGCCTGACACTGAGCAGGTTGGGGCACCTCCATCTGTCTCCCACCCTGAGCCTTTTCTGCAGAGTGTCCCAGAAGCCCTGGAAGTGAGGTTTCAGGGGTGTCTGTGGAAGCACCTGGACTCTTTGGAGAGGGCAAGCAGATGTCCTGTGTGTCTGAGTGTCCAAGGGCTGGCTGTACGGCTGTAGCATATTTTACAGATATGCCGTGTCTCCTGCTCACCATAGTTATCCAAATGAGTGGATTTGGACTCCTTGAAGACAGACCCAGGGGCATGTCCCCTGTCTCGTTTGCAAAGCAATTTAGAGTCTCTTGGGAAAGAGTAAGAAAAGAGAGAGAATGTAAAGAGAACTCAGAAACCCCTGGGAGCAAGAGAACAACTCAGGCTGGGAGATACTAGGAGCAATTAGTGATTAGAATTGGCAGCAAAATGGTGCGAGGTAATTAATTAATACCTGGAGTCTATGAAGCGTCTGTAAGAGTGCCCGAAAGGCCCCGGAGAAGGACTGCGGGGGAGAGGGAAAATCAGGTGGGAGAAGGCAGTCAGGGGCTGAGAAGGGAGACGGGTTTTGGTGAGGAGATATTTAATTGACCTTATTTTCCCTAATTTATCATGATGTGAGCCGAGCATTCCCTGAATGATAAAGAGGAAGTGGAGTCTATCAAGGTATGTGCTGTTGCTTAAACACATGTTCATATCTGTCAATCATGCGCAGATGCAAGGAGACCAAACTGCGAGAGCGCGCAGTCAAGGAAGGGGGAGAAAACTAATAATCCAGTTTGATAAATTATCCAGTTGATGCATTTTGTCAGGCTCAAAGGAAGGTTTTAGGAATCTTAGAAGTCATCACTGCATTGGCGCTGGCCAATTTTCCCTCCCCAAAGAGTTCTGGCTATGGAGAATTTTGGAGCTTGCATTTCCCTTTGCGAAGGATGAGGCGTGTCTCCAGGTCGAGAGACATTTGGAAATCATCACTGTTTGTGTTCCCTTTTGTATTTTATGTAAATACTTTACTATTAATAAGTGTACTTCCCAGAGCAGAGTGTATTGGAATCCAACGAAGGGTCTTTGGGCAGCCACAAGAAAGTGGAGGAATGTGCTAGATGGACAACACATGTCACTCCAAAGGGCTCCTCTGCTCACACGGGGAGATGTCTGGCAACCTCCATGCAACACGTTGCTGTTGCTCCAGAGGATTTTATGGCTCCCTCTCTTTTCAGTTCCCAACACTACTGAACAAGACATCCAGGTCTATTCATAAAGTTGACCTCATCTCTCAATACTTTTAAACTGCCTGGGAAAAAAATGTTTATCATTAGCACAAATTAGGGGCAATAAAATATCTCAAAGAGCCTGGGTAATAAATGAGCAGAGCAGCTCATTCACTGTCACATTAGAATGACCCAGCACTGGTCCTTCCCTGCGCTCCAGTATAATGTGTAACATACTGGACGTCGATGCAGAGCCTCCATCAGGGTCAGGGTCTGGCACTAAGACGTGCGTCAGTCCTCTTAGCTGTTTTCCCCGCTGCTCTTCCTAAAGCCAAGGCTAAAAATAGCCCTTCTTTCTGAGTAATGTTCAATTTGGGGGAAAAATATTGAAATTAGTAATTCAATTGTCACAGGATTAGGGCTATTAAAATCCAGCAAGAATTACTTCAAGTGCATAGAAAACACTTCACAAAATCCACTTCATAGGAAAACCATTTCATGTTCCATTTGAGGATTGACTATTAGCCAAAAAAGTCTTCTGAGCAACAGTGCTTCCTGCTGAAGTTCGGATTTTTAATGAGAATGCATTTTTAAAGCAACAGAGGCTTGTCGTGAGTGCGCACAAGGGGGCAGATTTGCCAGGGTTTCTTTGTTAAGCGCCCACAGAAGAGCAGGAAATTCTGGCTCCACCTTAGAAGCCAAAGGAAGGGTGGGCTTTTCCCTTCTATGGGAAGGTGCCTACAGTTCTGGGGCTCTTGCTGATGTGCACAAACACTCTCTCCACCTTCCCTGCTCTCAGCAGCAATTATCCAGGTAAGACAGTTCTGAAACAACCTGCTCACATTACAATGGAGTCCCCCAAATGCTCTTATTCTAAGCAGATGTCTCCTTAGAATTCTGTACAAGGATCAGCCAAGGCAATGTCATGTGTGATGGTCAACTTCCTGTGTCAACTTGCCTGGACCATGGGGCATCCAGATATTTAATTAAATATTTTTCTGTGAGGGCATTTTTGATGAGATTAACATTTAAATTGGTGGACTGAGTAAAAAAGATTGCCTTCCCAATGGGGGTGGGCCTCAATCAATCTACTGAAAGTCTGAATGGAATAAAAGGCAGAGTAAGATAAGAAAGAATTCTCAATTCTCTCTCTTAGCCTGACTCTCTTTGAGCTGGACCCTGGGTCTTCTCCTACCTTTGGATGTGGACTGAAACAATATCAGGCTCTTCTAGTTTTCAGGTCCTCAAACTTAAACTAGAACTACACCAATGGCTCTCTTCAGTTTCCAGCTTGCAGATGGCAGATATTGGGAACTCCTGGCCTCCCTAATCCTGTGAACCAGTTCCTTATAGTGCCTCTCTCTCTTGAGATAAAGAGATAGAGAGATAGATAGACAGAAATCTCCTACTGGTTCTGTTTCTCTGGAGTTCCTGATAATCACCCTGGAGCTGAGTTCCTCTTGATCACACCCACAAAGCTACACACAGAGCCAGCCCCTCCATAAAGCGCAGGCTCCCACTTACAGCACAGCCTGTAAGTTGAAGGCCAAAGTCCTTACACTGTGGAGGAGGCACCTCAGTACTTCTCAGCATCAAGGAAGTGACCACACTCCCACATCTTTGGGGTAAGGCCATCGACTTTTCACACATCAGTTCAAGACTAGGGAGCTACCTGGAAAGAGCTTCCAAGAAATTATTAGCCCTGCTTATCTCTGGAGAAAATTTAGATGGCAGTGAAAATGTTACAAACATATTAAACGCGTTCCCATTACTGACAATGACCTTGGAGCATAATATTTTCATTCAGAAGGCTTCATTATCTCAGTTTTCTCTTCCATCATCAGCTTGAAATCTTATCTAAGTCATTCCTTGTTAGAAAAGAAACTTACAAATAATTTTTCATAGGTTGCTCCAGTTCTTTTGGACAAGAAAAATGCGGGAATCCCCAAAAAGCATCCTTCCCATTTCCCATCTCTCCGCTCTTTCAGTCTGGGGAGGTGTCAGTGTGTGACTCCAGGAAATGTGATCAAATAAGAGCGTACCAGCTTTTTATTTCTGTGGAGGGCGGTGAATAACGACTTTCCTGCCCCTCAGTGGCACCCGTCTCCCTAAAGCTCCTGTATTTTGCCGACTTGTGGTAACGCACGCCTGCTCAAGGAGCCTGATAGGAGGGAGTCCTGAGCGGTCCAGGTGGTGGCAGCATCTTTAGTCTCGCTACAGGCACATTAGGCTGGATGTTAGCACATCTCCTTAATTGGATTGCCTGCATAAATTGCAAGACAGGGTGGACAGGTGATGGGGGAATAAATACATTTTCTCCCCTTTAAAAAGAACCAAAACATGTAAACAGCCCATCATGTAGGAGGAAGTGTCTGTGCCTCTTATTGAAAGAGGGAAAACAATTTGGAGAGATGAGAAGATAGCACAGGGTAAAAGCTGATATTCTTCTCGTATAACGGATAGCCCCAAGTTGTAGAGGCCATTATTTCTTGCATTTTCAGAGCAAATGAACTTGACAGATGGCCGTGTCACCCAAACCCCCACCTACCAACTTGATTATGCAGAAAACAATACAATAGAAAAGAAATCATTACTGAAGGAACCTGGTTAGTCCACAGAGGGCCAGCAAATGCAGAAGAACAAAATTACAGTGGTGGAATTGAACAGCAAGAATGCATTTAACATAAAGTGGGTTACAGCAAGGCAATCAGTCATGGCTAAAGCTATTGTCTGGACCTGCTTGCATGGTATATGAAGTCATCTGTCATCTCCCATGGAATTCAGCCTTAGTTTATAGGAGAAACTACAAAGGTTTTGCCAGGACATGTCTTGGTAGCCTTAAGTAGCTCAAGTGTGGATCCACAGAAATAAAATGGGGGCATTTTCAGATGCTTCCCTGTGGTCAGTGTTTGGGAGGCTGTGATCGTATCACTGAGGGGTTGCCCTCCGATGCTCACCTGGCCCAAATGATGCTGTTTGGGGAAAGTTCAGGACATGGCTTATTTCAGCTTCAACTATGTACAAGCTCCTTTACACCAGTGTCAGGGATGCAAAAGCACTGGGCGAGAAGATAGAAAGCCAAAGTTCAAATCATACTTCACAACACTTAGAGGAGAATGCTTCTATATGTTCAAGGAGAGAGATATTCTCTATTTGTGGCAGTTTATATTTGTAAGTACAGGTAAATTCGAGATAAATAAGCACTGTCATCTTGTGACAGACAGCCAGGGATAAATGGTTAAATTGCCATATTAACTATACTAGGCGTATCAACCCCCAATGTGATAGAAGGTGTTTCAATACCAGTGACAACTTCTTTTTATATCTATCATCTATCTATCTATCTATCTATCTATCTATCTATCTATCTATCTATCTATCTATCATCTATCTATCTATCTATCTATCTATCTATCTATCTATCTATCATCTATCTATATCTATCTATCTATCTATCTATCTATCTATCTATCTATCTATCTATCTATCATCTATCATCTATCTATCTATATCTTTATTGACTTCTAAGAGAGGAAGGGAGAGGGAGAGAGAGAAACATCAATGAAGAGAGAGTCACTGATAGGCTGCCTCCTGCACAATCCCACTGAGGACTGAGCCCGCAACCCGGGCATGTGCCCTGACCAGGAATCGAACCACGGAGTCCTGGACCCTAGGCCGACCCTCAACCGCTGAGCCACTCCCGGCGGGGCACCACTGTGGACTTCTGAAGAATAGCCTGCTTCACTGCTCCCTTCCTGAACAGCGATGAGATATTCTGCCTTTGTGTCTCCCTGTCTGATGTTTCTCCCACCTAAAAACATCTTCCCACCCATCGCTGTTTCTTGAGGCCACAGCTAGTCCAAAAGCCCAGCTCAAATTCGACTTCCGGCAGACAACCTGCTCTCTGCATGGTCTGCACCCAATTATCACAAGGCCCCATTATCCCTGGCACTACATTTGTTTTGGTCCCATCTTGGCTCTCCCATGAGACTCCATACTCCCAGGACAAGTGGCTGTGTCATCCATCCACCTAAATAGATATCATTTATCTATTTATTATAATCTCTCTCTTGATTTAGGTATGATATAGACATCTATTAATATATCATATCTGAATATGTACCCTATACTGTTTAGCACAACACTATACCCTCAGATCAAATATAAAGATACATATGTACTTAATAATTTAATAACTTAATTTAGTATAATTTAAAATTTAATATATTATACATAAAGAATATTTAACATTAACATAATTAAATAATGTATTCATATAAAATAAATATTATGATTTAATATTTTTTTAAAATATGGTAATAATTTGTCGAGTTTAATTAAATGTAAACTTGTTAAAAATTGACCCAAGAATGATTTACAACTTAAAAAAAATGAAAATACGTTTTTAAGGCATTTACTCTACCTCATTATCAACTGCTATTGTTTTCAAATAAATTAGTAACCAGTGACTTATGTCTTTCTTTTACATTTACTTAATGGAATATAAACACTTGGCACCACTATAACAATAATTTATTTGTACGTTATGTCAAAATAAAAAACAAACACAAATAATTGTCTTAGGTTATTCTGATTTTAAAGAAGTCCAGGTTCAAAGTCCATGGCTCCAGCATTTGTAAGAAATGTATTTTTCAGGATTCAAAGCCAAGGAGCTGAGTCTAGATCCCATTTACCTTAAGTAGCTCATAAGTCTCCCATGAAATCGTGTTTGCTGGCAATTATGAGGTTCACAACCCTTGGAGAGGCTGTGTTCATTCCGGGGTGGGAAGCAGCAGCTGTGTCTCTAAAATAGACAGTCAGTGAACCACAGAGCTTCGGGGACTCAACCATTAGTGGCCAGTGGCGGTGCCTGGTGCTCGATGCAGGCAAACTCAGGTCTTCGTGTCTGGTACTCCAGGGAGATAGGCTTTTGGATGTCATCTCAGAACTCGGCCTGAGCTGATTTCCAAGGACGTTGGACACTGAGCACCCCAAGCCAGGTGTGATGGAGGAGCCAGGGACACAGTGGGGGCACGGCTGAGAGTGGATTTGTTAGGTGTGGGTGCCATGGCTGTCACGCCCTTTTACATCTGGAAATAACAGCCCAGCTGTCACCTTGCCTGTAGCCCACTGAGACCCATTGCTGACATATGACCTCCGGAACTGTAACATAATAAGTCTGTGTTGTGTTTAAACACTGAGTTTCTGGTCATTTGTTACAGCAGCCACAGGAAACGACTATGTCTCTCCCTAAATTGCCGAGCCCAGCTCCTCAGGGCCACGCAGGGCCCTGCTGTTCGAGAGAGCAGGTTTGCTTTCTCATGGAGACTCTGAAACAAATGTTTGAGGAGAGAACTAACTTCAAATGAATGAAACTGGAGGAATTCGGACAGTCCTTTGGGAACAGCAGGAACTCTGAAATTGACCTGCACAGCCCTAAAGCGGTGAGCATGCTCCTAGGTGCACATCCTGACAGTGACAAGATGGGAGTGGGCATGGAGGCTCTTCAGGTGCCCCTTGGTGGGTCCACTTGTTCCAGGATGGCATCCCCAAGAAGGCACCATGCATTACAGAAGCAAGAGGGTCATGAGCACCCTCTGAACAATGAAGCTGGGACATCAAGAGCCCAGGAGCAGCGGGTACACCATGCAGCAAGAAGAAAAAGGGCCACAAGTCTCTGGGGGAGCCCAGCCCAGCGACACGATGGGGTGTTAGACTGTGAGAGTCAGTGGTCATGGTCCCAGCACTCGAATACCTGAGAGTCATTCTCTAGGACCTGAGGAATAGAGTGGATCTGTGGATGGGACCGGTAACCTGAGTCTCTCTAGGGTGAAGGCACCCCTATTTCACCTTACCAACCTGGTAAGGGGTGAAGGCACCCCTGTTTCACCTTACCAATCTCCTTCTTTTGCACAGACTTGGAGATGACAGTGACCCCCTGATTTTACAGAACATGGAGAACAATGCACCAGCACCCTTGATGAAGTCGGAGTCATGTAACCAAATCGTAGGAGTTTCACACTTAGTACCAGATATCTCACCCTTGAGGGTTTTTTTCAGTATCAAAAATTTAGCAATCTTCCCCCAAACAAAATAATAAAAATAATAACAACATATTTTGCCTCTTCATGACTCATTAAGTCAGTGAATCAAAATTAGTGTTGGTGTCCTGGTGGAGTCACAGTGGGCTCAAGGAGGGTACTATTCAGAGGCTGCCTCTGGTATGTCTATGCACAGCCACAAGGTGACTATTTGTATACCCTGTTTATTCTGACTGTTTTATTTTTGCTCTATCCATCGCTATCCTTGCCTGGGACCCACTGGACCTTGATGAGTAGAAATACCTGGGACTCCTAATTGGGCTTAGGTATATGTCCACTTAGATGGGACCCGAGAGCCTCCTGGTTGCTCTCAAGGCTATCCCCACTCTCAGCTAAGGCACCGCACACAGACCCCATCCCCAGAGTGTGCAGCACGAGAGACAGTGGAATGAGGGCCTGTCTCTGAACTCATGACCCGGGGAACTGTGGTTGAAGGAGAGGAAATGTTTGGCAGAGCAGCTGAGATTGCAGCTCTTCTTTCCACAGAGACAACCAGGGAGTTTGAACAGAGTGCAGAGGGGAAGTGGCCATCTCTTTTTTCCAGGCACAGTGCTGGGTGCTCACTATGTCAACCTTGACTCACAGAGGGCTGAGTAAACACCTGTCACCTATTACCTGTCTTAGGAGCACGTGGCATACTTGCTGGAAACATGACTTGCTCTTTGTCCAGACCAGGATGAAAAGAGCAAGCATGGCCTTTCTACAGGATGCCATGCTTTGAGACCTGGTGTCCCAGATTTCGCAGCTAAGAGGTGTTAATCCATCAAACAGCCACACAAGGAAGAATAAGCACAAATATGAACAGTTTCAAGTCTGGGTGTCTACTATTCCTCAGAGCGCTTTACCACACTTTCCCCGTCTCTTCAAGAAGAGATTAATCAGCTGTTGTCATCTCCTTGAACCTCTGGCTCTTTTCGCTCATCCCTGGCTAGAGATGGACAGAGCGAGTCCAAAATATGGAGAGGTCACAAGAGAGGGAAATAAGGGTCCTGGTACCCCTGTCCTATGGAGGTGCTGAACTTAAACTGAAGAGCCTCATCTCCACCTGTGTTAAGTTCTCACTCAGGGTGATGGGGGCACCTAGAGTACAAGGCTCCCTGTGCCCTTCCAGCTGCATCTTCCGCCTCCACCCTCCCTATCCAAGCTCACATTTGAAACCTGGTTTGCCTCCAGCTCTGCCCCATAGGCCGCCTATTGTATTCCTTCAGTGTCCAGCACTTCCACTGTGAGGACATGCCAACCCGATGACCACCAGCATCCCTCCTCACCCTGGGCTACTGGTCTTCCAAACTGGTTGAGAGAACCTTGAGGGTGTGGCCGGTGTTCAGAAAATGTCCATTCAAATGGGGCCACTGGTGTGGGGACCACTTGTGGAGCATCTAGAACATCTTCAGAATCTGGAGGTCATCTTGGGTCTTGGCTTGGGTACCACTGAGGAAAAGCTAGGGGTGATCCATGAGCTGCTGGACAGAATGATTCCATGGCAAAGTATGGAGTCCTTAGCTGCAAGAAATGAAATGTCTTAAATAGGAATATATTGGCAAGATAAAGAGCCTGGAGGTTTGGAAAAGGGTGAGAACTCATCAGCTGGAAGGAGTTGGGTGGTGGAAGGGGGCAGTTTCTCAGTAGGAGGAGTGGGCTCAAGAAGAAGTCCCACAGCTGCCACCTTAGTGAGGGGCCTCCATCTGTGACGTGCTCCTGCCTTTTACTCTTCATCCTGAGCACAGCACAGAGGGTGGGGTTGGTTGGACCCAGCAATTGAGCCCACAGGACAGATCTATCATCTGGGGTACTTCCCTGAGAGGTGGGCACCCAGAAGCCTGTCCTCCATGACCACACTTAGCCACAGAGAGGAAATTTGCCAAAATGAACTTTGTTGTGTTTTCCTGGGATGGGAAATGAGGCTGCATAGTCAACCCTAGGCCAATATGCAGAAAGCCCTATGACGGGGGTATTCTGGACAAGTTGAGACCTGAGATTCTTGGGTCTCTTAGGTCCTAAATATGATCCTGCTGGGAGCCTGGAAGCAGACGTGTGAAGCAGATGTGGGTATAGGTTCTCTTGGCTGCAAAATTTCTCTCAAAATTTTGTGCTTAACAAAAGATACATTAGATTCTAAGGTTGGTATCTATAGGACACCCACTTCTTAGGGTCTACTTAATCATGCCCATCGAGTTAGAATCAAGAAGGAAAAATAATTGAACAAGATATATTTGGCCCAGCCTGTGTGGCTCAGCAGTTGAGCATTGACCTATAATTATCCAGGAGATAGTGGTTCGATTCCTGGTCAGGGCACATGCCCCAGTTGCAGGCTAGATCCCCAGAAGGGGGCATGCTGAAAGCAGCCGATCAATGACTCTCTCATCATTGATGTTTCTATCTCTCTCTCCCTCCCTCTTCTTCTCTCTAAAATCAATAAAAACTTTTTTAAAAAAATACATATTTGAAACAATGAGATAAAGCTGTGAAGTGTGGTCTAAACTGATGTGAAGGGGGAAAGAAAAAAAGAACTGGCTAACTGTGAGGCTTACTTACCCATAGAATAATGTCCCAAAGGGAACAGGACCCAGTTTCATGAATCCTTCAAAAGAGAGTTTGACACAACCCAGAAGAATGTGCAGTTGAAAGCAATCTTGTATTGGCAGGAAATAGACTACATGACCTAAAATCTAATGCATGTATGTCTGTGATTTCAAAACACATTTCTGCAGAGTTCAGGATCTGGCTTTAATTTGGAGATTCTCACTGATTATGTTAGTGAGAATGCCTCAACAGAAGTCTACATTTGGAGGCAGTGAAGCTTGAGTCCCACTCATGCTGTAAGAGCAAAGGAACCCAAGAGCAAAGGTCAGATCACTCTGGCCCTTGGAAGGATCCTTGGCTCCATTCTGATTTTTTATCCTTCACAGAGATCTGAAAGGAAGTTTGGAGTCTCCACTAGAAACAGAGTCTTCCATTTAACTTCTCCATGGTGAGGGCAGAGTGAAGCCAGCCTGAGACACTGTTCCTAGCCTAAAGCATCTATGTCTCATGGGGATCCTTCCCCGACATTGAGAACTGTCCTCAACATGACAAAACCGTCCAAACTAATACTGCCAATGGGGCTGGACTTATGCACACATGCTGTCCCTACAGGGGAATAGAACGTTTCTATTAGTTCCCCTATTAGGCGTTTCCAAGAAGACTGCATGGGGACAGTAAAACCAGAGAAAGAAGAGGGGAAGTCACAGTGGCCAGCACAGTGGCCAGCACAGAGCTGAAGGACTGGCCTGCAAGAGACCCAAGGGCTGGACCATTTGGGTCAACACAGCCAAATTCTGCTCCTTAGTGCTTCTTTTGTCTGGACCCACTAGCTGAGCACCAACTTTTCCACCTTTCAGGACTAGTCCTGAAATAGTCCTTTTAGGACTCGGAATGGAAAACTTTAGTTAGTTGTAGCTTTTTGAGATTTCCCTAATTTCCTGATTGAATAAAGGGGACACCTACCTCCAAGAGCCATTTGAAGAGGTGACTTTACCAGATGCCAGCCCTAGGCTCTCATGGTGTTGACATGTTCTAATGGGATATTAACCTCCCCTGCAATGGCTTCAAATATTTTGGGCAGATTTCATGACAGTGACCCCCAATGACATTAGATAATCTATGGATTTACTTTATTTAAATTAGAAACACATTTGTTCTCTCTCTTTTTTAATTTAATTTATTGGAGTGACATTGGCTAATAAGATTATATTGGTTTCAAGTGTGCATTTCTATGATACATGATCTGTATATTGCATTGTGTACCCAACATCCAAAGTCAAATCATCTTCCATCACCATGTATTTGGCCCTCTTCACCCTTCTTAAAAATAGTCAGTCTGAGGTTGTATATTTTGGGACATTAGCTATTATATTAGTTTCCTGTGACTTCCAAAATAAATTCCCTCAAACTTGGTAGCTTATATAATGGAAATTCATCGTCTCACATATCTGAGTAGAGAACCCTGAGACCCAAGTGTCAGGGCCGTGCTCCCACCAGAAGCTCTGGGGAAAACTCCCTCCTTAGCTCTTACAGCTTCTTGTGGCTCCAGTAGTTCCTTGACTTATGGCAACATCTTTCCAACCTCTGCCTCAATCTTGGCAGGCCCTTCTCCTCTGGGTACCTTCTCTGCTATTCTGTTTCTTATATGGACTGCATGGACTAAATGTATCCTCTCAAATTTCGTTCATTGACACTCTGATACTCAATACAACTACATTTGGAAATAGGGACTTTAGAGATAATTAAAGTTAAATGAGGTCATAAGAGTGAGGTCTTATTACAGTAACACTGGTGACCTGCTAAGTAGAGATAAACCTGTTTCTCTTCACAGGCACACACCAAGGAAAGGCTATGTGAGGACACAGCTAGAAAGCAGCTGCCTATAAGCCAGGAAACAGACCCTCATTAGCAGCCAAATTCGCCAACACCTTGACCTTGGACTTCCAGTCTCCTGAACTGTGAGAAATACATTTCTGTTGTTTAAGTCTCACCCCCAGTCTGTGGTATTATATTTTGGGCCCCCGGGCTGACTAAGAGGACACTTATCATTGGATTTAGGCCCATCCAAATCCAGGATGATCTCATCTTAAGATCCTTAATGAGAACTTCGAAGACCCCTTTCCCAAATGAGGCCGCATTCACAATTTCAGAGGACTCAGAGAGCCGCCATTCAGCCTGTTACACATGTGAAGAAGAAGAGGTTTCTTGGCATTTGGGGGCATGAGATAGATAGGTCACCTTCCCATTTGTCCTTCAAATCTGGGCTACATTGCCCAGCCGCCTTTGAACCCCTTGACCAAATCATTTGCTGAGTTACTTACTCATCAGGGACCTGGCTTTCAATACCCTGTATGATGAAAATTCAGATGTTCCAGGTTTGTGAATTTGTGTATCTTACTTTTACCTGTTAGCACTCACAAATGGGCTCTAACTTAAAACATGGGGAGTCCCCGCACAGCGTGACCCTGTCAGTGTTTCTGCCTCAGCCTCTTTAGGAAAAACACTTATTCCCAAGCAAAGGATAGCATTCCTGTAAGTGGCGCTCTGATTACAAGACATGTTACATCTCTCTCTCTCTCTCCATCCTGCCTGTCTTTTGATCTGAAGTTAGTGATTTGGGGTGAACTTTCAGTTACAGGCTCTCATCAAGGACTTGTGTTCTTCTTAATGTAGAAACCTCTGTACATTTTCTGTAAAGCTGGATTATCCTGTGCTTAGAGCTCCACTTGTTGGGAGAACTCTCCTTAGAATCCAACCTCGTTCTGCATATACTTAAATTCCCTAATTTAAGTCTTTATTACTGTTCCGCTTTCAGGCCAAAATTGATAATAAACTCCCCCAGCTATCTCATTCAAAAAACAAATACTCAAACCAAAAACACTTTGAAAACTATTATTTAAATCAGTTTTTAGTTTTAAACTTAAAATGTCCATTCGTATGAAATTGATGCTGCGGTGTACTGTTTCTGAAATTTCTAGAGTGGAGCTTTGCAACATTCTTTCATAGAATTGAGTTTTTTTCTTTTGATCAGTGAAATTACTCTGTATAAATTTCCAAGTGGCCTAGGAAATTATGAGTGAACATTTAACTTATGTTGGTCTTAGCGGCTTCCCCAAAACGCCATGCTATAGGAAACACACATTATTTTTATATGTAATATTTTCAAATGCAAATGAGATTCCTCAATTCTTGAATTAATTAGTAATGCCCAAATCTGAGCATTTTACTACGAGTGGACACTTTCTACATCCCAGTTCCAGAAGAAGCCATTGTAAACATGCATGAGGAACATGTGTCAAGTTGAGTGTTTCCAGGATGAGCTGAGGGTCAGTCCGTGTCTCATGTCCTGTAATTGGATCCACTCAGTTGAGGACAGAGTCCCTCCTGCTTCTATTTAAACTCATTTTAAAGTTCCTAGTGTTTAGAACTACAACATGTAGAACACGTGATATGTGTCTATTGAATGAATGAATATGTTCTACACAAAGAGCGGTGGTGATGATGACCCTGAGGACCTTATAGAACATTGAGAATAAAAAATTCTAGATTTAGCACAAGAATTAAAAACAAGTATAATCAGATTAATTATCAGGAGAGCAGACAATTCAGTCATCATGATGGAGAGATGATGGGACCCCAGCAGGAAGGTGATCTCCCCAGAGATGCAGACACCAGAGGAAGGAACTTGGAGAAACTCTTTATGACCTATGCTAGAGAGCAGATGGCACTGGGGTGACCAGAAACCTATTCCTTTCCTGAAAGTTCTGTTTCATTTTCAGCTCCTGTGATGATTACAGAATTGTTTATCATATGCAGCTAAAGTTGGCTTTCTTAAGATATTTACCGGCAGGGCTCACATGGAGCAGCTGTGGTACCAAGAATAACTCAGCTCCCACTCCCAAAGGTGAAACAGCCATGAGTCCTCCAAGGCCTTCCCGGTGAGACCCCTGGGCATCCCTGGGCAGCTTCCCTACATGTGGTTCTGAGCATTCTGCTCATAAGTCTGTCTTCCCTTCACTCACCAGTCAACAAACATTCACACAGGCCCACCCTGTGTGGAAACCATGCTTAACACCCCATTGTAGTGAAGAATATATATATTTAGATTGTTTTCCACACTTCGCCTTTGTTATCATTATGAGCTAATGACGACACTGAGAATAAAGAAACCACATGAAGCATTCAGTATCCCAGGGAGAGAAGTCATCGGGAGGCCCTCTTGAAGGAGGTGACATTTGAGCAGAGACATGAATGAGAGAAATGCAGATGACCTGGGGTGGGAAGAAGGGTGATCTGAGCAGTGACCATAGCATCAGGTGTAGGAAGCTCAGTGAGGCGCAAAGTGCAGAGGGCAGGTTAATAGGAAGATGCTACCAGGTGATACGCTGGGAATTCTCTAGTGAGAGAGTGGCAATGTGCCCACCCTCATGGAGCTGGCATCATAGTTGGGGTAGAGGGAGACTAAACAAGCACAGTGGGTGTGTATATTGTGAAATGGGAGAGGAGCTCTGAAGAGAAACTAAGCAGGAGCCATTACCCAAGCAGGGGCCAGGGCCAGGGCCAGGGCCAGGGCCGGAGGCAGGAAGGCCTCAGTTGGGCTCTTTCAGCAGCTGGCTTGGCTACTGAAAGGAAAACAAGCTACAGGGCCAATGTGAGCCCCAGGGGTGCACTGCATAGGGTGGCAGGCTCCAGGAGAGGGCCATTGAGGGATCGAATCATGCTACTGTGGTGGAGGTAGAGACAGGAGGTGTGCTCACCAAGAGGGGTGGGCGGCACAGAGGGGTGGAGTGGGCAGGAGACAGGGTCCCTTAGAGTAACTGGAAAGGTGGCTGTTGAATTCCCCAAAATAGCGGTGGCTAATGCTCATCAAGAAGCAGCTTTTTTGTTGACAACCCCACATTACCCCAACCCTTTGGAAGGAAAGGGAAGATCACACCATTGTTATTTGTTGACTTCATTGCTCACCCCCACTTGTGGGAAATGAAGGGGTGAGCCAAAGGGACCCTTTCTTCTCTCTCTGTGAGCTGGTTGGCCTCTCCTACCCACACGCAGACAAACAACAAGCATGTGAGAGCATCTTAATACTCACCATAGGGCAGAGCAAACAGACTGCCCCTGCGCTTGGGGGACAGTGGCACCCAGGTCTCCTCTGCTGGTGGAAGGCTCTTTCCCTGGTGGTTCAGAGGAAGAAACCAGGTCAGTGCTTGCAGGGGTGCAGCAGAAGGGCCTCAAAGCACCCTCCGAACTTAAGATCTACCACTTGCCCCATCTATGGGTGCTTAGGCAGCCTGAACTCGTGACAGATGTGTGAAGGACACAATATAGCATCTTGGGGACACCACCAGGCTAGAAGCGAGGGCACCTGACTCTGTACCTACTGCCCAGACATCTGGACATGTCACTTCACATTTTATATCCTCTGTGTCCTCACTTCTGTCCTAGTGGTACCTGACTGCATGCTATGCAAGCCTAGTGACAGCCAGTGATTAGATGAGGGGGTGCAGATGTTCACGACAAATCCATCACCACTCAGAGCAGCGCCGCCTCAGTGAGGTCTGCAGGTCAATAACGCCATCTTCATATATTCAGGAAGGCGCATTTAGTGAGGAGCCAGGGACAGCTCTATCAGCATAACTTTTTAAAATAGTGACATAAGTATCTATCATTTCACTATATATGAATTTTTTAATATTTCCAATATAGATGATGCTG
This sequence comes from Miniopterus schreibersii, assembly GCF_964146895.1. Taxonomy (NCBI): domain Eukaryota; kingdom Metazoa; phylum Chordata; class Mammalia; order Chiroptera; family Miniopteridae; genus Miniopterus; species Miniopterus schreibersii. The sequence continues at coordinate 78,663,983 of NC_138103.1, forward strand.
AATGTGGAATTTCATGAGATATGATTCCACTTAGCCTGGGGGCCTTTTGATTCCTCTAACGTTTTTTTATCAGGTTTCATCAGCTTTATTGGAAAATAGGCTAGGGCCTTATTGGAAGATGGGTGGAAATTTGTCAAGCACTTAGCCCTGCTATCAGTCTCAAGCACGAGTCTCACTACAGACACAATTACTGCAGCGGGGGGTGGATTCTGAGCCCCTAGAATGTCCTTTCCTTGGAAAGAATATATAAGGATAAACACTGGATAAAATGCTTCTTTACGTTTATATACCATCTAATACAGGGCAGTGGGAAGGCAGGGATAAAGAAGGCAGACATTGTTATAACATAGCAACTGGAATTCATGAAAACTACTAATATTTGAAAGCTGGAGTCAGGGAGACCTGAGACAAGGCTGAAAATATTTCCTAAGTGAACAAGTGTAAGAGTGAATGTCTTCCTCTAAAAGGAAGCATTAAGAGAGATCCAAGGGTGAACACTGAGTTTTTGAGACTATACCCAAGCTTAGAGGGTAAGGGTAGGTGAGGAACCAGAAGGGGGCAGGTGGGGGTGTGGTTTCAGGAAGTAAGTGCCTTTTGGGTGTGGGTTTCGGGGGCTGGTCAGTAACATCCAACACCGCAGAGGGGCCTCTGCACTCCATCGCTAAGGAGACTTTTTAGAGCAGTAGTTCTCTAAGTGGGGACCCCAGATGGACAGCTTCACAGCGACCTGGGAACCTACTGAATGAGAAACGCTGGGGTGGGCCAGCAGTCTGTTTTAACAAGCCCTCCAGGGGGCTCCGATGTGCACCCAACTTAAGAACCAGTGTCCTAGAATGTAGTTTCCACTCATGGTGAAAGGGCAAGCCAGAAAGGGTGGCAGGAGGCAGTATTTAGGAGACAAAAATGAAGCAGAGAACAGACTGACAGTGTTAAGGAAGTCTTCTCCAAGACAGAGGACATTTGAGGTCAGGAAGGGCAGGGGTTGTGAGGGGGAGCAGTGAAGGGGGTCCCGGGTGCTGGGGGTGAGGAGGAGAGTTCAGGTGAGCACAGCACACCTGTCCTCCTCTGAGGATGAAAAGGAGGAGAGAGGCTGGCTCATTGACACAGTCTGCTTAGGTGGAGAAGGAGAGAAGCCAGTGTCGTCATCGACGTCTCCTGATACGACTTCGAGAACATTCTTCCCCAGACTGAGCCTCCAAACGCACCTGCGCAGTGTCAAGCTGTCTCTGAAAGCTGACTGCACTCACTCACAGGGGAGGTTTCAATGCGGTCTCAGGAGTAGATTTCCTTCCTGATGATGAAAAGAGCCACGTTGTGTGCTGGGTGATGCAGCTGACCGCTGCCTCCCTGACTCAGGCACCAGGGCGCTGAGGGCTTCCCTAAGCAAGACTGGGGTCCGTATTGTGCATTATTGATGACATCATCAGCATTTTGGCACCATGGAAGTTAAAAGTCCCAAGGAAAGCTGACCAAAGGAATTTTAAAGTATTGATTTCTTTGTAGCATAAAGGCATGATTTATGATCTTCTCCAGGGATCCCCAGGGAGGGAAGACCGGCTCAGATGCTGCATTCCCGAGCTCCTTCTGATGGAGTGCACAAAGTGTGGGTGGGAGAATTGGAGACCCAGCTAATGAAATATCGGGAAACAATTCACACAGAAAATGTGAAAGGCATTTTCAAATGTCTGAAAATCTTCAGTCACCACAATAGAGTCCAAAAGATATGCAACAATTACTTCGAAGAAAAACATGAGTAAATGCTATTGAGAAGGCATGTTATTCAAGCAGAGACATCTGGTCTAAGAAATGCCTCAATAGCTGTATTTTTATCTCTGCGCAGCACCCTGACTCTCAGACCTACCTGAAACAGCTCCGTGGTACCTGAACATCAGTGTTTCAGTCACTGATGCAGCAGATGTTTTGTCTGTGAGCAAGAGTAGGAAGGTATGGGATCAATTGTGGTTCAACACAACAGCAGGAGCTTGGGGACCTAGGTTTTAGGGTGTTTGTGTAGGATTAGGACAGTCTTACACAAGTAAACTATGTTTCAAATTAAAAGGAGAGAGGGAAAGAGAGAAGAGAGGAGGAGGAGGAGAGAGAGAGAGAAGGGGAGCTTGCAGTAGAAATGCACCAATTCTGTAGTAAATGCAGAGGAGATGGTTCTGTGGAGTTGGAGAGAGTTGCTACATCATTCAGATGTGAAGACACTTCGTAGAAGTTCTCTCTTTGCACTCACTCTAGTCTAAACTTCACCATGGCATCTAACTTCTGAAAACACACAAGCTTCTGAAAGGGTGCTTGGGAAAGGCTCTCAGCAGAATGAGACTGTTCTAGAGGCTTAGGGACACTTCCATGCACCCCAAAGGCCCTGCGGGTGCCTCTTCCTCCCATGAGCCTCTTATTGGTCAGAGAAGCTGGGTCTGCCTGGGACCAGAAGCAAGAACTTCCTGGGACATGATGAAAAATAGAAGTGACCAAGATGCTTGGGAAGGATCCATGTAAGGGTCAGTCCACCTCCTCAAGGGGCTCCACAGTGGCTGACAGTGGGAACAGGAATAAGTAATGTCACTAACCACAGCCTCAGCATCCTGAGTCTACACCCACATGGCCTCCTGGTATCTTTACTTAGATGCCTCAAAATCAGCACTTACTTCCTGAAACCACATCCAAGGCAGTTCTCACAATCTTCACTCACAAATCTTCTTCCTGGATCCCCATCTTAGTAGGTAGCAGAAGTCACCCTGAACCCTCCCTTCTCTCACCCCCACCTTCAGGGTTACTGAGTTCATCACTTTCCCTTCCAACTTTAAGTCTGTCACTTTTCTGTTGCCCTGTCACCACCTTCAGCCCACTCAACATCATCTCCCCTGATTTTCCATGTGCATGTTGAGCCCCAATAGTCCATTCTTTTGCTGCATTCAAAGCGATCGCTTCAAGAGGAAATCCAGTTCCCTCAAGCCTTTTGTTGAAAACCTCAATGTAGACTTATCACTCTGGCAACTCACAGGAGAAACTTGGTTTGAAGATACGATCTCTTTGATCCACATCATGGTAAAAAACATTTTGAACAAAAATTCAAAATTTGGAAAGTTACCCAAGAAAATTCAGATTCTTTTCCCTTTCTAAAAAATCAGAAAATCTAACACACTGAATCTCCAGTCCCATATGGTATTACAAGACTGATTTTAAATGGTGATTTCTCAGTAGGGTGTGTGCTATCCACGGAGCCATTACCATTCACAAAGATCACCTTTCAAGAATTTCCATAATCTCCTGGCAGAGTCAGGGTGCTTCATAGACAGTCTATGTGCTCCCGTGACCCCTAGGCCCTGAGTAGTTGGGTGAGGCACATGACTAATTCTGCCAATGAAAGGTGGCAGGAAATGATGGGTTCTGGCTGAGCCAAAACCCATATGTGATTCCCTTTCTGCAGCAAGTTAGGAAGAAAGTGTTCCAGATGTCACAGCTACAGGATGGGCACCTCCATCACCTTGGGTCCCTGAATGCTCCTGTGGAGCAGAGATCCCATTCTCTGACCCTTGTTGGGCACCCAGGTTGACGATGTTGAAGTACCAAGGTGTTGGAATTGGTTTGTTACCTACCCTTCCCTGCTCTGGCATCTTCCCTTGGCTTTGAGGACAAAGCCTTATTTTTTCACTATGGCTCAAAATGCCTTGCAGATTCTAAACCTACTGATCTCTTCACTTAAGTCACTGACTGCTTCCTCTTGATCTTTAAACTTAGGCCATACAGCATTCTATATATAGCCCTACATGTGCTAAATTTCTTCCTTATGTCAGCCTCTCATCTTGGAGTGCACACCCCTCCAAATGTTTGCCTGGGCCCTTTCTGTTCTTCCTTTCAGTCTCCCTTAAATGTCATGGCACACTAAACCCTCAAGGTTGGTCAAGTCTCCTATATTATGTGTCCCTGTCTATCTTAGTTCCACCAGCATGGTCTGATTTTCCATCATGGGGTGAGTAAGAATCCACGTCTGCCCTTAACACTAAATGTTGAGCTCCATGAGGTAAAAAAAAGAAATCATTGATATCTTACCCACCTTTGCAACTCAAATACCTTACTCCAAACATGGCAGTTGGAAGACATCAAAGAAATATTTGTTGAATAAAGATGCATGTATTCTTCTGTTCTCTGTTTCCTGTGTCAGGCACTCAGTTATGTAATTCTGATGAGGATATTTAACCTCTCCAGGCCTTAGTTCCTTTGTCTGTATTGAAGCAAACTTTAACCTTTTTTCTGACTCAAATTTCTCATTAACTTGGGCTTTACTATGTTTAGCAAGATGACACTCTAGAGAAAGGGGACACACTTCTGTTCTCCTCCCCCAAATTTACTAGAACATTCCACTGTCAACTTATCTTTTCACTTCTGTGTGAAACTCAAAACATCTATTTTTTTTTTTTTTTTTTACTTTTTCAGATACAGAAATTTAAATGTTGACTTAAAATTCACCAGCTAATTTAAAAAAAAAAATAACCAAATTTTTCCTCTTAGCCATGTCAAAGTAACTAATTTCAGATGAACCCTCCTACCATAAACTATGAAACTGGACAGTTCCAAGGCATTGGACAGCAGGTAATGAAATAGCACAATTTAGAAATTTCTGTAGGGGAATGTTTAGCTGAAGATTGGGTTGCATACAAGGTGATGTTTACCCTCATGTGTCAGTTATGGGGCTGAAAGTAGAATAGAAATATAAGGTTGAGTGGTGCTGAGAAACACTGGTTTCCAGATCACCCAGAGGGAAGACCTCATGAACACTCCAGCATCTGGTTAAGGCACAAGACATGCCAAGACATAAATGTAAGAATCATACTTTAGATCAAGGCATTCTCTAAGCCCAGATTAACCATATATAAAGTCAAGCATGACAGCAATTCACAGAAAAGACAGAATTTGGAGATTAAACATGTCAAGTTAAACAGATTTGGTAAACACATGGCCTTTCCACTTATTTATTCTAACAAAGTATAAAACCAAGTCTAAAATTTCACAATTATCAGTCAACAATTAACTTTGTATTATATGAATGAAGTCTTTATCATTCAGTACTCCAGAAATTTTGTAGTGTATCATCCTCAATCAAAATTCACTTGTAATAGAAAGAAATAAGAAAATGTGACCCATAGTCAAGAAAAAAATATCGAACTATAGAAACAGAACTTGAGATGGTTCACATATTGGATTTAGGAGACAGATTTTTAAAGTAGATATTATAAATATGTTCAGGACTTAAAAGAAAATATGATTTTACTGAATCAACAGAGGGAATCTCAGCTGAGAAATAGAAACTTTTAAACGAATAAATCTAGAATTAAAATATTTAAGTAAAAGTAGTCACTGAATTAGCTTAATAGTAGTTGAATATGTACCCCTGAGATAAAAATTAAATAGGCATTTAATTGGAAGAACAGAAATAAATTATGGATAGAGTCTTATTGACTTCTCAGACACATCAAATGTGTTAAAATATGGAAGCTGGTATCCCCAAAAGAAGTTTGAGGATGTGGCAGAAAACACTTGAAAATATAAAGGCCTCAAAATATCCAAATTTGATGAAAACATATCAATATAAAAACCCAAGAAGATTTATTAACCTCAAGTAGAACAAGGAGAGAATAAACAATACCTAGGAACATCATAGTCACATGGCTGAAATTAAAATATAGAAAAAAATCTTGAAAGCATCCAAATATAAAAACAACAACAAACAACATTACATACAGAAATAAATGATACAACTAATGGCCAAATTCTCATTAGAAACACTATAAGCCAGGGGACCAAAAGGACATCTATAAACTCATAAAGAAAAAATATCTGGTAACCAAAAATTCAAATATTCTTCAAAAAGACTTTTTAGATGAGTGAAAGTTGAGTTGCCAGAAGACCTGCATTAAAAAAAATTCTTAAAAATATTCTTCAGGCTGAAGAAAAATGTTTCCATATGGTAACTCATATCTAGACGAAAAATAAATAGCATCAAGAATGGCAAATATATAGTCATGTACAAAATAATGATATAATTAACTTAAATTTTCCAGTGTAAGGAGCAAAGATTTTGGAATATGTTTTTGAAATCGCCTTTCATTATGCTTACCCATTCTAAACAAAATCATAATTTTTAACTCTAATAAAATGGAAATAGAGATTATCTAGCCCAATGCTCTAATGTATCAGTTTGACAGTAAACTTTCCAAAGTCATCCAGCTAAGTAGAAGTATTGCTTATGTGAGCTTTCCTACCCATCCTGCAGAAGCCTGCTTCTCACGGTTTTCTTATCATGGGGTCAAGTGGAAGAAGATGCTTCCTAGGAACGATGACAAGCCTCAAGACAGACCCACATGAGAGACTGGAACTTTTGTCCCAAACCCCCTTCCGCCTTCCCCAAAGGGTTTGACTGTGCACCCACACACAATGCAAAAGGTCCTTCACTGGGCTCCTACACATCCCCATCTCATGGGGTGTCTTCATTATTGTAGTTACCTATTAGTGCATTTTTTCATTCAACAAATATGCATTGAGTGCCTACCGTATGGTAGGTGTCATGCCGCTGGAGGGAGGCATTGAGTGGTTAACATGACAGGCCAGCACTAGTCCTTCTGGAGATCTAGGTCTCTGAGAGCCCCCACTGTGGCTTCTGCTTTGCTCCATCAATGTCAAGCACTTATTCTGTTGGGAGGCTTCCGCGCCATCCTGCCCTGAGTAACGGGAATGCTGTGGCCAGTTATTACCCCTCCAGGATTCCGCTGCAGAGCAGAACGAAGACAGGACCCTGGTTAAATTTTACCAGGACCTACTGTGGCTCGTGCTGTTGGAATCCCACTGATATCCCCTCGGCACTCACCATTTCCATAAACCTTGAGGGCTTTGTACTACAAAAGTGACTCTCTGCCAGAGGCCTGGGAGCAGTCTGGGTCCGTGTGTGGGGAGGGCTAGAGGTGCAGGAGAGTTCATTCTTCCAGGAATGGTCCTCAGTGATGAGTGGGGCTGGTGGACATGACCCCGCTTCCTCAGATGGTGCACACAGTGTCCCGGTCCTCAGTGGGATTGAAGTCCAGTTGCCCACAGTGTTGACCAGCCCATTAGCGCATCCTGTACTGGCCATGTCCCCTCCCTGTGTCACTTCCTCATTTTTCTACTATTGTTCCTCCTAAAACATCTCAAACCCATCCTGGGGTCTGCTGAGGGACAGGCCCTCACTAAGGTTGCCACCGTGCTGACCGATTTGTACTCTCAGCAGCTCTGCTTCCTGCTGCCGTGGCTTCTTTACCAGTCGTCTGCTGTGTAGCATGCCCTTCCCTAGCAAGCTGGAGACAGGCCTAAGTCCCCAGAGGCCGTGTCAATAAGGCTCCCTCTTTTTCTACACCATGAAGACTTGCTTGCTGACTCCCAATCAATGTCCCAGAGCATCCCTGAGCCCTGCCATGCTCTCCCCTTCACAGTGAGGGATATGCCACAAAGGGGTATACAAAGTGGTCGCTGCTCCCCAGCCGCATGGGGTCTCAATCACAAACTCCCAGCTGTAAAAACCGAGCTACATTCTCTCCCATCAGCTTGTTCATTTACATCTAATCCATGACTGCTAACAGGAGCAAAGTCAGCCTCGCAATGCCAACTGCTGGACCTACTGCCCAGAATCCTTTGCACACATTGTGATAAGAAACTTTAAGCCCTGTGAAGTTTGCCGTATGGTTGCAATTGGCTGTTTATTTGCACACTTGTCAAGCTCAGCTCAGCAGCAAGTTGCAAGTGAACTGCAGGAGGTGGAAATGTTTTCTTTAATTTTTTTCAGCATTTCTGTGTATTTATGTCAGTGTTTGCAAAAGCTCTGTAATTCAGAAAAAGGCCTCTGGCTGTACATAAAATGCTTAAACAGCACATATCTAATGTCAGCCAAACTGGAAGCCACCCAACAAATCTAGTGTGCCCCTGTGATTTTTGACAAAGCAACCTAGGAACATACTTCTTCAGGTGCTTTCCAATAATGTGAGCATTTTTTTTTTTTATCCAAAGAGTGGAGTTATTAATTATATCCAGTGCCGCGGACGAAGTCACAGAGGGACAGGACTTTATGTAGAAGCGGTAACATTTCTCAAAGACTATTCCAGTCAGGGAAAGTTGTGAGTTAATTTGGTGAGAGGGAAAATAAAGATTTTAAAGTATATACAAACATTTTTGTTTTGTTTCTTTTTTCTGTTTTTCTATTTTTCCATTTTTCAGAATAAAGCAGATATGATTATCTGGAAAATCACAAGATAGGGACTTGAGATAAATTGGAACAGCATGACTGAGCAACAGAGGAATATAGAATATGGAAATGTGATAAACAATGATAGCTGGGCCAGACTTCGAGAGGTGGTTTGAAAGGTCTAATGGACGCATCACCTAAAAGGCACTTAGTAGAGTTTAGCTATGACATTGACTTACCTTAATATTTCACTGAATGCTAATTTAACCCTATGCATCATTTTATATATTCAGTCCACATCAATGGACACATTGATCTTCAGATTGCTGAGGAAGAAATTACAGATATTAGACCTGTAAATGCCTTTAAACTACAAGTAATAAGAACCAAATATTTGAAAGTGACACTAAGACTACGGCTTGCACGAGTATAAAGCTTTGTTTGCTGCAATAATTTAAAGACTTGCAAGAGTTGCACAAGCAAGTCAAACCTCCTAATCAATTTACTTAGAAAATAACATCAAGGTCACATTATAATAGTGAGGGCAAATGGGAAACAGAATTAACTACCTCAATACTATAAGCTAGAGTAAACAAATGTTGCTTCAATTATCTGATTCTTTCAGGTGAGGCTTTTGGGGTGTGAATGATCTGAATCGTATTGTTACTGAATTTTGCTTTGTTAAACCAGACAAACTCTAAGCACCAGAAAGCTAAATTTTTCTAGAGCGCTTTTTGTGAGCGACCTCTATACACCTGAATTTACCAGAATGTGTGTGACTTATAAACATATATTGGCCAGGTATTCAACCAGCTTCTTAACTTTCCAGTTTTATAAAAATAAAAGCTGAAATGGTCAAAATGCTATTTTCATAATGGTCAAGAATTCATAGTTATAATTACAGAAAGATGAAGTAGCATGTAGGAGCAGGATGATCATATACTATTATTAAACTTTTTTCACCCCAGTAGTAACCTGGACCTTCAATTTCATGGATATGAATCTCTTCGGAGAGACAGAGGCACAGGGGGGTTCTCTCTGCTCAGGGGAAGAGTAAAGAAAGTATTGTATATGTATGACAAATGGTCCCTTGGTCTGATACCAGTGAAAGTTTAATTAAAGGAGCCCCTCGAGTTTGAGCCCCCCCCAAATTCAAGCCCAAGAATGAGAATAGGAAGACAAAATGCCCTGAGAGCAGGGTCCGGAGCTGGCACGTTGCACAGGGGCAGGGTTTCCTCACAGGCAGCTGAGGCGAGGCCCTGGCTGGTCTTCCTGCCCCATGTTCACCTCACACCTCACTGTTGACTCCAGAATTACCCTGAATCCAGGGCCCAATGAAAAAGCTCTGTCCCCTTTTTAACTTGTCACCAGGAGCTAGGGCCTGCAGGGAGAGATGTGTCCTCTGTTTTTCTTACTAAACCCACACAATCTCCACACTTGCCTCTTCCGATTGAATCAGAAATCACTCTAAATCTATCATTCATTTTCAAAGCAAAGTGCAATTAAATCAGCAGGCTCCGAGCTCTGGCGTCTCTGCATTTGTTGCCTCTAAAGCTCTCATAGCCTTCTTCAGGTTGGTTTTGGGAAACGCAGCTTCTTATCCACTATGTGGATGAAGGCCTTAACTGCTCTCTCTCTGTCTCTCCGTCTCTCTGTCTGTCTGTCTCTCTCTATTTCAGAACTCTAGATCCAGGTCTATATAAAAGAAGGCTGTGTGATTTGGTGGAGGGATAGAAACATAGATTTATTATAAAACAAAATATGAGATCCCAGAAATTGCCCCACACAATTTCAGACAAGTGATTTTTAACAAAAGTGCAAAAATAATTAGTGGAAGAAGGATGACCTTTACAACAAACAGCGCTGAAGTGATTATGCGCCCATTTTTCTGTTTTGAAATATTTTAGCTATTCTAATACATTGAACTTTCAGGTAAATTTTGGAAAAATATTGTCTGTATTTACCAAAAAAATCTTAAACTATTATATCAATTTTCAAAGAGCTTGACATCAACCTTTGAACATGGATTATCTTCCATTGATGTACATTTTGATTTCTCTCCTCTGCATTTTGTATTTTTAGCACCCAATCCCACCCTACTCCAGTACTACCTCACCTTAGCTAGTTACATCTGCAACCACCCTATTTCCAAGGAGGACTTCGACACATGAATTTTGGGAGACACATTTCAAACCATAAGATACCCAGGCACAAAAATGTCATGTCTTTCCTTTGTCCTTTCCATGTTCTGATCCTTGTCTGCTTCAGAACTTTCCAAAGTTCTTCATTTTCCAGAGAGTGAAATAAAACTGCCTGCTGGAGGCTTCTAAAGCGAAAGCAACCTACTTTACAACCACATCTCCCTCCACTTTCCCCCTTACCCCCAAGTCCTGCTTTGCACTCATCCCCCACAAGAAGTCACTCAGCAAACTTGGAGCCCACCAAATCCCAAGCCCTGGGGCAGCGACTCAAGGGCTAAGCAAGGATGCGGGGAAGACAAACTCTCCTCCAGCTATGGGAGCCATGGATATCTGCACACGGTCTGATGTTGGGACTTGGCTTTTTCAGCTTGTTTAAAGCCATAAAATAAATGTAGTTCCAAAACAATCAAAATTCTGTGAGCACAAGGCTCAGCGGCACTGCAAAATCAGCAAATTATGCTCATAGTCACCATGATTTATGCTAAGCCTACATCATACTCACAAAAATAAAAATCAGGCTTGGTAAAATACACAATGGGGTTTTGTACAAAAATTAAATAAATCATGAAAAGCTTTGTGAAGAATTAATCTGCCTCCTTCTCTCCTCATGGTTCTGTGGCTCCTAATAATTTGCTTGCTAGAGTCAAAGGGAATAAGTTACTTATTTCTCCCTTAACCCTCCATAAAGCAATTTTCTCAGATTTACTGTGTTATAAATGGCTCCAAAGACATCTGCAGTGGATGAAATGATGGCTCCTAAAATGATGTGTCCAAGCCCTAACCAGAGGGACCTATGAGTGGAATGTTTTTGGGTTTTTTTAAAGGGGCTTTGCTGATAGGATTAAGCATCTGGAAAGGAGATCATCCTGGATCATCAAGGTGGACCCTAAATGCAATGAGGTAGGCCTGAGGCACAGACACACAGAGGTAAAGGCGCAGATGGAAGAAGAGGAAGCCTTATGATGACGGAGGCAGAGCATGGAGTCACTCTACCACAAGCCAAGGAATGCCTGGAGCACCAGAAGCTGGAAGAGGCAGGAAAGGATTTTCTTCTAGAGCCTCTGAACAAATGTGGCCCTATGGGAACCTTGATTTCAAACTTCTGTCCTCTAGAACTGTGAGGCAACACATTTCCCTGGTTTTAAGCCACTCAATTTGTATTACTTTGTTACATCAATGTCAGGAAACTAATGCAACAATCATGGCCATCCTTTGAATAATAAGCTAAGTTGGTACCAAAGAAAATAACAAGAAAATACTGTGTACATGACTTACATTTGTCATTTTTAAGAAGCTAGAACCAACAAGAGAACCGTTTACTTTGTGCTTGCTTGACCTCAAAAGGAAGCTCCATACAGGTTAAAGTCCTAGTCGCCCAGAAAGCAGAGTCGAGAAGAATGTTGATGTGCAGGGGGCAGGAGGGACAGCATGTGGATGCCTTGTGAAGTAGGTCACCTCTCTGTGAGATGAACGTGTCTAGCCCGTGGGATCTTCCTGCAAGGAGCCTTATGATCTGGTCTTCGATCGTCTGTAGGAAGGGGATTTAGGGGAAGGGTGTATCCATTCAGCCTGCCCCTCATTGGCCGAATGCCCTTCTATGGGAGATGAATGCCTCTCGGTTTCTGGAAGGATATGCAGCTCTAGGCCACAAGGTTGGACTGGCTTATTAGAGGTCAAGTGCTAGAGGAAATAAGAGCCAGTGGGGTCCAAAGGCTTGAGGGGAGCATGAAAGTTGACAGGCACACAGCCTTTCCAAAGGACTCGGTGGAAACCTGGTGGGCCACGCTGAACCCTCTCCAAGCTACTCAGCCCTGGAGCTGCACTGAGTGTGAGTGGTCAGGGCACTCTCTGGTGTTTCAAGACTGTGTGTGTCACCATGCTTGGCATTGGGACCACAGGAACACAAAGAAGACATCGCCATTCTCACTAATAAATAACTTGGATGTGTACATGTGTGTATAGCCAGTCCTTGAATTGTGTTTTATTCAAGGTCCTTTTGTTATAACATTGATGAGATGCCATAGGAATTTAACTCTTGTTTATATCAATTAGCCAATGGTAAAATTGGTTTCCTTGTACATCTCTTAAAGTTGTAGAACCTATCAGCAATGTTAAAAGGGGACTTACTATATTTGTCATTATTTTAAGTGCTTTGCCAAATATAGTTAAGTCATTCGTAATAAGACCCTCTGGCAGAGAGGTGTGGCACTTAGTCCATTTATGGTAAGAAACCTTAAGTTCAGAGGGGACATGCCCAAGGCTACCCAGAAGAGCAGCATTGGAGCCAGGGTGCAAACCCAGGCCACCTGGCCCAGAGCCACACCCTCAGTCCCTATACTGGACCATTGCTCCTTAAATATGTTAAAGGTTGGTGATTAGCAGACAGATGTATATGGAGGGAAAGAATATGGTAAGTGTCCATGAAAAAGAAATAAAATGCTAACAGGAGCAGATGGATAATAGGGGGAAGGATGGGAGCAGTAAAGGCACACTCTTTGAGTCTCATCAGAAGGAATGCAGGTATCCATCAGGACTGGTGTTCCCGCAGGGATCAGAATATGCAAAGCTTCACTGGGGGATCTCCCCTCCACTGCCAAATCTTCCTGCAGCCTGGAAGCCAGCTGACCTCAGTCCACAAATTACCAACTTTAGGTTCTTAGACTAAAAACTGGATCAGTGATGGTGCAGAGGTAGCCTTCTCAAGGTCAAAGCAGTCGAACTGGGAACAGCGCCTGGGACCTGAGAGGGCCAGAACACTATGGGTCACATTTCCTGTCCGCACTAGCCAGGCCAAGCTTTCTCCTTCCCCAACCATGCTCCCAAATCGGCTCTTCTGCACTTACCTAGTTGTTTCCATTTTACTTTTTGACCTTTCCAAGACACAAGGTCACGAGATCCAGTTCCCAGGAGCGGATACGTTTACCTGTTTTCACATCTCCGGCCAGGGTTCTGCGCCTTCAGCAGTTCCGAGTGCGGCTTGCTAAGCAGCTGTTGTACTAAGCAGGACCTGCGTCCGCGTTAGAACATGGTGTAAAGGACACACCGACATCCTTAGGTCCCTTCTAAGGCAGCGCCCGTAACACAACCCGCCCCGGCCCTGCGCTCGGCTGCGTGGGACTCTTCGGTCGCAGCGTGGAGGACCGCAGGGTCCCTAGGCACTTTAACTGGAGCACATCTGATAAGAGCACCAGCTGTCCAAAGCTCGCCCGCGCATCCTCGGCACGGGGGGGGGGGGGGGGGGGGGGGGGGGCCGTGCCACTCAAGCCCAAATAAACCCGGGGGTCCAAACAAGCACAACATCTGTCCAGAGAGGAAAATGGAGCAGTTCGGGGAGCTGAGGCCTTTTTCACGTTCCCAAGGTCGGGACTTCGAGGAGCGGGCAGCAGGCAGCGCCCCTGAAATAATTAACTGGAGGCTAACGCATCGGAGCCGTCAAGCCGAGAGGTAGGATCTCCGGGAAAAGAGGAAAAGGAAGAGCGAGAGGAAGGGCGGGTGGAGGAAGTGTGCTCTGAGGACACTGGCCACAGAGCTGCGAGAGATGGCTTTCAGAGATCCCGAGACTGCGAGCCGTGTACTGCCGCGACCCCCTGATTTCCAGCACTTATAAAGGCGGTGAGTGCGACTATTTCTTAAGGAATATTGTCACCATGTGAAACAGGCTGACTGTAATTGATTACCTACCTGATACACTTGCCAGGGGCTGTGTGAACACAGACCCTGAAGCAGCCACTGAATCCTGCTAAAGTCCACTGTGTGTTGATATCACATGACCGCCCACGGAAAATCCCTGTGCAAACCTGAGGAGGAAAGCCCTCCACCAGTGTTTCACCACCACGCCCACTTAACCCCCAAAAGGACCATTTCTAGTTTTGCCAAAAACAGATGCTGCAAAATCTGGTCCTCCTGAGCCCCTCGCTGTCTTGCCTTGGAAGCAGGGAAAACCAGGGCCTTCGAGATCTTCTCATGGGCACCGCCTGTGACCAAAGAATCCATGTCCCAAATCCTCGTGTCTCAGCCAGAGCGTGAACCCAGCAACCTTGACAACCTGCCTGCTCTCTCCCCATCCCAGCCTTCCCCAGAGACACCGCCATTTCTCAAAGTGCTTCAGTATGTCTGCGTTCCTTCCTTCTCATTTTCCACAGTCTTTCATAGACGGTTTCCTGCTGGCCATAAAATCACTGCTGAAACACGTCTGACTGCTCAGGCGATCCAAGATAAAGTGTACGCTAGTTGCACAAGGGCAGGGAGAGAAAGCCAGGACCCATGGTGACACTGGGTGCTGACTCTCCCTAATACACAGTGGTCAGGCTGCGAAGGGCCCCAAAGTCCAGGTGCCCACAAGCTGCTGGAACAGAGCAGGCAGGAGGGGAGGCCCCCCGCTGGCTGGCTGTCCCTGGAGGCTACCGGAGTATTTCCATCACCCTATCTCCCCAGCCAACTCTTTCTGTGAGTAGATGCGTTATGATGCTCCAGCCACGTGGTGGGGCATGAGGGGACATTGCTATATGACTGTCATTTCCCTAATTGGTGATTAGGTTACTTGTGGCTTTTTTGGGTCTGTTTATAGTACCTTTTTCTCATAAGAAGCTTTTAATTTCAATGTGTATATATATATATATATATATATATATACACACATGTATTAAAAGTAAAACAGATAGTATATAAATATGTATCTCACTTATATCAATAGCATAAACGTATAAACTTTTCCTGTGTGATTTATGCTGTATGTTCCCAGTTCAAGTGCTTCTTCCCTTCTCAGGAGTCGCGGAGGCATTTAAGTTTCCCTTTCACATTCAAGCCTGGATTGCAATGCAACCTGGAGGAACCCTAATGAATAATTTTCTGCATTGTTTGTGACAAAATAAGCACAAACTCCATCTACTTAAGAAATGGGAAAATGATGGAATATCATTACCATGGAAAGCTCAACAGCAGTTTAAGTAAATGGCTCAGAGCTACAGGGGTGCACAGGAAGATGGGGAGCCCTGCTGCAGGGAAGGGAACACCCCAGGAGGCAGCCACTGGGGCCAAAATGCTGGTGTCACTCGGCCATGAAGGGTAAAGAGGCAGCTACCTGGGCCCAGCATTATTTTTAAAAAATAATCTCTAGGCATTGCAGATACCCTCACACTATTATTTTGATTAATTAATTTAGGTGTGATCTTCTTACTGACCCAGAGTCACAGATTAATTTCTTAAACAAAAACAAGACAACAAACTCTGGAAGAACCTGCCTTCCATTTTCCTACATGATTATCTGAAATGTAAACAGGAATCCGAGCCCGCCTCCAGCACCTGCTGACTGAAGCGAATCACAGAGAGCATCGCCAGGCTGAGGCAGCTTCTGTTCTAGAAAGGGGCCCTGAGAGCCGGAAATGTCACCCCCAGTGTGAGAGATAAACAGAGGCAGAGTTCGGAGCTGCGCACAGGGACTTTCTAAACAGCGTCTGCAAATGACTTTGGTCCCCTGGCGTGATGAATCATGGAGTCGCAAATCCTTTTTAGCTAATTGCTATCAGCTTGTGAGATTTTTCCCTTCCATGTTCAATATCAATTTTCATGGCCATAGGAGATAGCGCTTCTCCCCTGAGCCCGCTGGCGACTGGCCGATAAAGCGGCCGCAGCAGCACTTAGCAGTTGAGAGAGGGCGTCATCTAATACGCAGCTGCTGCTGGAGACTGGGGGGCACCGGGGGCCCCCGCACACGCCAGCCTCACTAATGCATTCACGTCTGTGACCTTCTCGCAAAGTCGTCCTCCAGTGTTGACAGGCTCTCTGCAGACGTTGTCACCCCACAAACTTTGCCTTGTCCAAGAGCTGGCCCGGCCTTGCTAGAAGTGAAAGGTGGAGTTCGTGTCATTTTTGTCCTATTCTTATAACTTTTTATTTAACATGAATATGATGGCTGCATTTTAGAGATGGACGCGTGATAGCACCTCCAGTTGTATCCCCACAGGGAGCAAAGCTGCATTTAATGTGGAACCAAGGAGTCATCGGCGCCTCCAGCCCATCAGGACAAACAGGACATGTGGATTTCTTGTCATCAAGCACATTTGGTTCTCTCTTGAGGGCTTGACTTCAGTTTCCAGAAGTGCTAGAAGGTCCTGCAGGCGAAGGAGCATTTTTCATGACAACCCAGCTGCAGCCACATGTGCATCTAACGTGAACATGGTAAACACACAGGCTCCTGGAGGCGCTGAGGAAGGGGCTTGTCTGATGGAACGAAACGAGCGGGATCAGATGGCCTGACTGGGGAGCTTAGCCTTAAAGATCTGAGATGGTGAGTAGCAAGGGGCATTAAATGACGAATGTGTTTGCTCCTGAGAGAGGACTGAGGGAACCCATGTTTCTTAAGCTCCGCCAGGAGGGAGATGCTTCAGGGCAGCCACGCTGCCTTGACCTGGAAGCTCAGCCAGCGGTCCCTCAGTCAGGTCCCTGAAACCTCACACTCTCCCTGGGGAGAGTGGCAACACCACCTGGGGTTGAATCTGACATAATCACTCTGTTGTTTTACACAAACATTAAGGTAGATAAATTATTGTTTAATACTATCATTACTTTTGCTATTCATGGGTTTCACTTAATGAGTTTCTATAAAGCTCAAGGAGCCTGCACTAAGCACGTCACACATCATCTCATTTAATCTTAACTCTGCCCGTCTGGGTCATTGCAGTCTCTGCTTTACGGTGGGGACTCTGCTCACAAACAAGAAGAAAACAAGAGGACCAGCAACACCTCAGGGGTTTAACCAGAAGTCACAGGGTCCCTACTTAGCGATTTTATCTGGCTTGTCTCTCTCTCAGCAAACCTATGTGTAAGTGGCTAATTGGTAACTCAGGGAGTGGGGTAACTTTTCACTGCTTTTCCATTGTTTTGATGTGTGAATGGAAGGTGAGATGGCTCCATGGCCGGGGAAACCGACACGCTCAGAAATCAATGGATGGTGGAATGAGTAATTGAGAGGTGACTAGAAACCAGCTGAAGACAGCCGCATCACCGCATTTTGAAGGGCAGTGGGACGAGAGCGCGTCACAGACCCACCAACGTGCCCTGCCCCGCCTGCGCTACCTCTGTCCCTGAGCATGAGCTGAAAACAACACAGAAGCCCCGGCAGCCCTGCACTTCATTACTCACCTGTTTTTCGTCAATGTGGTACTATTGCTTTTTAACTGGAGGTCACACTTTGGGAACTTGGCTCATCTGGTCCATGCCCCAGGCCTCAAAGAGCCCAGCGCCTATACCAACAGTCTTGGGTCAGTTAAGGAAACTTCCTGGGTATTGCTGTCATTATATAAAATGAGAATCAGCCCTGGCCGGGCGGCTCCATTGAGTGAAGCGCCATCCCATACGCCAAAAGGCTGAGCATTCGGTTCCCAGTCAGGGCACAGGCCTGCTCTGCAGGTTCAGTCCCTGGTTGGACTCGCACAGGAGGCAGCCGATCAGTTTCTCTCTCACATCCATGTTTCTCTCTCTCCCCCTCCTTCTTTCTCTAAAATCAATAAAAACATATCCTTGGGTGAGGATTTAAAAAAAATTGGACTCAAATTGCCTAGCTCTCAGGGTTGGACATAGTAGGTTATCAAATACAGTGGTAACTCTAATCGTGTTATGTCTAAATCCACGTAAAAATGGTGTTGCTCGGAAGGACCCCTCCTCCTGGGAGGGGACGGCTCTGTGGACTGAGGGAAGGGGGCTGCCCCTCCGCACGACTCAGTTGCAATCTTCCAGGTCAGGGGACTGTATAGGGACAACCCTGAAAACAAGGGCTGTGTTCTGCCTTCCTTCTTAACTTCTTTGCCTCAATCAGGGAACCTGCTCTCCAAACATCCATCTCGGAATGACTCTCTGTGCACAGGGCTAAGGAGACGATCGAATGAGGTGATGAATTGATGCCTTTTGAGCCCCATCGCACTGAAAATGCACTTTGTATGACATCTTCAACCTCTCGACATTATGGATCCTCTCTCTGCATTAGAGGGTGCAATAGACCCAATCAGTTCTAACCTTGTCACCCTTCTTGGGGAAAGAAGGGCAGTAGACTTGGAGGAAGGAGAGAACTCCATTGATATTGAAAAAAATTGAAGATATTGCCTTCAAAAGAAGCTATTCTTCCAGGGAACCTAATGTATGCACCGTTTGGCACAATTCTGTTCAACAGAAGCCAGAGGTCTGAAGCCAAAGGATCTATGGACTGGAAACTGCCCTCGCACTCCCTACTTACAAGGACTCCAGGCCCCACAATTTTCTACCTTCCATCCTGTCCCCACGACTTCCTGTGGTTACAGAACGTGATCAGGAAAGAGCTGGATAAATTATTTTTAAAACATTTTAGTTCAGAAATATTATTTTCTTGGGTTCTGTTTTACTTTTCAAAAAAAAATTAAAATATGATAGCAATCAGCAAGAAAGAATTCCTTAATAGCTGTTGGTTGGCTGGCGTAATGATTTGACTCAATGCAGGATTTTCTCTGTGGCTTCATTAGGGCCTCTGAGTTGTCCAGTCTCATTTGAAGAAAGTAAGATTTAAGAAAGGTGGTGATGATCATCACATATAGTCATTTAACCAGCATTCACTGGACAGTGTGACATACCAGATGTGCGCTACACAGTGGGGACTCAGAGGGGCTCAGAGGCACTGGGAGCACAGAGAACAAGACTCCTTGGAGCTGTGAGTGGCAGAAGACTTTCCATGAAGACAGAGGCCTAAGTGCTCTTCTCTATCAGGTGAACATGCTCGCACAAGGGAAGAACAGTAATACATGTAACTTTTAGATAATTCAGGTTAAATATTGTTTTATTCATTGAGTATTTACTTTGAGCCAAGATGAGGCCCAGAGTTGGACAACTGCCTGCTTACTATGTGTCAAAACAGATGTCAGAGGTGGGCTTTCTCACCCATGTGTCCTCTGCAGGGCCACGGCCAGCACAGGCCTGAGCTTCATGCCTCGCTTGCATTCAACTCTCAGATCCTCCAGTCTGAAAAGCTGGCTTCTCACCACCATTTCCGGTGACTCACTGTCCTCCTAAAAGAACAGCAATGGGTCTACAGTATGTGCAAAACCTCCTGGGCCCGGTCCACCTTGGCTTATTTATGTGAACAGCACCCTCGGGCCTATTGCAAGGACACCACAGGTCTCTAGGACAGTAACGGTGATGAAAGCTCTCCAGCCAGGACCAGCCACAAAGAATGCATGGCCTGGACAGGAATAATTAATCATCCAGCACCACTGCAGTCATTTCCTCAATCTGTTTCTAATACCGTGATCTGGAAACACAAAACTGATAAAGTGTTCCAAATTCCCCGAATAGAAATAATGAGCTCATTTAATAAATGCACAGTTTCAGTATATAAACATAGGACTATTTCTATGAAGTCTTACATTTCACATTGTTACATGGGACCTTCCTTTGATTTATATCATTACCTTGGTTATATAGAGAAGACTATTTAGTCACACTTATTAATTATCATACTGCTATTTACTTAAATATTATCACTAAATCTTCTGCATTGATTCTATTAGAAAGTAAAGCCTGTAGTTGATTGGTGTTTGTGTTCATACGTGATTTATTTATAATCACCAGAAGATCCCCTCCCATGTCATGGTCAGATTCAGGTGCAGGGTGCTCTTTCTCCACAGAACTCAGGGGAGAGGGGTTACTGCAGCAGAGTGCCAGCTCTCTGGACCTACCACTAATATGCATTTAGTGTAAGCTGTTGGTCATCTGTGTCCTTCGGGAGGTCTATAGTACTGGCCCTGAGTAGGCCTGAGTTGAGCTATCACAGACCATAGACACGTGGACCTGCTAGAGCAAAGGTCATCCAGTCAGATGCCCTTCTCTCAAAAGGCAAGAGCTTGGCCTCTAAAATGCAGAAAGCTCAGGGTGAAATGCCCCTCCAGGCCTTTCTGGTGTCTTATCATTAGCAGCATCCTTGGGTTTAAGGCACAGGACATGCCACACAATCAAGGTGATGGAACAAAAATGGGTCTAAAATCTACTAGGTCCGTCTTCATCCTCTCCTTAGCTGCCCATCTCCCAGGAAGGTGATGAAAGACATGGAAAGTAACTCGAATTGGGATCCAGAGTGCAGAGCTCACTCTACCACCAGTAGACTGACGGAGGAGACCCTGCTTCTTTGTCGAGTCATCTTGATGTCTAGAAGTCTGCATTGCCCAATTCAAAGAACTGGGCCCCCACCTCCCACATTAGAACAGGCATGAGAGGTAAACAGTCTCTGGATCTCCCCTTGTCTTCTGGATCTCCAGACTTTGGGAGTGGAAGTGTCGTTCCTATTACAGCTGCTCTACCTTGAGGCCAGTGCCCCCAGCCAGCCACACACACATTTTGGTTTTGTGTTCTCAGGGCTCCTTTTCTAGCTTGACTGTGCAAGCTGCCTCCCTTTCCTGGGGTTAGTTCTTTCTCAGGATGCTGTGTTCACTGGCCGAGGTTGGGCCTTCAGAACTGACTTTGAACGAGAGAATGGTGTGGCCCAGGGACAGTGGCATCAGCAGGAATGAGGCCCTGGATTCACCATGTGTTCACTTTGGTGAGAGGTTGTGCATTCCAGAATCATCACTGAAAGGCTTATTGTTCCTGAAGGAGAGTGGGTGGCACCTTACACACTTATGCATACACACACATACACACACAGGCACTAAATAAATACAAGGAGAGCCATCTGAGCTGATCTTACCTTGGCAGAGAATTTAGAAGGGTGCCTCCTCTAAGTAGAAATTCTCTACTTAGGCTGTTCAAGCCAAATTCCTAATGATACATACCAGTTCAATCCATACCTAAACCTCATTTATTTTTTACCAACATACACAGGCATGTTCCACTTCTCATGAGAGTTCTCCCAACACCCAGCAACGCGCTCTTCACCGGGTTTGCCTCAGGTTCTTTCCTGGCCAGACTCAGCAATTCAGGGGAAGAAGTCACAAGATGTCATGTGTTGAGAGTGCCATCTGCGTTTCCTAAACCCCATACGATGATCCGAGATAACTACACACTCACCCTCATGCCTGCTGCTCAGAAGACTGTCTCCCCAACAACCTAGAATCCTCATGAACTTCCTAACCTCTTGCCTATAGCATCAGTTGAATTTGGAGTAGATTCTCCTTGTTTCCTATGATCCGAGCAAGGGGAAAACATGTCCAGATTGACAAGAAACCTGCACAATGGTGTGTCCTGGAGAGACACACACGTGGCCCCAGTCCACAAAGCCACACTTGCAGAAACACACCCAGCAAAGGCACATCCCCAGGGAACACCCCAGTTTGTCCTTGTTTTGTCATTTTTAAGTCTCGGGAGGGAGTATGAAAGGTGGGCACTCGTCATTGCAACCCAGGGCAGAACTCTGGGGCCCCAGCCCCGTTCAAATCATGGTGACTAATTTCATCACCATCTTGCAAGTGTGGGTGTGTTTCTTAATTATTAACTTTTTTAATGGCATCACCCCCCTCCCTGGGTCTATGGGGACATTTGCAGGCTCAGGACCTTTGCCTTTGAACATCCTGGAGTCGAGCATCAGAGAAGGTGATGAGGACTGAGCGGCCCCTTGACACTGGAGCCTCAGCCTCTGCAATTACAGCCACCTTTCCAGCAGACGGTAATTGAAAAGTGTGAACCACATGGGCTCCAGTCAATAACGGCGTCCGCACACAGATGACACCGGGAGCCGGCTGCGGCCGCCATCCCCGGCTCTTTGCTTTTCACCTTTTATTCTTCTCAGCATCATGACTTAATCCACTCTAATGAGGTGAGCTGAACTGCCAAAACCCAGCGGCCACACGGCTCTCTTCTGGCACTGCGTGCGGGTTCATAAGAAACCGAAAAAGAAGGGACTTTTTCAGCCTTCCAGGAGAGGGGCCGCTGCTCCTTTGACAAAGTTTCCTCCCCGCCAGCAAGTTGTCCCCATCCTCGCCTGGGCCTCACGGAGCTGGAGCTGCCTAAGCTGTGCCCGTCGTTGGGTGGGTACCACTCAAGGTGGCCGCCTGCACATTTAACTCACAGGCGCACATGTTTCTCCTAGCTTGAAGGACACGGCTGGTGGCCACATGTCACTGTTTACAAACAGCAGGTGACGGCCAACAGCAGCACGACTGTGAATCCCCCTTGCCCCCTTCTCCTTCCCCATCTGTCCCTGCATCTCGAGGTGTAAGCACCCGTGTGTCCATGCGGAGGCCAGAACCAGAGGCAAGCTGGGGCCGCAGACAAAAGCAAACGGGTGAGCAAGGGAGGAAATAACCTCCTTGTGCCTCGCACGGCAGCATGTTTTCAAGGAGGAAACAAGAGTTGGTTTAATTGGTGGATCCCATATGTTCCCCCTGCTCCATCACGGAGCTCTGCAGCGCAGTAGTGACGCCAGGAGATCAGATGTCACCGAGCTGCTCTTACACCTGCCCCACAACCAGCCTGACTTTGTGGCAGCCTGTATTAATAATTAGCGTCTTCTCTTCTGCTGACTTCACACTGCTCCGCCGTGTGTCTCAGAACCAGAAAACGCCGGCCTGTGCCCTTCCCGGGTGGCCAGGCCAGCCGTGGGTTGCACTGCACAACCAAATGCTGGACTTCTCTAAATGCGTGCAGCCCCACTAGCCCTCGATGGGCATGGCTCTTATTTTTATAATTAATACAATATTTCACTTTAATGGCTTTTTGTTGTTGTTGTTGAAAGAAGGGGGGCGAGAAAAGAAAAGACAAGCACAATGCACTGAAAGCTCATGGGATTAACCGCATGGTCTTAATAAATGTATACACATCCAAGGCAGGGAGAAAAAATGTGGCTGTTACAGGGCTTGAACCTCCCCCCTTTTCTCCAGCCCTAATCTGATTTTTGCCAATTCCTTTTGATCTATCAGGGGCAGGCCAGCCAGGCCCACAAGTACAGATGGACTAAATGTGGAGATTAGCCCCTTCTCCTCCTGCCCCGGCTCCTAATACCTGCCTAAGTCTCGAATTGTGCAATTGTCTCCGAGCTGGCTATCAGAGTGGCCGGGCTCAGAAGGGGGCAGGATGAAGGCTGATTTTGTAATGGATACTTATTTTATCCCAGTGCTCTAAGAAGATTAGGCCTGGGGGTGTCACATTAGCCGTGATCTGGGGGCCCCTGGTCGTCTCTTGCGGTTTTCAAACACCTCTCCTCGGCCTTAGAACAAACAGGGAGCTTGGGCCCAGCGGCCCCCTGTCGGGCGTGAAAAATTGCCCGCTGCAAACTGCTTGAAGATCACAAAGTGCTGTGTAAATTACTCAGTTTGGGCTTTAGTCGGGGTGATTTGTGGTGACTTATTGAATCTTTTCACAGCTCAGAATTAAACTTTCTCGGCTGCTAACTGCAGACAGGGTAGAATGAAAGTTGAGTCGTAACTGACAGCGCTCCCCTTAGATCAGCCTTCGAGAAGCCCCAGAAGAGGCAGGCGCTTCGCTGCGAGCCAGCCTGGCCTGCGTTTCAGAGGGACGGTGGATGCCTGTTCTCAGCTGCTCTGCCAAGTTATGCTTATTCAGCATAAGACCGAAAATAGCTCTTGAAATGAAGAAAAAAAAAACAAGAAGGAAGGGAGCCGCTTGTTTTGAATCACCCACATGTTTCTGGCACGGTCTTCGGGGCGGTATTCCTACCAGTATTTCCAATTTATTTTTTTGTTTGTTTTCAAACATGGCACATTTCTTCAATTAGTGAGAGCAAACAAGTTAGAAACAAAGAAAAAAAAATAAGTTTAAGAATCCTAGTTGGGGAAGTGATATGATTAACCGACAATCAGTCAGAGGGAATTAGCCAGCTGGTAGGTTCCCATCTGAGTTAATTCTGGGTAAGAGTAACTCGCCGTCCAGGTGCCAGCACCACGGATGGCCATCTGAACAGAGAGAGGGGAGCACTCTTGCATTTCAAATACATTTGTGCTGTAGGTTGTTGAAGGTTCCCTGGCAACTGGCATTTTGCCTGCCCTGGCTCTATCCAGGAGCCTGCTTGGAAAAATCAATTAATTTCTATGTAGTTTTTTCTTTGTATCTACCTGATCTAAGTGGCTTTTGGTAAATAATAATTATAAACTAAAAGATTACATAATATTAGAAATCACGATTTTTTAATCTTGCCAAATATTTTGGAAATAACGTAAGGATATGGACAATTGCTCTAACGGGCTTTTATGGAGAACACCAGAGAGTGCCTGTGTGTTTTCACTGTTCTGTGGGAAAGAAACAGTCCTAGAAACCTGTTTTCTAATTACCCAGAAACTTATAATTGGACATCGGAACATAAAAATATCTTAATCACATACCAGTAAGGAAAAAAATCAAAATTAGAATATGAAGGTGAAAATGTAAGTAATCATCTATTTAGAGGAAAAGGTTACTGCAGCTGATTTATATACTTGTTTATTTTCTGGTTTATCTTTATCATACTATATTTTTAAAATAAATACAGACCAGAAATTCACAGTAATTAGGACTATCAAAGTTCATTTCTAAAAATGTAAAATGAATGCAATCCACCCATCTATAGAACACTCTGCATCTCCTTGAATCAATTTTTGTGTGTGTACCACCCAGTGAAGACCAAAAAAAATTGGGAGGCAAAACTCAAGTATACGGTGCTTTGTTTTAAAATAGGATTAGAAAATGGGGAGGGGGGAAACCAATACAATACAGATCTCCATTGTAAAGGTAAGAGAATTTCATGGTCCTTGTTGAAGCCAGACTGGTTAACTATTAACCATACTATTTACCAAAATTATGGCAACAAATGCAGTACTTATAAGAATAAATGAGTCTCAGTTTATACCCATACATCTTACCATACACATTTCTGTGCCCATTGAAGGCTCACAAATGCATTTCTGATTGATGTGCAAAGAGTAAAATAACAAAATAATCTAAACAAAGAGGCTTTTTGTCAGTGGGGTATGAAGTGGTAAGAACAATCTCTGTCACTGTTTGGTTCTCAACTTTATTCAGATCTTATCTATCTAAATTTAGACCAGGTTATTTCTTGTAGAAAGATTATATCTTCATAGAAATAACTCATATTTCCACATATTTAATTAAGTCTACATTTAAGGCATTGTACTAGGCACTTTGGTGATTCATGGGTGAGAAACTTCTGAAAACTTCCACCCTCTGTAGATTTATGGAAGTGTGCACCTGTGTGTGCAGGAGGAGGGTGGAAAAGAGAGTCTCCTAAGAGTAACAGGCAGGTGTGACCTTCTCTCCCTTACAGTCTGTTCTAAACACTTTCAATAATGTTGTGACATGGAGTTATTATGATCTCCATTTTACACTGAAGAACTTGAAGTGAGGTAGCAAGTGCAAGATTATACCAGTCAGTAAGTTGAAGAACTGGGATGGAGCCATGCTCTCTGGCCCCCGAGCTCCTTCTCCTCACACCAATTGCTTTTTGCCATGAGAGTGGTGAACAAAGGGAGGTGGACCTTCAGAAAAAAAAGTCACTTTTTTTTTAATGGTTGCATTTGAGCTGAGCTTTGGAGTATTTTTATAGATAAAAATTTGGAGGGGTACTCTCCAGGAAGGGAGGTAGCCTGTCATTTTGGGGAGCCAACCCCTGGTAGCCTCATTCATTTTGGCTGAACCATAGGTAGGTGAGGAACATAGCTAAACATGAAGCGACAAAGTAGAGTAGAGGTCAGACGGTGGAAAACTTCAGGGGCATTCATAAAAGTCTTAACAAGCTGAGTAAAACCAAGTTAATAGGAACGTATACTGAAGCACTTCTAAGTAATCTCTTCAGCAGTGCACCAAAAATGTTTGACGTTTGTAAGTTATTCTTTAATGATCACATCTCAGGGTAACTAGAGTACGAACCAAAACCACTTTTTTTTTTTTCTTTTGTCCTGATGGTAATTTAGCTTTCTTGTGACTTATATTGAGTCTTTAGTATCCAATTGAAAAATAATCTGCCATTTGTCACAGCCTACCACAAATACAGCCAATTCTAAATGGCCTCTGGGCCTAGGGTTTCAGGCCAAGCTAGTTCACGGATCCCCTACCTGCCCACGAGATAGTCAAATATCATAGTATGTGGGTCATTTGGAGGCTAGTTCCTTGATTTCTCAGAGTCCTGGCAAGGAATGGAGAGGAATATGAAGAGCAAGTTCTCGGTTCTCAACAGGAAGGGACCCAGGGCAGGGGAAATTTTATTTAGTTTCTCAGGACTTTAGCAGGCATCTGTAACCCAGACCCAGGAGGACAAGATGACTGGGTTGGTTGTCTTGCTGGGCCTAAGTGTGCTTGTGTGACCTGTGACCTTTGGATGCCATTCTAGAATGCTTCTGTGACTTCCAGTCCTCTTTTGGGTGACAGTGGAAGATCAGATGCTATTTCTTCTTACATGTGAAAATATTGTGCTAATGGGACCCAAGACCCACGTTTGTCCTGGTGCCTCATTCTATTTCGGTATCAGAGTGGGAAGCTCACCCCCTGCCAGGCAGGGGAGATGTGCTGTGGGTTACAAGGGAACAGGACCATGGTAGGTCAGTACTACAGGGAAATCTCCAAGTTCATGCTCTCCTGAGGCCAGGCTGCTCACGTGCTCTTCTCACAGCAAAAAGAAGATTTGATACACATGTGACACACAAATTAAAGTTTCATACATCACCTCAAGATGATTGATGATTTGATGAACACAAGGAGGCTAAATACCAAGCTGCACAGTCAAACTCCCAGGTTGGAGCCCCAGCATCACTGCTTTATTGCTTTGAGACTTTGGGCAAACTCCCACTTAAGTTTTTCATGTCTCAGTTTTCTCATCTATAAAATGGGAATAATAACAATAATAAACTCCCATCTCACAAAGTCTGATGTGCATTTTAGTGCCAGGAACAGAATGAATTCTTGTAAACATTAACTATATTATGTGTTAAGCACCTGCCATGTGTCAAGCTCTAATACAGTTGATATAAAAAATGTAAAAGAATAAGACAGGCCTTGTTGTCACAGATAGGGGACAGAGGTAGAAAGCTATCGAAAAAGGAATGTAAGAGAGAATAGTCTCCTTAAAAAATAAAATGCCTCGGTCATGAAGATGCATTACAGATTATTGTCCAATAAAGAGAAAAGACAAGGATGATTTGATCCTGGAACAGCCTCAGGGGAGAGTCACACTGAGAAAGAGAGATCTAGAAAAGAATACAGGTGTTTCTTTTAAAGGTCAAGGGTATGTTATCCAAATTTGCAGCTGAAAGACAATAGTGTCAGGGGACAAATGCCTGAAGCTGAAGGTCAGGTGTGTGAATATTCAAAAAGGAGGTAGGTCCAAAATTTTTATTGCAACGGTTGGTCTTCATCCTGTGCACAACCATGGGGAGATGTGAAGTACTAGGGCCAGCGGGAATTATGGCAAATGCCACAGAGTTGAAGTTAGCTTAGCCGATTGCACAAACCCCCTAGTTTAGCATGTGCAAAACTCAAACTAGAGAGAGGCAGGTGGGGGTAAGTGAGAAGGTATGGCAAGGGACCAAGTGAGAGATGCTAAGACTTTAGATTGGCTGGTGACAGTGGGAATGGAAAAGAATTACAACAGTGACAGTGATAATAGTGATTAGGGCTTTGCAGTACTGACCGCCTATCTTGTCCAAATATTGGAAACCACTCGTGTTGCCTCATGTAATTACATGTGTACATGTGTAATTCCAGTCTTTATATTCTTGCTCTTATTTCACCGCTTTTCCCTTAAAGATAATTTATTGAGTATTACTTGGTACCTGACATTATCCTAGGCACTTCACATACATCTACAACCATATTGATTCCTTCCAATAGCCCCCATAGAAAGATCACATGGGTGAGAGGTGAGCAGCTGCTAGAAGGTTAAGTATATTTCATTGCTGTAAATTTGATGGGGAGCATCAGCAGGTTGGCTTCATCATGTCTATACATGTATCCTACAGGGATTTATGCTGTTTACTTCAATGTTATTTAATTATCCAGTTTTGGCAAATGAACTTTAAATAAATTAAATAAACGGTTACATAAATTTTACAACTATTTGAATTGCTATCATTTAGCCTAAACAAATCTAAGTGTGATATGATCTGCTCTTATCAATGTTTGTCATCCAAGAAACCTGATCAAAGTTCTCATTCTCACATCCCACAACCAGAGATTGTGAGCCATCAAGGCTTCACCAAGATTCCAGAATCTGCATGTTAACAAGTTCCCAGGTTACTTTTCTGAAGTCTGAGAACCCCGATAGGCCACATGGATCCTGACTTTCTCAGTCTTCCCTCTAGACAGCAGCCGATTGAGAAAACTTGTTATGAATGAAATGTCTGAGATGAAAGGGCAGGTCATCATTTTCAAGGCTTTGCTATAGGAGATATGAACAGGCACCTGTTCATTGCTCTCACTCACTTTGAGACCTTAAATCCTTTCACTGAGGGACATTTCCCAATCCACCCCTCATGGGCATCTCTCCAAAGCAAATGTGTGTGCTCTGCCTTCTATTTCTACACCTCTATTTCTGTGACCCTGAATTTGTACTTCTCCATTTGCTTACTATTCTTTCAACTAGACAGACAGGTTTGCCACGTCACTTGTCATTGCGTTGCAGAATATGGGACAGTTTCCCATATGGGTAGCTGAGTGCAAAGCCCTGATGTAGCCATTGCATGTTTCTTTTTTTCCTGCCTCATGGCCCTCTCACATGCTCCTAGGACAGAGGTGGCTGAAAGTTCTGCTCACCTGCAAGTAGGGGCACTGAAGTTTAATTCGACTCTACTTCACAGTTTCGTCCTTCCTGCCCCTTGTGTGCAGGGGGTTCCTCGGACTCAGACTCCACAACAAGACTTCCCTGGGGTGGGAGATTGCTCCAAGGAGAAGCAGGCAAAGGTCAGCTCTTAGAAAGGAAGTGATAGTCCTTTGAAAATTGCAAGGGTCAGTTCAATAATTACCCAGCTCAAGTAAGCCGTGGCCCAAACCCCCAGTTGCAAAACATGCCACGGGCTCTTTTGTGATGATTTGGAGTCTCAGACAGGCATGGTGACTGTTTCCCTAACACCTATGGCCACAGTCTCTCAGCCCCAAGACATGCCTGTCAATCCTGTAGGTTTATTAACAGAGATTAATCAATAAAGATAGACACGGGACTCTTTGGTGCAGTGGGCAAGGTCAGCCAACTGCAGGGCAACCCCAGCCTCTTGCTCAGCTCCTGATCTTTAATTGATGTCCCCTGCTCCAAAGGTGCACCTGCTAAAGAGGCGACACAGGAAGAATACAGTCCTGCAGTAAAGCCTTCCTCTTTTTCTTGAGTTTACAGCAGAGGCCTGTAGAGGAGATCCACAGAAGAGGCAGTGGCTGTTCTGGGAGGCAACTGGGCATCTATCTGCCTTCTGGGATAGGGAGACACCCTGGAGGGGATCACCCTTACACCATGGCTTTTACTGAGACTGTGCTTGTTCAGTTTCATCTCCTGGGTACAGTTTCATCTCACTCCTTCCCTCCAGATGTACCCACCAGTCTGACTTTAAAGTGTCACAGTGTTTATTTTCTATGTTAATTTATGATATTATAATAATATTTATTTAATTAAAATTATTATATTATCTTGCAGAACGGAGGGTTATCTCTCAGGGGTACACATGACTAATGTTTGAAACCCTGTTTTGTATTCCCTTCAATGCCTGTGTTTCTTGTGAGCACATTAGAATTGTAATTGTTGTGCGCACCTACCTTCTCTGATACACCCCCCTTATGCTTAAGTTTCTCTGTCACCCCACATTTGGATAGAGACCACGATCTCCCTGAAAACACTGACGGTATCCTGGAGACTTTCCTAAGGAGGCATGCCTTCTGTGGAACTGCTGGGCCAAAAAGGTAGATCTACTAAAACACTTACTGCACAGGGTCCAAATGCTCCACAGAAAATGTGTGCCAAGTTTAAAATCCAGCCACAACTCTGAGAGAGGTGGCTCAGGTCACCGTGGGCCTGCTGGATATTAATGCAGCAGTAAAGCTCACTAACTTGTACTTTATCTGATGCAATGATCTTGCGCAATAATTTCATAATTTTATTGGGTGCTTTTATTGTTTATCTTATATTTCCATTCTCATCTTCTTGATTCATTGATATTTAGTAGAAATTATGTACTAAGAATTATATGAATAATCTTACACATGGCTTATATATTTTTTCCTCAGTTAGACTATTGTTGATACCATCTCTTTTGAGCTCTTTCAGTGCTAAATGTGCTTAGAACGTGGTATTCTTCAGATCAAATAAAGAAAAATAATTTTAGTAACTCTTTAATCTATTTGAAGAATATTTTTTCAAAGAATATAATTTGTGGGTCTGTCTTTTTTCCCCAAGTACTTAGTTTTGTGCATTATTTTCTGCACGATGCTTCCTTCCTCGTTGCATGTGTTGCATTTTTGGCCACACTGAACCACATGAGAGCCAGTCTCTCTCACTCTCTCTCTTTCTTAATCTATGTGTAGCTCAATAAAAATTCTATCACATTTACCTTTAAAATATATTCAGATTTCAACTACAGTATGTGATCTCACTCACAGGACTTCTTGTGTCACTTAAGATGGAGAGCTGGCGGCCACTTCCTTCTACTTTACGCTGTTTCTTCCCCATCACTCTCACCATCCTCTGATGTACTATGGATTTGTTTATTTGTCCATCTCTCTCCACTGGAATATAACTCCCAGGAGGACCAACACCTGGAAGAGCACATGACATCGATTAGTGCTGATAAATATCTTCCAAAAGTAATTGAATGAGCACTGCTGCAATTTATGTTTCTTTGTTAGTTAATAAGTTTGAATATTTTCTAAATTTCTCTTGTTAGTTCAGCATCTTGAATGCCTCAGAAGATCTGAAGCACCCTAGAGATATGCCTCAGACCATCATTGTTAGTGTGCTCGCTTCATTCCATCCCTTAAGAGCTAGGCTCTCTCTAAGGGTTACCTCTGCTTCTGTTTAGATTGACCCACAGTAAAGCCAGATTATACATGGAGTCACATCGGAAGCAAAGTTTCATCCATGCCCTGGTGCTGAAGCATAGGCCACTCTGCTACGCTGCTTCTTCAGCACAGAAGAGTTAGCGCTGACTTGAGTCTGAGAGGCCCGCTGAATGTACTTCGCCTTGGGCTGAGGTTGGAGACGTCGCAGTGGAGCCAGCCCTGGGCCTGGGTGCCGAGGCCTGTCCCCATGGGCTCACTGTCTGTTCAGCAGCAGCAGATTATTATAATGCACCTATCAGAAGGGAGGCTTGCATCCCGAGCCCCCCGGTGAGGTGTTTATGATTTGTTCAGCAGCATTAGTGATTTTTGCTCAAATGTGCATTGGACCATGTTTCTGCACATTTCATGAATAATTAAAAATGAAAGTCTAAACATTTCATGTGCAGGGATTTGCACATGATTCTCATAATAAAGACAATTGCCCAAGGTCTTAGAACTTAATCAAGAACACAGGGCATTTCAACAACAGCTTGTTTATAATGTAGGCTATGTGTGAGAAACTTAAACTCCCCTTTTAAAAAGGTGATTCATGACACCTGCATTCCTAAAGATGGTGGATTTTAACAAAAAGAAAAAGAAAAGAAATGTTAAAATATTCAAAATTGATGTTTCCATATAGACTATACTGAAGCCAGAACACATTCCAATACTCTAGCATTTTAATTGCCCTGTATCTGTTGTCGTCCATAAAAGCTAATGTATTTTCTACTAGATGATAAAACTATTTTTTTAAATAATCATGTGGACCTCTCTGCCAGAGAATAATTGGAAGGAAGTGATGTGGTGTCCTTGTGGCCCATGGTTCCCCAGGAGTCTGGCCC
Organism: Miniopterus schreibersii; assembly: GCF_964146895.1. Taxonomy (NCBI): domain Eukaryota; kingdom Metazoa; phylum Chordata; class Mammalia; order Chiroptera; family Miniopteridae; genus Miniopterus; species Miniopterus schreibersii. Next base: position 78,696,208 of record NC_138103.1, read on the forward strand.
CAAAGTTTCAAGGTGAAGTTGCTCAGAATGTACTCTGAGGGTCCCTTAGGGCAAAAATCTGCCCAGAGCCCAGGGATCTCCCCAGTAGGGCCATCTCTACCCCCTGCCATCTTTCCTGCTCCTGCCTGGCCTATCCAGCAGTATACGGCCTGCAAAATCATTTGGCCTGGCCCTGCCAAGGCCTCTCCAAAGGGAAGCACTTCCAGCCATCATTTTCAGAGAGAGTTAATTAAATGTTTGATCAAATATAACAGGCTAATTTTTAAGTTGATAATTTTGTATGGCCTGTGAATGATGTTATGAATATCCAAATGGCCCTTGGCAGAAAAAAGGTTCCCCATCCCTGCAAAGGCAAAAATTCAAAGCAACTCCTATACTTATGTACTGATCGTGGGCTGGGAGAAGGAATTGCCTGGTTGCCCATGAGAAACCTGATATGCGGATAGCCAAGCAAATGCTCCAAGCTCGCAGAACCAGTGAAGGAAAGAGATGGATTCCAGCCTCTGGCTCTGGTGAGAAAGCCCAGCTCCTGGGCACAGAAGTGAGCTTCCCTGTCCTGCAGACGGGACTTTGCAGTCACTAGCTCTATGGCCCCACGTCATCTGGGGATATGAAAATTGGCCAGCAATGTATGGATAGGAGGCAAATAAAAACGTGATCAGCAAATAGACTGCGCAGTGTGATGCAACGTTTTAAATGTGTACTTCTGGGGGGATGGTGTGGGTCACAAGTTACTTTCTTTCCCCTTCACTATTAACAATGATGCAGAAATAAAGTATATGTCCACATATCTACCAATTCATCCACCCAGATAACCATAGAAATGTATTTATGTCTGGACATTACTCTAGCTCTCTTAAGAAAAACTAGCACATGATCCTGTGGAACAAATGTCTGGACCTTTCCTAAAGGGATGGCACCATATCCTCACGACATTTCTACATGTAGAGGAGCAGGGAGGGAGAGAAGGAAGGGGAGAGGAAAGAAGGACTGGAGGAGGGAAAGAAAGAATAGAGAAAGGAAGGGGGAGGCTGTCACAAGCTGGAGATGCAATGTTTCTTTATTTCTATTTAAAATAGAGCAAACCATGGCAGTTGTTCCTTTTAGAATGAAATTATTAGACTGCGAATTGCAGAGGCTGAAGAGCAAGTAAAACAAGCAAACAAAAGATGATTTTTATCTCGTTGCTGGACGGTCTGTCCAAACCAATGAAGGCGATTTCAGGGCAGGGCCCGGGAAGCAGCAGGCCCCAGAACTAGCAGCGAGGCCCAGCCCACTGGGTACAAAAGACTCAGACTAAACAAGGAAAAGGGGGAATCTATAGAAAAGGCGATCATCTCGGCCCTGGGTGCGCAGGGGAATAGCTTTTACTGCAGCAACCAGAGTAAGCGGGGAAGCTGCGTCTGAGAGCCGCGCAGCCCGAGGGACAGTCAGCGATGTCTCTGGGCCCCAGCCTGATGACAGTGGCGGCCGGGGCCGCCTCTCCACCCACGGCCCCCCCACTTCCCGGGGGGACCTGCCTGCCCCGGCCACTCCTCTGCGCTGCGTCTCCCTCCCTTCCGTTACCTGGCCGGGTTCTAATGTGTTTTCTCTGGGAGTTCGCTCCGTAATGATCCCTGTCTCCTACAAAGGCCACAGTGTAAATGAGACGTGACACCGCTGCAGTGAGGCAGCGTTTAAATTGAAATATTATAGGAAGGGCAGCGCACTGCAGACCTCTGATGTTCCAGCCTGTGTCTCAGAGGGGAGCTGCGAATACAGAAGCCATTGTCGACGGCACAGAGCTTCTCGTGAGTTCCAGGAGGGAGAGGAGAGAGCAGACAGAGTCAATAAAAATAATTCCAATTGGGTGAGCAGAGCAGGGGCCCGGAGCTCGCAAAGCTGGCCGTCTGGACCGGTGGCCTCCAGCTTTGCAAAATACAGCCAAGGACGATCATGCAGCTGATTAAAAATGGCTTAAGTACATTTATGCGCAGTGGACCCATGACAGTCATTTTTGTTGTTGTTAGAAAAACAAACATAAATATAAACCATGAATAAAATGAACCAATCAATTAGATCATAAAAAATATTTGAAAATGACCCCAGGTACTGTAAACATGGGGGAAGTTTCCAAGATGGTGACTTCTCCCTGACCCAGGAGCTGGGCCACCCCGCTATGTGTTTGTGCCCTTTCACTTAGTTCAAAGCACTCTGAAGATTACTTTTGATAAATAAGTATAACTGTTCATAACCCTAATAATAGACTTGCTCACAGATAACATAATCCTATATGGAGAAAACTCAAAATATTTTCTTAAAACTGTCAGACCAATAAGTGAATTCAGCGAAGTTGCCAAATATAAAATCAACACATTAAAAAAATCAGTGGTATTTCTATACACTGACAAGCTGAAAAGAAAGTTAAGAAGACAATTCAATTTACAATAGCATCAAAAAGAATAAAATGCTTAGGAAATAACCTAACTGAGGAGGTAAAAATCTTGTACATTGAAACCTATAAAATGTTACTGAAAGAAATTAGAGACATAAATGGAAAGATCTCCTGTTTTTAATGGATTGGAAGACTTAATATTAAGGTGGTGATTCTACCCAAAGTGACCTACAGATTCGATGAAATTTTTATCAAAATTCCAACTTTTTTTTTGGCAGAATTTTAAAAATTTATCCTAAAACTCATAGACAATCTCCAGGGATCCTGAACAGCCAAAACAATCTTGAAAAAGAACAAAGTTGGCAGTCTCACACTTCCAGGTTTCAAAACTTACCACAAAACTACAGTAATCAAAACAGTGTGGTACTGACATAAAGATAGACAGACCGATAGACTAGAATAGAGAGCCTAGAAATAAATGCTGTGCATATGGTTAAATGATTCTCAACAAGGCAATTATTTCTTGGACATGACACCAGAAGTACAAGTAACAAAAGAAAAAATAGATATGTTGGACTTTAGGAACTCAGTCATCAAAATGAAAAACGTATGCATCAAAAATACAATCAACAAGGTGAAAATCAACTCATAGAATAGAAGAAAGCATTTGCAAATCATGTATCTGATAAGGAATTAATACTCAAATACATAAAGAACTTCTATAAGTAATAACAAAAATAAACCAATTAAAAAGAAACAAAGAAAGAAAACAAGCAAAGGACTTGAATAGACATTTCTCCAAAGAAGATATATATATATCGCCAATAGCACATGAAAAGATGTTCAACATCACTAGTCATTAGGGAGATGTATCTTAAACTGCAATGGGTTCACGCTCATTAGGGTGGCTATTATTTTAAAAGAAAGAAAGAAAGAGAGAGAGAGAGAGAGAGAGAGAGAGAGGAAGGAAGGAAGGAAGGAAGGAAGGAAGGAAGGAAGGAAGGAAGGAAGGAAGGAAGGAAGGAAGGAAGGAAGGAAGGAAGGAGGGAGGGGAGGGAGGGGAGGGAGGGGCGGGGGAGGGAGGGGAGGGCGGGAGGGCAGGAAGGAAGGAAGGAAGGAAGGAAGGAAGGAAGGAAGGAAGGAAGGAAGGAAGGAAGGAAGGAGGGAGGGAGGGAGGAAGACTGAAGTGTTGGTGAAGATGTGGAGAAATTGGAGCTCTTGTGTACTATTGGTGAGAATGTAAAATGGCCCAGCTGCTGTGGAAAACAATATGTCAGTTCCTCCAAAACCTAAACCTAGAATTATCATTTAGCACAGAAAATACACTTCTGTACTATAAACAGACACTTCTGTACCCAAAACAAAGAAAATGGACAAGTATGTAGACAGCATAGTCTGCAGGAAGGGATAAGGCACAGTTGTTTGGAATCTTACAGGAAGCAATTTTTTTCAGTTGCTTTTCTAACAACTGGTTAGAATATTTTGTTTTACTTTCTCATAGAACTGAAGGATTTTGACTACCTTGAATTACCTGACTCAAATAATAGATTTGCACCAGCTGCTTCTCACACTGGGAAGTGTGCAGAGAGTTACAGGACTCTCCGGGTGCCATGGTCAATGTCAGAGGGCAGTTGAAGTAAGTTAAAGCCCAAAAGTCGAAGCTGGGCTTTCTCCTGTGGCCTACAGAGTGGGAAGTAGAGCCAGAAATGAGGCAACTCTGGTCCTGCAGCTGCTCGCTTTGTACTGAAGTAAAAAGAGCAATAAACCAAAAATCCAGGTTTTCAGTCTTCTCCCTGCCTATTGCGGCCCTTAATTGCTTTATGTTAAAAAAGAAAAAAGAAAGAAATGAGGCTAATTACAGCAGTGCTGCCCATTTCACTGAGTGTTGTAAAAGTCAAGTGAGATAATGCACGTAAAAACACTTAAAAGTGATGCGTAGTTGGTAATTAATTTTATTACTAAATAATATATCTGGTTTAAAAAGATGATTGGCCAGTCTATCTTTCTATCTCCTAAATTATCCCAACAATAAAGGAAAATATAAGTGTATTGTGAGGACTAAGCTAGCAGGGTTCTGTTAGACAATTGCTCTTCCCCATGGTGCTTTTAGCCCATAATATAAGTTTTAGACTTTTCTGTATGGGTGGTGAGGGGTTAGTGTTAATGGGATAGACACGAAAACATGGTTGAAATATTGCTACACCACACAGGCATTTCTGTTCTGAGTGCCCTTGATACTACCAAATAATGAAGAAAGCACATGTAATTTTGATGCCCAAGAAGACCCTTATTTTCTCCACCTCACCATTTCCCCCCAGATTGTTGTCCCCATTAGGGGTGAGATGGGATTAATGCCTTCAAACTGGAATCCAAGCTCCTCCCTCTCCACATCCACCAGAGGGACAAGGGGTTGGGCTTCTGGTTCACTTCACCACCTCAGCTTTAATCACAACTGCTGGTTTCTGTTTTATATATTGGGCTTTTGATGAAGACATTTAAAAAAAATAAAAGGTTATAGTGCTTTAAGGGAAAAAATGGTGGAAAGGGAGATTCAGATAGTAATTGTTTCACTAGTGTCAGTTTGCTCCTGTGCTCACTAGAAAAGTCATCTTTTGAGCACCTAACCATGACTAAAAGAGGAGAATTAAAGTTCCTGAAATAAACCAAACAGGAGCTGAAATTCTCTTTATGTGAGGCCAAGTGTCCCCTCATATCTCCAGCACAAACTTAAATAACTAAAATAAGCTGAATCATTCTTAGAGTGAGTTTTCTGTTATCTTACTTACTACAAAGTACAATTCACTGTCAGCTTATTCAGACTCAGAAGGGGTGAAATATTATTTTTCCAAGAAGGAATACCATTTCCATTCCTGGGAAAATGGACCAGCAGCTAGCATATCACTTAAAATATGCAGACCATTCTATTTCTGAATTTTTCTAAATGATGGAACAGTTGTTGCAACCTTTTCTAAATAGCTGGTGTTATTAAGGTGATGTGTCTTTAGGGTGACCAACAGTTCTGGTCTGCCCCAGACCGAGGTGATTTCTTGGATGGGCCACAATCACTGTTAAAACTGGACAGTTCTGAGGGTCATGGTCATCCTCTGTGTCTGGTGGCTGCATGTCGTCTTAAATAACTCATCAACTCATTCCCTAAATATTCAGTGACTGACTCTTGAGTGCTAAATCAGCCCCACGGTGTCCCTGATATGATTTCACATGCAGGATTTTCTGTCTAGAATAACTACCAAGCCAGATAGAGTAATTAAGACCCCTAAGGATTCCTGGATCTGCAAGTCTTGGAGTTGAACATCAGAAGGAAATTGCTACCAGAGAAAAGATGAGGAAGCCATGTGGCCACTGGACTCAGACTGGCCAAGAATGGCACATTTGCAGAGGCAGGAGGGGTGTTTGAATAAAGGAGGAGCATGAAGAAAGGCACAGAGAAAATGACTGCTCTTCAGTTTTACTCCTAACCACCACATTTCAACACCTCCACACACTCTTTTGGAGCCCTCTTCTGCGGGACGCCCAGACCCATGCACACTCTGCCAAGGGGTTGTGGTGCTGTCAGAAGCCAGGCGTGCTATCAATGTCCAACAACATTGCACAATATGGAGTCTTTCAGGTGATCCAGGCTTTGGAGATAGAGCCAGGAGAAGTTAGACCAAGTCTCTTTTTCATGGAATTAGCAAAATGGTGGAGCCATCTGGAAATAAACAAGCCATGTGGAGGGAAAGTGAAGGAGAGAGGTGACCTGGTTTCATCTGTGTAAAGAAGAAGAACAGCAGGTAATAGTTGGGGAAATGATGAGGGCAATGGACTATTTGAGAGGGAAGAACCAGGGACATCTTCTGCCTAAGAGAAGGAGATGGGAAGGCCAGAACCAAGGAAAAGGGCCCATCAGGTGGAAGGACCCACATGCTAAGACCCCGAGTGAGAGTAAGCAGGTCTGCTGGAGGTGAAGGTGGCTGGGAACCAATGAACACAGACATGACCTAAGCGGAGGTTGGGAGACCACGGAAGGTGGTGGACACAGAGCAGAGGTGTGACCTCAACTTTAGTCTTTGGAGGGTTTTAGGCAGAGGAATGACATGCTTCTGTTGCTTTTTGCAGATAACCACAGTACACGGTGAGTGGAAAATGGACAGGATGGTGGCAAGAATGGGAGTCATTGTAGCATTCTGCATGTTGGGGTGAGAAAGTGCTATAATCTGGACAAGAGTGGGCAAAGGAGATGGAGGGCAGGGCTAGGTATGGGAGTAAACTCCAAAGGTAGAGTTTGAAGGATTTGTGATGAGATAGAATAAAGGTAAAAATAATAGGAAAAATCTAAAGTATCTCCAAAGCATTTGAGATAAGCAATTGGTGAGAGGCAGTGGACTTCATTGCAATGGGGGATTCCAGGAAAGGGACAAATTCGGGGATGCGATGAGGGTCAAAGGCTCCACTCGAATCACCCTACTGGTGCCCAAATTGAGACAACAGGGGTGAGTTGGCCTTGACTCTGGAGCACAACACGTAGAACCATGGGGTGGGTCAGATCTCAAGCTCAGAAATACTTGCATAGAGAAAAAGCATTGACATCAAGCATTGGTTCTTCCAGAATTTAGGTGTCACTAAGAAAGAAAATGGCTAGAAAATAGAACCAAGAAGGAGCAACGGTTGCCATCATATGAAACTGGGGATGGTTGTGCTGGGAAGCAAAGAAGGGAGTAAACTGCTGTCCTTTCATCCCCAGCTCCCCTAATCACATGACGTTGAGTAAGATTTTTTCAATTCAGGTTACTTAACTGTACTTACTTCTAAATGTTATGAGCAAGTAATGAGATACTGTGCATAAACACTTAAAACTGAGCCTGGCGCAAAGCAGGCGCCATAAAGTTTGGCTCTTCTTATGACGCAACTATGAAGGTGATTTCTGGTCCACCTTCCTTTGCATTACTCGTGTCCTCAGCTGATTGGGTTAAGTTAAAGAATTATTCATTCTTCTGTCCCAGGTGTCTATTTCCCTATACAGGAGGCCCACTTCTTCCATATGGATTCAGACTCAGGTTGGGCATTAAAATAACCTGTCTGCAGTAAGCACACTGTGGTGGCTTCCACTGAAAATTTTTGATACTCTTGGAAATCACTGACTTTACTTACTCCATTCTGTTGTATGTTCATAAAGAGTAGCCACATCTATGCTTTATTGAGGCCTCAGGAAAATGTTTATTGGATGGTCTTCAATTAGTTGTATTAGTTTTCTATGCAACAAATTACCAAAAACTGAGTGCCTTAAATTAACACAAATTTATTATCTCACAGTTTAGTATGCTAGAAATCCAACAGGGTTGTACTCTTTTCCAAAAGATCTAGAATAAAGACCCTTTTCTTGCCATTTTCAGATCCTAGATACCACCCACCCACATTCCTTGGTTGGTGGCCCCTTCCTCTGTAGTCAAGGTCAGCCACATCCTTTCTCAAATAGCATTACTCTAACTTACTTCTGTTCTCACATCTGTTTCTCTCTTTTGTTTGCCCTCTCTTCCACTTTTAGGGAACCTTCTGATGACATAGAAGCGATGATCCAGATGATCCAGATAATCCAGGATCATCTCCTTATCCCAAGGTCTGAGATAATCACCTACATCTGATTAATCACCTTAATTCAATCTGCAACCTTTTCCTTCCTTTGCCACGTACCAAAAATAGTCACAGGTGTGCGGACATGGATGTAGACATTTTCTAGTGGGCCATTACTCTGCCTCACCCAATCTTGGACCCGTAAGCAAAATTTACCAGTCTTGTGAGTTTTAAAGTTTAGGGTGTTTTGCTTGTGTTTTTTTTCCTGGAGCGAGAATCCATAGCTTTCAGCAAATTATCAAAGTTAGTGGACCAAAGCAAAGGTTAGAACTGTTGTTTGAACAATCCCACCAAAGATACCTGTCCACACAGCAGCAGGGTGGGCAACTTCCACCCACTTATTGTATTAATTACCAAGCACTTGTCATCAATCAAGCATCACTTGTCAGAGCAAAGCTGTGTCCAAGCTTGCCAGAGCACAGGAAAGGGCCAGTCTTTTCCCAAATCGAGTGTTGTTGCCATGGTACAACTTATCTCACATTTTCCCCTGGAACTTTCTTGTAATTACTAAGGTTTAAAAAAAAATAAACAACACCATACATATTGATTAACCTGACTTTGAAATCAGAAACCAGCCAACTGACAAGCAACCCTGTCTGTTTTTACATAAATAGTCATTGTTCGACTTTGTCATTGGTTCTCTGTGAACCCCGAACTTATGTATACAATGCCCAAGGCTTGTCTTTAGGCTGCCAAAGCGAGTAATTGAGAACTGACAGTGTTGATTTTTACAATTCTCTGGGTAAATGGTCAGAGACAATAGGATCCTATTATACACCCTGTGGTCTTTCTTATTCTCAATCTGCCATCGGCATCTTATCCACTCAGAGATAAAACAAATCAGATGAAAGTTGAATGCACTGAAAACTTGTTGACTAAAAGCTTATTGTCTTATCTAAGTCAGCTGACATGAATGGAGCCTGTTTAACAGAGGACATATCTACGATGACAAAAGTGAATTTTCACCCAAAATATCATCAGGTGCAGACATCATTACTCACAAGAAGCAGATGCTGGCTTCCAGTAATGTGGTGGAACTGAGGGGAGTTCCGAGGTGAACAGAAGTTACTCTCACAACTCACAAGGGTGTGAACTGAGTCACAGGGAAGCTGAATGGTGTTCCATGGTCACAAGGAACAGCTGCAGATCAGCTTCTTCTGGTAACTTCCTTTCAGCAGCTTGACTTGTCTGGGGTTGTTGCCAGCACACAATCCACATGCAATTTAACAGGATGAGGTGGGGTGTGGGTGGGTGTCATAAAACTTCCTATTGAAGGTCTGTTTCTGGTGGGGTCCTGGGTCTTATAGTCTTATTCATGACATAGACGCATTACATGATCCTGGATTTATATACACAGCTCACTTAGAGGGAAGAAAGGCAATCCAGTCCCCTCAACGCCCCAAAATACAAACGCAGTCCATGCTCCGACGGAAACCACCCAACTTGCCCAAGGGGGGTTGCCACCCCCACCAACCGGTACACGGAGGTATATTAGCAAACACAGTGTTGCTGGGCTCTCAAAGTTTTAGGATAAACTTTTATGTACCTCAGATCATCAGCCTCCTGTGTGTGGAGCCTTCGATGACTTGCTTCCATCATCAAAGCAGACGACAGTGGCGACGGCCGCCGGCGCCCACAATAAGCCACGTCGTGCAGATGCAGCTGGCTCCTCACCTGTTCCCATCCTATCTGAAGGCCGGAGAAATTCTGCAATTTAGCAAGCAAACTTAAGTCATTATTAGAAATGACAGGGAAACCTGATGAAATTGTACTTTCAATTGGAAAACAAAATTGCAATCAGACCAACATGACTTCCTCCTGGTCTGACCATGCTAATGCCGGCCGAGACACGGGCAAATGTATTTAAAAGTCATCATGGAGCATTACCGTGCGATCTCCTTTCACTGGCCCTTATTAATATAAAACTTCAATTTGCATGTAAATGTGGTCAACTTTCATATCATCAAAATACATGAGGCCTGGGAAAGTAATGAATTGAAGTTGGATGCAGCAATTACTGACGTTTATAAAGAATTTTAAAGAGGTCAGCCTAGCCTGGGCTGAGAAAATGAGGAAATCAACAGGGAATATTGTCAATATAGCAGCCGGGGGAGTTGAAGTCAGTCCCAGGTGCTGGGAGCGAGATGATGATTAATAGACAGGGAGCGAGTCGCCTCTCACCCAGAAGGGCTCAGCCGGACCCCGGGCTGGGACACGGCATGAAAGGTTCTTGCCCGGTCCCCTCTCTGCGCCCGGCGGGCGGTCCAGGGGGAGCCAGTAGCGAGTGTTTATGAGCCGGAGCAGCGCGGAGGGTTTAATTGGGCTCCACATCCTTCAGCTCCTTCAGTAGTGGGGACGCAGGTTAACCTTTTCCCACCTCAGACACTGCAGAGCCACGGGGTTTTAATAAGGCAGTCGCCTGACGGCTTGGCTAAACATTGACTTAGTTGCTAAATTGAGTTAAACTGCCTTAGTGTGTTGTAATGGCAATTTATAAGTTGCCTGATTTTTTTTTTTTTAACAGGAAATATTTATCCAGGGCCCCATGTTCTATAAATCCTCGACCACGTGGCATGATTGGGGGATTTTCTTTGTCTATTTGTACAAACAAGTTAACAGGCCACATAATTTTCAACACGCCTGGAAAAATCAATGCAAAGATAGAAATACTGCTCTAATTTTGGAGTGCTTTATTGCACGTTAAGCAGGGTCGGAGCATCTCTTCTGAACGCGCCAGCGACCTTTGGGCAATGTAGCATTACCATCCGGGCCTCTCAAGACTAGGTTTCCAAGGACAGAAATGACAGGGCCTCCTGCAGAAAGGAGGCCGACACAGGGTCCAGGAGGGGTGCTCCGTCTCGGTGGGCACGTGCCAGCTGCAGTCTTTCCATCTGTTCTTTGCTTATCCCACTTGATGTTCCTTCCCTATCATGTGATTTAAGAGGCATCTACAAACCTGTTATAAATGCAGGGCACCTTAGAATTATATAACCTTTATGTAATCAATTTGTGTGCCGTTCCTTTTATTAATTGTGTGGTTCGAGAGCAAGCCCCTGTTTCTGGCCCTCCCAAACCTGGTTTGGTAGCTTCCCAACTGGGCAGACATGGGTCTCTCTTGCACCAAATTCCTTATCTGACATCCAGTTTTTTCAAAGCCCATTTTCTCTATATTTCCTTGTTATTTCTTTTTTGCTGAGACTATAAATAAAAATGGATGCCCAGCCACCCTTAGAGCTGTGCAAACATATTTACATATGTATCATTATCATCAAAACCGAGATTCCAGATAATGTTACCGTCAGTGTTAGAAGCAGGCAAAATATGTCTTCGAATAAAGAGTTCTCATTTGTGACAACCTAATTAGCACCATTTACACCCTCCAACTACCAATAGTAGTTTAAATACTTTCAAGAAAGCTCTTCTCTTCCAGTTAATAAGCAAAGCTCCTATTTCCCCAGAGCTGTGGTAAATGGATGAAGTCAGGGATATTTATTGACCAGAGAAAAGATGAGCCCAATACAGGGAACAACAGCCTTCCAGCCTGGACTGTGGGTACATGTGTCTGTAAGAGTTAGCATTTCCCTAGGACTTTAAAATTGAACATGTGTTTTCCCACACATATTAGTTCACTTATAAGTTATATCTTACTGCATTTTATTTTATTTACTTATTTTTATTGACATATAATTGACACATAACACTATAAGCTTAAGGTGTACAGGATGTTGATTTGATACTTTTATATATTGCAATATGATGGCCACTGTAGCTATAGCTGACTCCTTTATCACATCACATAATTATCACTTTGTTTTTTGGTGAAAACAATTAAGACCTAGTTTCTCAGCAACTTTGAAGTTTATAATACAGCATTGATGACTATAATCACCAGGCTACACAAGAGAACCCCAGGGCTTGTTTATCTACTAGCTTCAAGTTTCTACCCTTAAACAACATCTTATCATTTCCCCCACCTCTCTGCCCCTGGTAACCACCATTCCAGTCTCTGTTTTTAACAGTTTTATTTTTTTTAGATTCCACATATAAAGGAGATCATCATACATTATTTGTCTTTTTATGTCTGACTTAGCGTAATGCCCTCAAGTCTCATCCATGTTGTCGCAATTGGCAGGATTTCCTTCTTTCTCGTGGCTGAATATTTCATATATACAACACATCTTCTTAACAATTTATCTGTTGATGTTCAAGGTTGTTGCTATATCTTGGCTACTGTGAATAATTCTACAATGAACATGAATGTGCAGATATCTTTTAAAGGTACTGTTTTTAATTCCTTTGGATATATACCCAGAAGTGAAATTGCTAGATTCCATTGCTAGATATGTAGTTCAATATTTAATTTTTTGAGGAACCTCCATACTGTTTTCCCTAATGGCTACACCATTCTACAGTCCCACCAACAGTCTTCCCTTATCTCCACACTCTTGCCAACATTTGTTATCTCTTTTTGATAACAGCCTTTCTAACAAGTGTGAGGTGATTATCTCATTGTGGTTTTGATTTGCATTTACCTGATTAGTGATGTTGAGCATCTTTTCATATACCTGGTGGCCACTTGTATGTCTTCTTTGTAAAAATGTATATTCAGGTCTTTTGCCTATTTTTTTTAACCCTCACCTGAGGATATTTTTTCCATTGCTTTTCAGAGAGGGGCGAGGGGTGGAGAGAGAGAGAGAGAGAGGGTGAAACATTGATGTGTCTCACACATCAATTGGATGCCTCCCGAATGCACCCTGACTGGGGCTGGGGATCGAGCCTGCATCTGAGATATGTGCCCTTGACCAGAATAGAACCCAAGACCATTTAGTCCATAGACTCTAACCACTGAGCCAAACCAGCTAGGGCTTTGTCCATTTTTAATTATACTATTTTCCTTTTTGCTATCAAGTGGTATGAATTCTTTACATATTTTGGATATTAAACCTTTACCAGCTATATGGTTTGCAAATATTTTATCCCATTCTTTTGGTTGCCTTTTCACTGTACTGAATGCTTTCTTTGCTGTGCAGCGCTCTTCAGTTTTATGGAGTCCTGCTTATTTACTTTGGCTGTTGCCGCCTGTGTTTTTGGTGTGCTAGCCCAGAAGTCATTGCCAAGACCCATGTCAAGGATCTCTGTCCCTGTTTTCTTCTAGGAGTCTCAAGGTTTCAGGTCTTATATATCTCTGATCAATCTGAATGCATCTTAGTATAAAGAGTTGCCAAGTAATCTGTTTTCTGGCAGGTGGTGCGACTGTAGAGGAGCATCCCCAGTGGACAGGAGGACACAGCAGTGCAAGAGAGAGTAGAGGGCTCGAGGCCCACGGACACGCAGTGCCATAGCAGCCGACCCCAGGCACTGCAGCACCTGCTGAAAAGAGGCTCTGCTTTCTCTTATGTGAGGCTTGGCCCCAGGGGAGGCTGCGAGCACTGAAGGGTCCAGAGAGATGGGACAGGGGGTACTGAGAGACACAAATCCCTGAAGGACCCAGGGACTAGACTCCAGCGACCCTACTCAGAAGCCAATGAATGCACACTCTATTCCTGACCCCGTCCCCTGCCCTCTCCTGTACCGTGAGGGAGAGATTGTATGGTCCCCGGGGTCACCCCCAAGGCCACCCCATGGATGGGACACACCCCTGCCTGACACTTGTCCTTTTTGGCTCCCTCCTGCTATGCCCTGTATGAGTCATAGAGCCCCTTTGGTCCCCTGCTCTGAGATTCAGACATGCTTGTACCTCTCTGCCTTAGCCACTTCCCCAGCTTCCAAGAGTGTGCATGTCCCACTGACGAAGCAAAGGTCCCATGTGGATAAATTTGTACACAGTTGACGCTCAGCAAAGACCACTTAAATGCATTACTGTTCCTTCAAACCTCACTGCTCCTGCCCATTCGAGCCCTACCTAAAATCTGCCAGTCAGGAATTCTCCCATCCCTGGGATAAATTTAATTGGAAGGTGATGATATGTTTCATAAGACATAAACTATGGTAATTGTCTACTTTATATCATATTTGATTTGAATATGTAAAGAACAGCTTTTGCCTTCCTTAAGCTGTGTAATGTTTACTGCCTCCCCCCCCCCCCCACATTGATAACAATACTCTATAATTTGGGACTCACAAAATCATTTTTGTAGCACAGAGGAATTTAAGGTTGATATTAAAGGTACCAGAAGGGAAAAATGAAGGAAGATCCAATCACATCAATTTGGAAGATCATTAGATTTATGTAATTTTTTTATCTTAAAAAACACACCACAAACTCTAATTGTTAATACCATTAATTCAAATAAATCACTCAATCAGCTGTAGGGAAGTAAAAAATCCATTCTGCTTAGAATCATTTCTTACATTTTAAATGCATGCACAGCTGCAAACTTTAAAACATTGCCCGTGCTTATAACACAGTATTTTGCCGTATTTCTTAATAGCATCTCCTTTGCTCCAATACTCCTATGCTACAGAAATCACTTGGTTTGCATGAGCAAAGAAGAAACTAGAATGTTGATACTCCAGCTAGAACACAGCAGCAGAAGAAGGAGCCCCAATCAGATATTTTCTGATATTTCCATTAGGGGCACAACACAAAGTATATCCTGAAAATTGTTTAAAATATCTCCATACTGGCTATGTGTTACCCAGGTCAGCAAATCCGTCCCATGGTCACACCCCTTCCAGCCTGCTGCTTTGAGACCTCCAGGAACTAACCGAGTCTGTGCTCAGCCATTGAAAAGGGGAGTGCAAACTTAAGTCCCGTTTCTTAAAGAATATGCAAATAACCAAAATTTATCCAAAGCCAAGCTGAACTTTGGTATAGCAACCTGTCCATTAGGGTCTTAAGTTGAGGATGAAAAATAACAAATGCCATACATTTTTTTCAGGATTTCATCACTAAAGTCTATATTAATATCCAGTAAGGAATTTTATTTCCCTAATGTGGTCACTAGAAATAATTGTTGAATTTCATGTTAGGTCAACATAGAGCACACTTAAGTAACTGAGTTGTATTATAATCATTATCTTACTGCTTTTCTGTTTTCTTTTCTTCTTCCCTCCTTTTTTTGACAGATTGACATCGGTTTTGGTCCTGTGAGGGGACAACAGTCAGCAGACCTGCCCTGGGTTCTGGCTGTGGAGGAGCAGCCCCCATTCAGCAGCTAGAACAGAAAGCTGGGTTCAGTACTTACTTAAGCCGGGGAGAGACGTGCCCCTCAAACACAGGTGCCCTAGGCAAAGCGGATTGACACCCTCCTAGTGTGGGGCTGGGGTGTGCATATCAACAGAGGCTGCAGGAAGAGCCCATCCAGGGACTGGGCTGGTCCTCCGAGACCAGTTTATTGGCATTAGGCTCGTCCCAGTTGGCTAATATTTAAAAATAAGTGGCAGCTGGTGGCTTGGCTTTTGGGAGCATGTGTACTGGTACCATTTTTTTCTAGATGAGGGACACATAAATAGTACAACTTATTTCACAAACCTTGGCTCTTTCAGGTATATGATAATTATTGCAGTTATCTGCTTTTTGTCAGGACTCATATTTATGTCCAGGTTCTCGGTACACAGTGCAGGAGGAATAAGACTCACCTGAATTAAGCCCACAGGTGAGAAACTCATGACTCAGCGCAGACAGAACTGCTGAGGACACACAGACACAACCGTGCAGGAGACCAAAGCACCCAACCTTGGCTCCTAAAAGTTGACTCCCTGGCCCAGCAGATCAGGCTTCCCAGAAACCTGGTGGCTCTGGCTTCCCCTCCTTGTGTCCACTGGCTCTCCAGCACTTGGAGTGTGTTCAGCAAATAGTGAGTGAGCAAAAGAAGGAAGGAAAGAAGCGAGGCAACCTGAGCTCCTGTCCCATCCGTGCAAATCTGGCTCCTCCTCTGGGGTGCGTGCTGCTCAGCCCCTCTGGGTCACTCACAGGTGCAGGGAAGAGCGGTCCTGCGACCTGACAGGCTCTGAGTCAGCCTTCACTGTTCCCCCTCAACTCATGTTCATGGGCGTGCACCCTGTCTTTCACCCACGTCATTGTGTCGACCAAAGGCTTCCCATTGTTTGGCTTTTACTAGCCTTATAATTCCCTCCTGGAGCACCGAGGGCTCATCATACAGATGCAGGTGCCAGGTTGTCTGGAACCTAGAAGCTTCCCAGCCCATTCCCCTCAGACCAGCGGCCCCGAGGTCCAGCCATCACTCCTTAAATGTTAATGAACGATGAATAGGCAGGCGACTTTCATCTCACCGTTTGATGAGGACACTGGCTCTGGATGGGGGTCAGTTAGGCCATTTAGTTAAAACTTGGTGCTAATGAGACCGGGATAGAGACCTGGGCCCCTTATGGCCAATTAACTCCGAGCAAGGAGAGAAACCCCTTTCCGTGGTCAGAAGCTACCTCTTGGGCACAGTTAGGTATTCCATCAATGTGTGATGCTGACCCTAAAGGGGACCGGAGGGGGGAGGAGGCAGAGTTCAGTTCAGACACCGTCACTGCTCGGAAAAGTGCTGACAGCACGTGGGGGTTGCCTGCAGTTGGGAGGTGTCCCCCTCTTCAGAAATGACAGAAATAAGTCTCCTGAGCTCTAGACAAACAGTTGTTAAGTTCGGTATCTCAGTGGGAAGCAGCTTGCGGATGGTTTCTAAACCTTGGCTTTGCCTTCACCACTTTGCCAGCTACCCACAATATAAACAGGCTTTTGGATAGCATTTGACTTTTTTCCATCCAACATTTAACAGTCTCATCATCTCTTAGGTACTGAAAAAGCCATAAGGCTCTCTGCCTCCAGCGCGCCGACCCAAGCTTAATTTGCCTGGAGATAAGCAGTTGCCCAATTTGTTCTGCATGGCAGCCGGGACAGGAGCAGCAGGGCCGCCCTTCTGGGGACACTCCGGAGATTGGAAAGCCCTCCCTATGTCAGGAATTGACTTGTCCCATATGTGGAGGAGCCTCCTCTGCATTCATTTTATGTGTGAAAATCCAAACCTACAAATGGAAACAATTTTCATTTCACAAAAGCCACCCCAGTGTGGCTTGAATGCACTCTTTCCCCGAGGTACCTGCATTCCTAAACCCTCTGCCTCACCCCCATTTCCAGGAACAGCCCAAGGCCGGACACACACCACCCTGGACTCTTGGTAAAATATGAAGCTTTTCATAAATATTTTGAATGAGTTAACCAACAGATGATCTGCTCATTTCCTTTGCTTAAGTCTATAAAATTACGGAAGATGAAAAGTAATTATCACAGGTTGCTGTCCTGTCCCCATCTGTGTCCCCTCTACAGCATCACAGTTAACATCCTCTGGCACCTGTCTCTTCTCCCCAGGATCTTCACAGGAATTCCTAAGAGGGACCAAGCAAGAGCTCCTCTGAGAAAGAGACCATGTTTCTTTTTCCCTTGTTGCTCACACGTTTTCCCCCTGAAGGAACCGCTGTGCACTTATCCTGTCCTAATACGCTGACAGGTGACTGTGTCTGTGTCCCTCTGGAATGGAACTTCAGGCCCAAAGTTTCTGAAGGGAAGTAGGAGGCAACTGATCTCGGGCCAAGTATTTATCCTTCGTGAAATGAGGCAAGCAATTATGGAATTAGCTAGGAAGGGAATTTAGTTTTATAATAAAATTGCTCAAGTTGCAGATCAGATTAATTATGAATAATTAAGCTCAGGATTTGCCATTTCCTTAGTGCGGTGAGTGAGAGCAGAGCAGAGCCGCCCCTCGGCTTCTGGAGGTGATGTCCCCTGATCCCGCGTGCCCTCCTCCCTCCATGGGGGTCACCAGCAGCAGCATAAAATAGACGGGTCTTACGTCAGCACCGAAGGATTAGGCTGTATGTACAGTAAATATTTACTGAATGAATAAGTAAAGTGTTTTTAAGTTACATAAATATTACTTCAAACCCTCTTTATTATTTCATGCCAGTTATTCAAAATAAAGTATTTGACATTTGTCCAAAAAATTTCAAAGCACAGCTTTTTCTAAAGGATGAGACACAAACGTGTCTACACCGATTCTGGAGATGAGCATTAATCCGAGTCTCAGCACTCAGGTGTAAGGAGCATTAAACGATAGCAGCAGGGTCTCTCACAAATGGGGATACTTAAAATCATTTTCTTTGAGCTTTCACTAAATATCCAACAAGTAAGAGCTCACATTCTGCTTTTTTTTTAATTAAGAGTCACAGGAATTCTTAACAAACAAGAGCTTGTTGATTACATTTTAATTCAGCTCATAATAGCCACCTATGTAATCCCACTTCAATTTCTCCATCAATCCCCTTCTCTGGGGACAACTGCGCACAGGAAGAGGAAAGAGGTGACCTTTTCCATCCGTGCGTGTGCTGTAAGCAAGAGGTCCCATGGCCGACGTCAGGGACAGCTCATCCGCCGCCGACCTGATGAAGCGCCGCCCGGCAGCTCTGGAAGGCCGCGCCGGCACACTAATATGTTTGCTGAACTGATCAATAAGAAGATTGATAAGTCTTCCACCTGGTTAAGTTAGTCTTCTTATTGATCAGCCGAGCAAACATATTGCTTTTCCTGGGCAGCCTTCTCCTGCAGAGCCTCTCTCCCACCTCGACGCCCTGGTTGTCTGGCGCTATCAAGAAGAGAAATAGAACAACATTTTCTACATTAAATGCTTCCATTACATCAGGATCATCTTTGCCAGCAACAAATATCTCCTCGAGCCGAGGATTGATAGCCGGAGGTGCCTGACTAATTTTTCTGTGGGTGTTAGAATATTGATAATGATCTGGGCCATTCTTTGCTCACACTTAGCATGTAGATCTTAAATTAATAATAGTTATAAATGGGAGGTGGTAAGTGCCTCTGCAATTACAGCGCCCACAGCAGAGATGTTATAAAATAAGACTACAAGCAGGGCTAAACCAAGGCGTGTGCACAGCCAATTCCTGCTTTATTCTTTTTTTCTTATTAAGGAAGGATGAATAGCTGGGCAGAGGGAAAGGACCTTATAGGCTGCAGAGGAGCCAGCCCAGGTGAGGGGCAGGAAAGCAAGGAACTCAGCAGGAATACTTCTTCTGGGAGCACGATGCAGCTCAGGGGACAGATGGCTGTTGCAGCGTCCAATCTGCTGGGGGGGATTTGGGGTAAATCATTTTCACCTCCCATCACCTGGCAAGTCTCTCTGTGACCTTGGTCAATGACAGTGACCCATGCTTCAGGATATTTTGAGAATAAAAAACTGTGTTTCCAAAAGGTTTCCACAGAAAGGAAAGCTGAGGTTGAAAGCACAAAGCTTTGTTCTCAGGTGGGAGAAGAGCCAAGGCGGGGGCACGGTCAGACCCCAGACATGGCAGGTCACCTGTCAGCCTAGGCATGATGGGAGGGGCATACAGGCAGGTGTCTGGAGGTCTCCTCAGAAACCCGAGGAAGTGCTAGGCATAGAGCCTTCTTGAAGAGAAATCTCAAAGCTTTGAAGAACATGTGGTGTGATGTGAAGTCCGAATGTGCTGTTCCAACTAGAGAAATGACGCATGGTCAGAGAGCAGCAGGAGTGACACGGGGCTGCAATGGACCAGCCACCAGTCCAGGGCAGCCCAAATGGAGGAGGGACACTAACCAGCCAACTGTGTCTGCTGGGTACATGTGCGAGTCAAAGGGAACAGCATGACTTTTGGTAAATGGACCACATGTTGGCAAAAATTATCACGTTTCATGTATAGAGAAGACTATTCTCTAAAGGGGAATTAGGTCAACTTCACAGGTGAGGTTGAGGAAGGCATCCATCAGAAGGGGGCTAAGCCCGGTCAGGAGGATGCTGGAGGGGGGTCAGGAGCCGATGGAGGAAGGTGCAGAGGCTTCCACTGGGTGCTGCTCACAGCTGCTCTGAGGAGTGACACGGATGCGCATGTTCATTCCAAATTGTGGACAAGTACCTGCCTCAGTTTTAGGACATGTTAGCCAGGGACTGCTGCCAAAGGACCCCCACCCCCCATCACCTACGGTAAAAATTCACCTCTCTGAACACCCAAACGAATAAGGCTGTCACATCCCAGCACATTCTGGGCAAGCCCTCCACAGGGCATTCAAGTGCGGGGATGGGGGGCACTGGCTCAAATACAGAATTTGACAGATTTTTAATCCTCGGGAAAATGCTCAGTCAGCAAGAGGCAGTCAATTCTGAACCTACCTCTTCCACCAACCTTCCTTGACTCCTCCATCTCGGATTTTCCCTCCCAATTGGGTTAGTTCTCTTATTTATGTCTCCCAGGAAGCTGGCTTTGTTTTGCATGACCCTAGTGGAACCTAGGCTGTGTTACCTACAAATGTTTGCTATGGGTCACTTAGCAATCTCTGAGCATCTTGATAAGTGTCTTTTTAATCTTTCTGGTCCCCAAAGTTTTCTCAGCACACATCATAGCGGTCAGTAAATATTTGCTGAATGATGTTTGAGCAAAGGCAGGCCAGGCTCAGCCCTGAAACTTCCCACTTTCCTTCCAGGCTTCCAGATCTGCTTTCCTGGAATCTAATATTCATGTATCAATATGGATAGCTGTTTTTGTAAAGGTTGCTGTGGCTCAGAGCTGCCTTTCATGTTTCATGCCAGCACACGCTCCCCAGTTTGTCACTACTATGCACACCATCTCCCCACACACTGCAGGGGCTAAAGACCAGAGGGCAGTCTTACTCAAGGCTCCCAGACATCGATGGGCAAATTGGAGGGAGAGCTTGACTCCCAGTACCATGCCTAGTGTGAAAGGCTGAAGAGAACCAAAGGTGTTACTTGAGACTGCAGGCTCCAGGCAGCCCCTCTGTGGTCAGAGTCTAGAGCATGGGGAACTAAACCAGCATGTCCATATTGAGGAGCATTCCAGACTGGCACAGCTCTGGCTTGTGCACAGGCTCTGTTTCAAGTGAGTAAGGCTTCATGCTATGTTGAAATCTCTCAGTGCCTAAGACCATGTCCTTAACATTCAAATGTGGGAGGAGTGAAGTCCTGGGCATCTGAGAAAACCAAGAGATGTTTGCTTAGCTCCGGGTTGTTCTTTCTAAGTGATGCATACAGATTTCTTTCAGCAGTAAAAGGGCTTCCGGTTATCCATGAGGCTGGAGGCTAAAGGCAGTGGTTTGGGGACAGAGGTGGTGGGAATGTTATTTACAGTGGGAAGAATTGGGCTGCACGGGGCCATGGTCGGGGACGGAGCTCTGCCAGCTTTCAAGTTCCAGATAATTCCATTCCACATCCCCCAGCCTGTGTGCAGGGGTCATTTCCTCACCCCAGATCTGAACAAGGACGGCTCTTCGAACACGTTCTCTGCCTCCTGTGTCGGATTAAAAGGGAGGCAGCATCAATGAGCAGGAAGACGGGAGGCACGGGCCCGCGTGGGTCTGAGCCGCCGGCTCCGTGGGAGGACCTGCCGAGCCCTGCGGAGAGCCTGCGCCGTCCCTCCCCGACTGTCTCTAAAGACCCGGGAGGCTTCTGCACTCGGGGAAACGTGCCCCAGCAAAGCGGAGCAGAGTGAGTTATTTAAAACCCATTCTGACGATAGATCCCCGATTTCTTGCAACTGTTTTTGAGTGACAGGCAGGTCCCTCTGTTCCTTTTATTTCTGCAAGTTAACTGAGGTTTTTGCACTTTTTGCTGAAAAGAAAGAATTTCCTGTCCTCGGCACTCTGGGAAATCTCTCTGCACAACATTTGCAACCGGGAGCTTGAGCATTATAGTCCTTTTTACTTGTCTTTGGTGGAATATCAATACTTTATTCTGAATCTGAGATATTCCTGGTGGACCAAAAGTGGAGGAAAAAACTTAAAGGAAGAAAAAAACCCGTCTACTGTCAAGAGAAAAAGAATTCTGAATCTTTCCAGGGCAAATGTTGGATGTGATCCTCTTATTTCACCTTTGGATAAATTCTCACTTCAAGCAAGACTGTTTTCCTTTGAAACTGCTGTTATGCAGACACATACCAAAATCACTCAAAAGGAATGTTTTGCATGGGAATAATGTGATGTATTTAATGTATTCTAACAGCCGTCAACATGCTGGACTCGAAATTTCTTTCATTTCTGTATGTTCTTCTTTCTATACATTGGCGTTGGACACCTGTCTTTAATTAGCACCTAGTCTTAGATCAGCAGTTCTCTATCGGAGAGGACTTTGCCAACCCCCCATGGGGACATGCGACAATGTCTAGAGACCTTTTGGTTTGTCACACTCAGGAGAGAAAGGTGCTTCTGGCATCTAGTGGGTAGAGGCCCGAGATGCTGTGAAACTAGACAATGAACAGGACAATCACCCAAAACAATGAATTACGGGCCCTGAATGTCAATAGTGCCAAGGGTGAGAAGTCTCCCCTTGGGTAAGAAGGGCACAACTGCCAGACAGCTCACCAAACCACTCCATCTGATACCAAATACAGTTTCTAGGTTAACACATGTAATTTTGGAATATAGGATAAATGTCATGTGTCTGCAGACCACACACCATATTTTCTAATTTATTTGCCCAAATGACAGCTGCTCAGTGTCCACTGTTTTTGAGAAGTGTTCCGGAGAGGCATCCAGAGTGGATGAGACGAACACACTCCACAACCCCTAAGCAAACAGACTGTGATCCCTGCGGAGGAACACATAGGGAAGAGCCCGGATAGCCCTAGAAAGTTTAAATTAAAAACCAAGCGGGAGACGGGGTAGGTAGCTCAAGTGGGACACAGAGGGCTGCGAAATTCACCACAAGCAAACCTGACAGAAGACAGTCACCCACACCGTCACCAGAACAAAGGCAATGGGTTGTAGAGTCAGGAATGCTGCTACTGAGATTAGAACAGAAAGGGATTTCACTCTGAATGATCCAAATGTAAAGAGACTGTGTAGAGAAAAAATAACCACACATACTGAAGAAATAGAAAACGTGCCCAAGAGGAATTTGGACTATTATTAAGGCTAAGAGTGAGGAAAAACACAAAAGTTTAACTTCATTCTATTTTGCCTTCCAGTCTAGAGCAAGTGATGGGAGAAAACACAGATGTCAGTGCACTTGGTTTGAATCTGCTGGAATTATACCTCCATGTAAAGCCTGCTTCCCCTGGGAGAGGTGAACCAAATATCATGTCTTCGGGCTCACAGAGGAATCTATCATCTATGTGATATATAAACATATCTATCTATTTTATAGAAGTGGGTCTGTTAACCCAAGGCTGGTGAGTTCATATACAACATAAGCAAACAAATTCCGCTTGCTGCAAACGCAGGCATTGTGTGAACAAAGCGCACAGCATTTTCCCAGAGCATGCTTGGGGGCAAGGTTGGAGTGTTGGCAGTTGAAGATCTTCCACGGTTCTGTTTCCTCTCCACCTCTGCAACAAAAGACAGACCCCGAATAGATACAGCGCAAACACAGGTCCTTAGCAGAGCATGGGCTCATCCTGCTGTTGCAGCTGTAAACGGCGGAGATTTTTATCACCATTTTGCTATTTGCCTGAGAAGGTTAAGTCAGGACTCTCCAGAAGGAGAAACTGGAGGAGCTTTGTGTGGACTTGGCCCCTGAGGTACAGTGATTAGTGTGTCCGTGTGTGTCCTCAGCCCTGAACACAAAAGGCATGGTGATCGGCTGTTCACAGAATGAAAAGGGGAATATATTTCTCTGTATATGGGGGCTGGGTGCGTGGGTGGCAGATGTCCTGGGACTACGTGTGGAGAAGTCCTGTGGGAAGGGTGCCCAGGATGGTGGGATTGATGGTGAGAACATAGGGGGGCAGAGATAGAAGAACAGGAATTCCAAGCTAAAGTAGGAAAACTGAAGCAGATCATGCAGGAAAAAAAGTTCAGAAGTTCTGGAAAATGTATACGGTCCTGAGGAACTGAAAATGTATACGGTTCCTGGACAGAAATAATAAGGAGGTCAGCTTGTGGTCATTTGGGATCTTAAAATGAAACATTTGGCACACTAAGCTGAGAAGTCATTATTTTATCCTGTGTGCACTGGGAGCTAAAGGGATGGAGTCCACAGTCCAATGTGCACTCTAAAAAGTGAACTTCGGTGATATTTTTCCACCCAAATCTGTCTGAAGGAGGAGAGGCCATGGGCTCTGAAGGAGCATCTGTAGAACTTTCTCTGTGTGAGAGGACTCAAGAGGTCCTGAGGAAAGAGCATGCCAACACTGGAACCAAAGCAAAACACAAAAAACAAAGCAGAAAAAAAATTACCAATTGTTGGTATAATTGTCTGTGTTTGGGCTCTGACAAAGGCAAATACAAAGATGGTAACTAAAGGGACAGCAATACCATTCAGTTAAGATTAAGAATATAGGAGGGAGCAGCAGTCAAGGGGTGGAGAAGGGGAGAGGATGGCATGCTTGCTGTGGAAAATGTTAACTGTTGATTGCTATTGAGCAATTTAGATAGAGGTGAGCAACAAACAGCTGGGAAGTGGCACCTTGATATTAGGAAAGCTCAGGGCTCCAGCAGTCCCCACTCATGTGCTATATGCACAGCACTCCTGAGTCCTGGATGGCCCTGGGAAAAGGCCACTATTAGCAGTTTCAATGAGCTTGCAAATCAATGCAAAGTAGCCACTTGAGTTCCAAAAAACACCTCCTACTTTTGCTTGACTGATGAAGAGCAATAGCATAAAACATCTGCAGACCTCATGCCTCTGCCAGAATTGTCTGGATTACTGTCTCAATCTTCCACTTCATGTTAGCTGAACATACACAACCACAAAATTAGCTTTAAGACGGAGGTGGAAGTTCCTGACCTGTTCTGACATACCCTGACCTCACAGCTATGAAAGGTTACTGTTCCAGTGTCTGCCCAGGCAGGTGAGCATAGGCCTTGGCTAGTGTCACCTATGGGAACTCAAGCTTTTCAGAAAATATCTTCTCAAGTGTGCTAGTTTCCATCAGCTCATTCCTATCACCTCCCTCTCTTTCATGTGTATCTCTTGGGCGTCTTTCCCTGAATGTCTTCCAAGAAGCATTAACTGAAACTTCTGGATTAAAAAAAAAATGATACATGCTGTTCTAGGGGCAGAACAGTTGCCCTGCATCTTCCCCTGACCCCAGCTCCATGGACCTGTTGAGTCAGGAGCCTTCCTCTGTGTTCCCTCAACACCTGCTGCTTACTTCTGCCTGGCTGTCCTCATAGCAATAGTTTCCTCCCATCTGTCCTCTGTGAAGTATGAGATTGTGGAGACGGGGAACACTGCCTCAGTACACTTTGTTTCCCCAGAAAGCAAGGCTCAGTAAATGCATTAAGGTGTACTTCTTTCATTTAACAAGGCCCCTTCCCTTTGCTCTTACTCCTCAGGCACCAGCACACATTCAGGGATCACAGGCAAAGAGCTCACAAAAATGCAGCCCCTCTTATCTTCATGTAAGAAGAAGGTCCCAAATTCCCAGAGACCTCCCGTGTGTCACCTCCAAGGGAACCCAGGGCTCTGCAAACCAGAGATTGAATGCCCTGACCTAAGGTACATTTATTTTATATATAAGAAATGAGGCCCACTAGATGTCAGTTATGTTCTCTGTACATCTAAGTCTCTGAGCTATTACTCTTTTCATGCCATAGTAAATATGTGCACTGTATAGATGCATATGACAAGTCTTCAGTTAGTTTCATTCACTGACAACTGCCTGTCCTGTAGAGAATGTGACTCACAGAACTTTCTATCTATCGTACGTCTTGGCTGCATCACAGCGAACGTATTATACTATTGACTGGCACCAACTAATAAACAGCATTACAGAAATAATGCAGTCATAACAAATGAGATTGGAGTCAAACCAAGAGACTCTGGAAATGAATACTTCAGTAATTATGACCCTATCTGTAAATATAATGGACAAGGTAGAGAAGTGATTTCTAATTTGTGGTATTGCTATGATTTACACATAGGACCGCAAGCAATAAATCTAAGGAAATTATGTAAACTATGAAGTCTTGCTTACAATATGCTGTTAGTTTTACATTAAAATGTTATAAAAATGAATTGTGTAACTTTCCAGGAGGGAAGAAAAAAAGAAATAATAGGTGAAACATGGCAAGGATCTTAGTGAATTATACATCCGTAATGGGGTTGGAAAAGTAGTGCTTGTGCAAATAAAACATCATTCATTGTTCTCTTTACATTTCCAACTAAATAAAATTGGAGTTATTGCTTGTCCCCTAGAGGAACCAAACTCAAACATCTTCTGCTGATGTCACAGGTTGGTTGGCCTCCCAGATCTACACTCAGTACATGGCTGATGTTTGGAAGGTTAATGTCTGATGCATGAATAAATACTTGTCACCCAGCTCCACCAAATGGCCTTGGCTTCCTGCTGATACATTAATTTTAAGAAGACACTAGAGCTCTTGGGTGATGAAGAACATAACAGATCAGGGTCAGCAAGGTTGTAACCATCCTCAACAAGAGTACTCATTGAGGACAAAGAGGCTGAGAGCTATTATAGAATGAGGGGAGAGTATGGGTTGGCTCACACCTGCCAAAATCTAGGTAATGTAATTTAGATGGTCCACTAGGGCCAAGATAAAGCTGGACAGTCTCCTAAGGCTCCTCTGAACCATAAATCCATTTAATAATCTCTAGCTAAGTTCATATTGTCTTACTCAAGCCTATCATTCCAAATGTGACATGTGCAGGTAGCTCTCAGTCTACAGACCTCGCTCTTTCCATGCATCCAGCTTCGGGTCTGTCTGTCCACCAAGCATCTCTAGCTGGGTGCTCCATGGCACCTCCAACACAGTATCTCTCCTTTCACTTTGCAGAAAGCAGCTGTGTTCCTGAACCTCCTGTCTCTGTTCACATTTCATCATCTTCCCAGCCATTTGCTTTGCCTTTTTTTTTGTTTGTTTTAGAGAGAGAGCGGGAGAGGAAGAGAGAGAAACATAGATATGAGAGAAACAGCTATCAGTTGCCTCCCATAGTAACCCCGACCAAGAACTGAACCAGCAACCTGGGTATGTGCCCTGACTGGGAATCAAACGGCGACTTTTTGGTGCACAGGAAAATGCTCAACCAACTGAGCCACACCGGCCAACGCGGCTTTGCCTCTTACCATTGACATTTCCACACTCAAACCAATTAACTTATTAGTCTTTCAAAATGATTGTACCCAAGCTAAATTTCAGGTACCTCTTACCTGGAAGTCACGAAAGCCTCCTCATTGATCTCAGCTATCGCAGCATCTTCCACTATAATCCATCCTAAGCAGATGCCAATGGGCCATGTCTGGGATGCAATTAACACGAGTAAACTCTACAACATTTCCTCGGAGCTAAGAGCAAGTTGGTCTGGTTATTACAGATAGGAACCTTTTGTTCCCTATGGCTTCTATCCATAAGCCAACCGCCCTCTTTTCCTCCGATTCAGAAGTTCATGGCAGCACTGGAAGAAAACCAGCCCGTTGTTCTTAGGCAAACATTGAAGGAATTCATCCCCAAAAGACATAACATAAAATAAATATTAAAAAATACAAAAGGAAAGAAAAAGTTCTTTCAGCTAAAGAAAAATTATTTTAGATGGAAACATTGTACTACAGAAGGAACAAAGTGAGCTGGAAAGCACAAATGTGGGGTAAATATAAAACCATGTTTAGTGTTTTATGCAGAATTAATATTTTGTGGGTGGTTGATATACATATATATGATGAGTAGAAAAGAGGAGGGCATAACTAAATGATGTTAAATGGCTGAAAGTTTCTCATATTGTTCAGGATGTTATAAAAGCATGGGATGCATGCTGAAGCTTCTAGGGCAACGTCTAAAAAAGTAATATAAGACTGTGCAACTCAGCAGCTAATGAGGAGAATAAATGAAACAAAAGTATTTGGTTTATCCAAGAGGAGAAATAAAGGGAGGGACAAACAGTCAAATTAGAAAACAAATAATGAGATAACAGATTTAAGTCCAATGATATCAATGGTTAATTTTAATATAAATGAACCAAACCCAAATATAAATGAGCATTCAAAGGAAAAAAATGGTCATTCTGAATAAAAAGAAATAAGATGCAGATATATGTGTTTTTTAAAAATGCAGTCTAAATTAAGAGCATAGTTACGCTCACATTGAAAAGTGGGGGAAGATATATGTTAAGTAAAATGAATAGATGCAGCGTCACTAAAAAGAGACAAAGGAGGTTTTACAAACCCAGTTACTAGAGACCAATAAACACATTTCCAGGTGATAACAGATCAGGCCAGCAGGAGACACACAATCTTACATTTCCACTTTACTGAAAGCATACCTTTGAATTTTTTAATACAAAAAGTGATAGAATTAAAAGGAGGAAAAGACAAACACGCTGTTTTGATTGGGGATCTTAACACTCTTTCCTCATTACTTGATACAACAATGAAACATAGAAAAATCAGTACAAAGGAGATTTGAGTAACAGAATAAAACAACTTGCCCCAACACATGTGCAGTCTAAGCATAGCAACTACAGGGGAAATGTTCTGTTTAAATACCCGCAGAAGGTTTTCCAAAACAGATCATGTTCCAGCCACAAAGCAAGGGTCAACAAGTTTCAAAGAATTAAAAGCATATCCTTATGCTGTTTGAAACAGTAAGAATAAACTAGAAATCAGCAACTAAATTTAACAAAGAAGTTCATGACTATTTAGAAATTAAGCAACAATTTTCTAAATAATGTATGGGTCAAAGAAGAAATCATGATGAAAAACTAAAGCAGTTTGAATTGAGATTTAAATGTATAACATTATTAAAACTTTTTGGATATGAAGTTTATAGCCTCATATGCATATATGAGAAAAGAAGAAATGTATAAAATTAATGGTGTACGTTACCAACTAAACAATCTAAAATAATATCAATAACTAAATGAAAGATACAAACAAATGTGAAGAAAATAAAAAACAGTCATACAATAGAAAAAAAATCAACAAAACTTAAATGTGACTCTTTGAAAAGATTAATAAAAACCATAACAATATAGATCTTTTAAAAAAAGAAATCACATTAGCAGGATAAGGAATGGAAAAAAATGTCATGATAAATCCCTTAGATACTTGAAACACAGTAACAAAAGGATACTATGAACTAATTTATACCAATAAGTTTTATAGTTTAGAGGAAATAAACAAATTTACCAAAATAAAAATTAAAAAATAGAAAAATAAATTAGTCCTACATTTATTTTTTTAATTGACTACATAATTATAAAATCACGATAGAAAATTATTTAGGCCCAGATGTCTTCACTGCTGAATTCTTTCACTTATTTCAGAAGGAAATAAAATCTCATTTATATAAACTCTTTCAGGAAATAAAGAAGGCGGAAACATTTTGCTGTCTGTTTTATGAGGCCAGCATAAGCCTGACACTAAAACTTGTCAAAGATTCTACAGGAAAACAAGCAAACAAAAAGAAAACTAGTGGCCAGTATTTCTCATGAATATAGACATAATAATGGTAAGTAAAATAAAAGTAAATTGAATTCAATGATGTGTAAAATGAATAATATATCATGACCTAGTGAAGTCTGCTTCAAGAATGCAAGGTTGGTTTAACACTAGAACGTCAAACAATGTAACCTGTCTTGTTAGCAAGAAGATGAAAACAAAAACATAAAATCAACTGAATATGTGCAAAAAGCTATTTGACAAAATTCAACACCCATTCACAATAAAAATAAAATAAAAACATTTCGCCAAACTCGGAATACAATGGAAAGTCCTCAATATGATAAAAAGAATCTATAAAACATGAACAGGTAACATAATTCCTAATGCTAAGTTATTAAACACTTTTTCTCTCTAATTAGGAAAAACAGCAAGAATGTCCTCCATCACATTTATATTCAACATTATAATAGAGATCAAAACCAGATCAATGATAAAATAAAATAAAATAATAAAATGTATAAA
Source organism: Miniopterus schreibersii (assembly GCF_964146895.1). Lineage (NCBI taxonomy): Eukaryota > Metazoa > Chordata > Mammalia > Chiroptera > Miniopteridae > Miniopterus > Miniopterus schreibersii. The sequence continues at coordinate 78,726,053 of NC_138103.1, forward strand.
GATGAGAGAAAGAAAAAAGTAAAATTATCCTTTTTGTAGATGGGTTGATTACACGTATAAAAACTACAAAGGAATCTACAAATGAACTATTGAAATTTGTAGGTGAATTTTAGCAGGGTTGTTGGATAAAGGTACATACACAAAACTCAACTAGCAGCAAACAATTGGAACTTAAAATAAGACTATAATATGAACAAAATAATCAAACATTTAGGAATAAACCTAACAAAATATGTGGAAGACTTCCATATGTATTACTATCAAACATTGATGAGAAGTTAAAGAACAATTAAATACGTGGAGAGATATACCATGATCTTGGACTGGAAGTCTCAGCTGTATGCAGATGTCAGTTCTCCCTAAGCTGATTAAATTTAATACAGGCAATGCAATTATAATCAAAATCTCAGCACACCCTCTGATCTCACCCCACATCTACCCAACTGGCTGAATTTTAGAGTTCAGCAAACAAAAGCAGAGAAAGGGTGGATGAAGGTGACTTCAGGAAACTTGCACTTTCAACAATGAAAACCAAGCAGTTGATGCAAAAAAAAAAATGCAAAAGCTAACTACCTTATTTTCTTCTCTTTTTAAATTGTAGTAGAACACTACAATAACAAAACACATCTTTTGACTCAGCTATCCTCCCAGTTCATCTTTTCACAACCTCCTTTTCAGTTGGAGAGATTCTGCTTTCAGCTGTGGCTCTATCACTGATGCCATGGGACCCAGGGGACACAGAGATGCCTGAAGGGTCATCACCAAGCACATCACACAAGCCTATGGGACCTTCCACAATGCTGTATTCCAAGCTTGATTTATCTGTGTCACACATATGAGTGGCACACACCTATAAGAAATATTCTACTGTGAATTTAAACATGCTCAATGTCGTTTCCTCATTGCTATTTGTTATTGACAGTTCCAGCTCCTCTGAAAAATTCACTCATGTTTCCATCATTTTTCTTGCCTATTGCTTTATTTTAACACCACCAGAAAGTAAATACAGCTCTCCTTCAGTCCACCACAGCTCACGCACTCAGGACTTGGGCTTGCAGAAGTGCAAACATAGGCCCTTACGTGGGTATTAAGTGGAAATTTAGATCTGACCAGTTCCTTACAATTTTCAGTATGTTTGGGGGATAGATTTTTTTAATTAGAAAATCTTTCTACAAAATTATTTTATTTTTCAATAATTCTTATTTTTGTCAACTACTAGAAACATCGGTTCCTTTACTTCATAGGGAAAACGAATAAATGAAACAAACAAAAAACACACACAGATCAACATAACTGGAAACAGAATACAAATTGTTTTTGTCTTAAACACCATGTGCCCGAAATGGCGATTTATTTTGAGCACTTTGGAAAGGACCTGTGCAGCTTTCAAGTGTACTTCTAATAAAGTTGACTTATTTTTTTTCTCTTTAACCTTATTTCATTGTCATTTTGACTGTGCAAAATAGCCCCAGGGTTAAATATTTTATGCAATTCCTCTAAAATGTTCATATAATAAAGAATTAAATTAATTAGCAATTCCAAGTGATTTATTACTCCTAAGAATGGTTTCATGCTCTAAAGTACTATGCTCTCTTTTAAAAATGAAAAACAAATAGCCTGTGTCAATTGTCACAGACTCTTATTTTATATTGTCTTATGTGACTGCCGATATAATTTTTTAAACCCACAAAAATTTGACTCATAATAAACATGACCTGCAATCAAGGTCTTTTTATGGCTTCAGATCTTAGGACTAACAATGACTTCCTTGATTTTTTTGGAAAATATCTTTAATATGCGGTAGATATAAGAATGGCTAATGGGCACTTTGTTTAGAACAGTCTATTTCTGTCTATCATTCAGTTTATTTCCCAAAGAAGTTTTTGTTATGACTTAAATCCTTCCCTTGGAAATCTCAAAATCACTTAGCAAGATAAAAGTGTTAAAAAAAACAAAAAACAATCTACAGAGATACTAGCATGAAGCAGGAGCTGCCATCCCAGAGGAACTGTCTTGAAAATCTTGCTCCTCAAACCTTTGGAATGTTAAAACTGGGCAAAGTAACTTTTGGACTGGGCCTAGGGCAACATTTTCTTTCAAAGAACTACTTGCAAAGATAACAGGAAAGCAGTTATTATGACTACTGGACTGAAAAATAAAAACATTGCTTAGAATTAGCATCACAATGTTACTTTTTCTGCAGAAGAAATGTCTTTCTTCTAATGATGTAAATGGTCCCCTTTCCTTTCTCATAAATGCCCCTTGCCTTTGTCTCCTAATCAGAACACTAGTTGGGTTTTGGCCTGAATTAGTGCTTCCCACTTGGCTATTTTGTTCTGTTTTGGTCTCAAATAAATGCTTGTGGCCTCTCAGTTTGGCCTTTATTTTCAGGTTAACACTGTTGCATGTACTTACTATGTGCTCATGATCTTAACATCCAAATAGCACAGGTAGCCTTCAAATATTTTATCCTGAGCTTCGATACATGCGTATTTTTGTGACAGTAAAGGCACACCCCCAGCTCCACTTTCCCTGTAACAGATAAAAAATGTACCAACAGACATTCACATGGGCTTTTGTACCCGCACACGTTTGACTTCTACTTTCTTTCCTAATTATTGAGTGTGCTTATGCATAAAGTTTTCTACAAAGCCAGGTTGTCAACCTTTAACATTTCTGGACAATAATGTGAAGGTTGTGTCTGTGAAAACCAATGGTTGTCTGGTGTCATGCTCCTGGGAACCACAGTTGGTAATTGCATGTGTGCGCGCCAATGTGTGTGCCTGAACGTGTGCATGTGTGCGAGCAAACAGTCTGCTGTGACTCAGAGTAAAACCAGATCGCTCTTTTCCGGTCACCAGGTCACTTGACCACGTCCTGCCCTGGTCATTCCCACCCGCTTTAATGCTCACAACAGCGATGGTGGGTCCCGTGGCTCCTCGGAGGCACATTCTCCTTTCCCACTGCACACCACTCCTCTTCCAAAAAGGTGCAAGGCTTTATGCAAGTGGAGCTGCCTAAAATGGCACCGACACTGGACGTCTAGATCACCCTGTCGCACAAGGGCCTGTTCTCATAGAAATCGCTTGGGGAATGCATTCGTTTGGGATAGAGCAGTTCCTTCTCTTACCACCTACGAGGTGTGAAAACAATCCCTGCCTCTGTGAGCATCAGACTTCTCACCTGTAAAATGGGAATAATTATGCCAACCACACGCTTGTTTCCAAATTAGAGGTGGCTGTGCCTGTAAAGCGGACGGTGCACACCCTAACCAGAGTGGGCATGTGTGCTGAGCTACTGCTTCCTCTCTTGCAGCTGCTTTTGCTAAAGCAGCAGCTATTCCTCAAAGTGAGCTCTGAAATAGAGTCTAACAAATTCCCGTGGGCGAAGCCTCAGTGCCCTGGAAGAGGGCTGACGCTTCTCGCATGCTGTCTTGTGGGAATAACCTATCCCTACACGGCCGCTGTTCTCACTCACTCTTCGAGTTCCAGCCACCCCCGTGAGGGGGAGGTGGTCCCATGCATTTCCACACATCCCACGTGTTTTTCACCTGAACACAGTCCTCTTGTCAAATGCCCCCATCCTATCCAAGCCGTACAAATAAAACCCGATTGTCACCAGGTCCCCCGGGAGCTCCTCCTCTCTGCCTCCTTTATTTCACTGGGAGCGTCTTTGCCCAAATTTTGAACACTTGGTACCATCTGTGCTTCTTTTCCTTTCTAAGTCCAGACTTCAAGGGTCCCTCAGATAATCATTAATCTCACCAGTTAAACATTTCCCTGCGCTCCCCGCGCTGTTGGCCGCATCTCCACTCCAGGCACCCTGCAGCGGATGCTCGACGTCCTGCACAGTCTTCTGTCTTTAGTCTCACTCTTCTCAAACCCTTCACCTTCTTGTACAGCACAGTTTGCCAGAGAAAATCATTTCATCTCGGCTCTGCCCCGACTGAGGGCCTGGCTGGCACCTGTCATTCGCAAGGACCCCATTCCTCACTCTCCGGGTCACACTCTCACGACTGAACCTCATCTCCTGCTGCGATGGCCCTTCGGTCAGCCATGCCCTTCCCGTTTCTTACAGGACGTCGCACCCTAACCCCCAGAGCTTTGTGTAAATTGGTCCTCATGTCTCAATGCTGTTCCTATGTAGCCAAGTCCATTCTTAGCTAGAAATTTACCATTAGGCAGCAAAATGAATCAGTTTAATCAGAATTTGAATAAATTCAATAAGAAAAATGTCTACAAGAGCACAACCTCCCAGTTTCAGATAGCTGATGCCAATGAGCCAGTGGATGGATATTAGTCAAGAAAGGGCCACAGCAAGTTTGTGGGGCAGGGGTGGGGGACCCAAGCCTGCACAGTCCTATACGGTGGAAAGATTCTACCAAAGCTCTACCAAGGCTCTCGTCCTCACGGACTCACCAGCACAGAGGCAGTGCACTCAGTTATGCTCTGCCACAGGCATGTCATCTGTTCAAACAAGGCTGCCAGCCCAGATTTAATCTCTGAAGGGCTTTCCACTCACTTACTAGGCATCAAATACTCAAATACTTCGCGTCTGTAGTTTGCCTCTTCCAACCCAGGAGCTGTGCGCAGCGGCATTTCACTCTTATTGTGGTGAAGTGCATTCACACAACATTAAAATAACAGGGAAAGAGTTTCTCATGGGACAGTGAGTTTTGGCAGGATCCAGCCTTCCCTAGACAGGAGCACAGAGATGACCCCCACAGAGGTAGCCGGGAACCACACAGGTGGCAGAATGGAAGTGTGAGGACAGGTGGGGAGGGCAGAGCTCACTCAGTGCCCTGGCGACCAGCAGCCATCAGCTGGGCTGCAGTGACCACAGTGCATCTTCACACCACGCCCACGGCCTTTCCAGCAGCGAGTGCTGGACAGAGCTGGCACCATGGTGGGTCTTCACTCCTGCAGATCCGGCCCATGTCCTATTTCCTCTGCACCATTTCCTTTCTCCCCTGACTGAAGGGGCTACCAGTACTGCTGGCTACTCCCCTCACTCCCTTGTATTATCACAGCCCCTATGGCCCCAATAGTATAAATGTCTTTGGGCAGAGAAAGGCGCTCGGGCGCCCTGCTGCTGCTCTCTCCTGTCTCCCCCTGCATTCTCAGTCCAAGTCCTCCGGCCCGTCCACTGTCCAGAGATCGATATGTTTGTGAGAGGAGGGGACCGGCCCCTCCCCGAAGGCCTGCGCAGCTGAAGCCCTCCCTCCTGTGAACACAGCACTTAAGGTGAAGACTGTATAATTAAGTGGAGCCTTGCTCCCGGCCTCCCAGGCCCCAGGCGTTATTAAGATGAGGGAACCCCTCTCATTACCCCATAAAGAGCACCATGATTGGCCGCTCCGGTCATGCCTCTGGTGGCCCCTTTGTCACTGCTGTAGAAGGAGAGTGCACTTTCCATCGGAGCTGGCTTTGCCAAATGTTATCATTTAAAAATCTGTGAAAGAGAGGGAGCTGGGCCTAGGGGTATACACCGCCCCATATGCCGGCGACAGTGATACAAGTGTAATTCCAGACTATTAGAGTGACACCTAAGATCATTTCTGCCCCAGAACATGAGACAGCTGAGGGGATTATGCAGGACAGGCTGTCACGCAATGAAATTTTCAGAAATCTGTTAACCCCAGCTCAGACCTGGTGAATATTTTATTTCTTAACGCTGAGAAAACGTATATTTATTAACTACAGAAAGATATAACTGAGAGGCTGAGCAGATGAAAAGCAAAGGCCGATGAACTCGCTGGACGCCCTGCAGGGGAAACTGCAGAAGCGCTGTGAACAGGGCAGGAAGGATGGGCCTCCTGGAGGCGCAGGCTTGGGGGCTAAACCGCAGGGTGACAGGCAGAGGGAGGCTTCTCAGGAGGGTGCTCTGCGGTCCTCCCAGCCACCCTCTAATTAAAGGGTACTTAGAGCAATTAGCATCACCAGGGCCTTGTGGTGGGGAAGCCAGACACTTTCAGAAATAGAGGGAGGCAAACTAGGGGCTGAATTTTCTTTATAAATGCTTTCTTTGAAAAATGGAAAGCCGGGCTGTATGTAGGACTGCGAACATTTTTAATCATAATAGAAAGGACAGTTTTTATTTTGGAGGAAAGTGGAAAATAAAGCATGATAAGAGTCATAGACCCTACAGCTCTGCTGTAAGCGATAATCAGGGAAGGCACAAACATCCCTAAGTCAAGACATCACATTTGGGAACCTGCTGTGTTGTCCCAGCTTGTTGAGAAAAAAGGATGGTGGAGAAAGTGTGCTAGGTGAGGGAAGGTGGGCAGCTGGCTGCCTCAGGAGAGAGAGAAGCAAGGGCTATGTGCTGGGGTCCCCCCATTTGAGGATCTAAGAGAGAGAGGGGACCAAGACTGACATCCCCTCTCAGCAGCAGTCTGGGCCCCAGGGGCTCCTTTAAGCAAACCTGCCCACTCCCTGCATCCCCTTCTCTCCCATTTGCCCAGGGAAACTGAGGCAAGAGGTGAACTAAGAGGATTTGATAGGCCAAGGTGTCTCTTGTCAGGAACTCCCCATGGCTGCGGCAGCAGCCCCTTTGAAGCGGTCAGGAGCTAAGCCACCTCTGGCAGGGTTCATTGGAATAAACTACATTTCGCCCAACAAATCTGTTTCCACATTAATTCAACCCGTCTTGTCCTAGATAAGGCGACTGATTTAAAAAATGAATAAATACACTTGAGATGAGACGTACAGGACCACAAAATACAAGCACGTGGTTTATTTAAAACACCTCATTTATGCCCACCCCCAATACATACCCTCAAACACCACAGGGAAAGCGAAACTGGGCCCGGCTTTCTAGCAAATCTCTGAGATTACTGAGATAACGTCTGCCCAACAGTGTCACAAGGTCATGGAAAAAACCAACACAATATGCTTCTCCAAACCTACCCCATCTGAAGGCCAGCTCGAGTGTAAGCAGAGCCCAGGGGCCGCGCCGGCAGAACAAAAGCAGCCCTCTGCTAATTGACTGAAAAATTAGCCAGGGCCCCCCATGGGAGGCACAGGAGGCTGCGGCAGATGGAGGCAGCTTGAGCACCGCGGCCCAGACAGCCACTCAAAACCTGCTTGGATCTGCTGCAATTATGGGTCACAACACCACTCTGTCAGCCACACCAGCAAGAGCGACCCGAGAGGAGGCCAGACCCTCAGACGCTGCCAAGTGATCCCCTCAGACTCTGCACTGGGGCTCCTCCAGGGGGTCATGCTCAGGGTTGGGGTGGTTGGTTTGCGGGTGGGGTTTGTTGATTTTGTTTTTACAGGCTTAGCCTCTAACCCAAACAGATGCTTTACTCGGCGTCCTTTGATCCCACAGATCTGAATTCATTTCTATTTCGGAGCCTCAGTCCTTAGCCTGGGCCTGTGAGAACTGAGCAACCGAAGTGACTGTGCAATTGCTCACAGTGAGTGTGTGGTGTGCGTGTGTGCGTGTGCGCCCCTGAGTCCAGGCCCAGGCACCTGCACGCCCCTCTCCAGGCCCAACTGCAGGGACACCGGCCAGGGCTGGTTATTCCTCTAACAAGAGGTAAACCCTGTGCCAGCGCTGCTTTGTGGCTTAGACGTTTTAATCACAGGTCTGCCCCTGAGCTCTCCAAGTGCATTTTGACTTGTGCTAAATGCATCCTCTCCCAGCGCCTGAGAGTGGGAAATGCTTGGCTACTTGACATTTTGAGACCCTGTTATAAGCTGAATTGATAAAGAAATGATTGAAGGCTGACTCTAAACTACCCTCACGGCTTTGTCTTCAGCAGAGGAAATAAGCAACCAACGGAATAAAGACGTTTTGTTCCTCTTTCTATCTAAGTTTTTCTTAAAAAAGGTTGCTTATGTCGCATAATCCTTAGATTAGAAAAAACTTTAGTTTCTACTGATATCATTATTTTCACAATGTTAAAAGTGCTTACTGTAAAATTATTAATTCACACACAATATCTCAGCTTGCACAAATTTCTTCATTTTTCTGCCAGTCAAGTACTTGGCACTTTATTGATAATTTCTTAACTCTATCACTGTGATGTGGAAAAAGTTATGAAATCACATCCCAAGAGAAAAAAAGAAAAAGACAGGAAAATAAAGACATGGAAGCTGCTTATACACAGCTGGTGATTTTTTAAGTATAAAACCCGCTTTATAACTTTATGCATTTCTAGATGAGATTTACATATATTCTATCATAATAGCAAATTTTAATAATTTATATTTGCCAAATTATTTTTAATATTATAAAGTTATATACCATCATTATAACAATTCTAGAAAAAAACATAAAAGAAAAATCACTCATAACTCTGCAAAACATTTTTATCACTTTGTCTTTTCCCTTTTCTATTTTCCATGCTGAAAGTTTATACAGATTAAATATAATTCACAATTTTGCAGTGGAACCCATTTCACTTAATATTATTACAAATTGGCTTTTTCATGTTGAAATCATTTTTCATGATTACCTTTTTAATACTTTATCAAGTGACATCATAAGTTACCTAGCCATTCTGTTATTACTGACCATTTGGTTCTTTCCCTTGAGTTTAGTTTTTAAATTATCACAGAATAAGATTGGTGCACAGTGGTATACATACGTGTATATTTGTGCCAACATTATCACAGTCATGATCCAGAACATGACATCACACATCAGGGACTGCCTCTGTTCTCTGTCCTCCCCTCCATAGTTTCACCTTCCCTTCACTCCAACCCTTGGCAAAACTGATCTATTCTCCATCATGGTTTTGCCAGCTTGAAAGTGTCATATGGCTATGAATGGGGCCACACAGTGTGTAAACTTTTAAACCGGCTCCTTTCACTCAGCATAATGTCTTTGAGACTCATTTGTTACTTGTATCAGGAGCACATCCCTTGTTCCTGCTGAGTCCTGTTCCACACTGTGGCTGTCCCAGAGCTGTGATCCACTCCCCTGGCAAAGGACACTTGAGGTGCTTCCACTCTGTGGCTACTACACATAAAGTTGTCATATGTATTGTGCACAGATTTTCATGTGAACATAATTTTTATTTCTCTGGATAAATACCCACGTGTAGAGTTGTTGGCACATGTGGTAAGTACATGGTTAAGTTTATAAGACACTGCCCAATTGTTTTCCAGAAATGCTGTATTATATTTTATAGCCACCAGCAATGAGTGTCCCAGTTGCTCCTCACCTTCACCAGGTTTTGAAACTGTACCTTGTTTTCATTTTAGCAGTGTTGATCAGTGTGTGGTACTGTCCCCATGGGTTCTTCTTGCATGTCCCCAATGGCCAGTGACATTGCACATCTCTTTATGTGATCTTTGCTTTCTCTTTGGTGAAATGTCCATCAAAATGTTTTGTCCATTTTTAATTAGATTGTTGTTTTACTGTTTAGTTTTCAGTATATATGTAATTTTTTTCCAGGAATTGGGCCCTTTTTCGTAAGTTGTTGATATTCCTCATGTAGAGTTGTTTTCTGTGTCCTATTCTAACCCTTTAATGCCTGTGAGATGATGTCACTTCTTTCATTCCTGGTATTAGTCATTTGTATCTGTTTTTCTCTTTCTTTGTCAATCTAGCTAGAAATTTATTGATAATTTTAAAGAAGCAGCTTTCTGCTTTTTCATTTTCTCTATGTGTTTTCTATTCAATCTCATGGATTTCTGCCTTATTTTTATTATTTTCTGGTCCTTTCTTGAAGTGTGTTTATTTCTTGCTCTTTTTTCCTGGCTTCTTAAAGAAGAAACATGATCTTTAATTTGAAACATTTCTTATTTCCCCATGCACATTCTTAATGCTGTAAATTTCCCACAATGCACTTTTCAAGTACATCCCACAGTTTTGATACAGTGTACTTTATTTTTATTTATATTCAAAATGTTTTTAATGTCCTTTGACCCCTCCCTTTCATCCCATGTATTATTTAGACGTGTGATGGTTAATTTCCAAGTGTTTGGAGATTTTCTGGATATTTTTCTCTTACTGGTTTCTAGTTTAATTCCATGATGGTCAAAAATGATATTTTGAATGATTTCAATTCTCTTGACTTGATTAAGGTTTGTCTTATGATGAGGGATATGGACTGTCTTAGTGACTATTACATGTGCATTTGAAAATAATGTGTATTATCTGATGGATAGAGTGTTATTTAAATCTCAGTTAGGTCCAGTTGGCTGATAGTGCTACTCAGTTCTTAGTGTTTTCATGGTATACGTTTTTCTCATCTTTTTACTGTAAAATGTCTAAGTCATCAAATTTTAAGTGAGTTTGTTATAGACATCATATAGCTGAGTCCATTGTGATAACCTCTGTATTTTTATTGGTATATTTGGACCATTTACACTTAAGGCAATTATTGATATACTGGATTTAGGTCTACCATTTTAGTATTTATTTTCACTTTATTCCTTCCATTTTTGTTCCTCAGTTTTCCCTTTCCTGCCTTTGTTGGGTTTCACATTTTTAGTATTCAAATTTAGTTCACCTATTGCAATTTTGACTCTAGATGATAGAGATAGATGATAGATAGATGACAGATAGATAGATGATAGAGAGAGAGAGAGAGAGGGAGGGAGAGAGAGAGATAGATAATAGAAAGATGTCTAGGTAGAATAGATAAAATAGACATATAGATATGGGTATAGATATATCATACCACACCCAAAAGTATTTCAAAATCCTTCATAGTCCCAATTGAAAACCTAACAATACCAATTTTCTATGTGAAAATTTAGTAAAAAAATTTTGACCTCATCATGGTTAAAAAGTTCTCAGGATAGTAAAAGCATAAAACTGAAAGAAAACTAAATGGCAAAATGTACTCCTTGAAGGGCACTTTATATCTGTGGTCCTCTTCCCCCAAACTTATAACCCCAGTCTCATCACAAGCAGAACATTGAACAAATCCCAACTGAGGGGCATTCTACAAAATGACTGACCAATACTTCTCAAAACTGTCAAAGTCATGAAAAACAAGGAAAGTCTAAGCAACTATCACTGCCAAGAGAAACCTAGGGAGACATGAGGGCTAAATGCGACATGGAATCATGGATGGATTCCAGAAACAGGGAAATGGAAGAAAGTATATACTATTTTATCAATATTGATTCATTAACTGTGACAAGTGTACCATGCTAATGTAAGACGTGGGAAAGTGTAAAAGAAAACTGGGTATTATGATCATTCTCCATAATATATTTTCAACTTTTCTGTAAATCTAAATCTAATTTAAAATAAATCAGTTATTTAATAAGTTTTTTAAAAGATGAAATTCATCAAAATTAAAATTCCTGTTCTTCTAAAGACATTGCTAAGAAAATTAAGAGGCAAAACAACTAAAGGAAAATCTCCACAATCACACATCTGACAAGAAAATTCTGCTCAGAATGGATACAAACATTTACAAACCAATAATCAAAAGACAAACAACTCAATTTATGATACCCACATGAAAAGATGCTCAAAGTCATTAATCATTAAGAAAATGCAATTCTAAACCATAATGAGATGCACTCCATACCCATTAGAATGACTGAAATTAGAAAACACTGACAATGTTAAGTCGTCATGAGGCTAGAGCAACCACATAGCTGGCAGAAGTGGGAAGTGGTACAATCACTTTGTTAAACAATTTGGTAGTTTCCTATAAAGCTAAACACTTGCTCACCATGTTATCCAGCAATTCTACTCCTAGGTAGCTAACCAAAGTCTTGCATACAAACGTCCATGACAACTTTGATTGCAATTACCCCAAACTGGAAACAACCCAAATATTCATCAACAGTTGAATCGATATCATGGTACATGCAAACAATGGGTTTCTACTCAGCAGTTAGAGAAAAAAAAATGACTGATACAAATAACATGGGTGAATATTAAAAGCACTATTCTGAGCAAGAGATATCAGGTACAAAATTATAATTCCACTCATACAATGCACAAGGGAAGAAAAATGTGATTGATAGTGACAAACAGTGGTTGCTTTGGGCTGGAGTAAAGGGTGGGAATTGACTGGGAAGGAGCCTTGGGGAAAATTTGTGGATCATGGAAGTTTTCCATATCACAAATGTGGGGTGATTTCACTCATGTACACATTTTTCATACCTCATTAAAACGCATGCTTCACATGTGTTCTTTTATTGTTTGTAAATTACATCTGAATAAAGTTGTTTTTTAAAAATATCCATGACCCAAGAGGATTAATTCTAGAAGGTAAGCAGAGATCACATTCTACCAGAACCCAGGGTAAACCCCAATCTGGGCTGGAAACCGGTGCTGGTCACATGGCAGTCGGTGAGAGAGACATTATAAGTTTTTTAATGCTGGGTCAGCACCCAATGAATGCCTGACATGGTGATTTCCTTGGGTTGCAGCTCATAGAAAGAAACCGCGTTTTTAAGCTTGAAAACGTATGAAGCAATGTCCTAGGGAACTTTGGACATATGCAGAAAAGAAAGAATAAGCAGATCAGCACCACAATGACAGGACACCTAAGCCTTGTGCATCTGTAGTGATTCCTTTCAATGATGGCATCCACTGCTCTTCAGATGGGGACCTTGAGATACACAGAGATTATTGAAAACTTTAAAACATGGATATGTTGGGTGTTTTTAGATACTTTGACTTCATGTTAAGGGTAATATGATCTGAGTTGTTTCAGGAAAATCAAGATGAAATCTCAGAACCAACTGTCAAATAGTATAACTCATTCTTGAGAGGCAGCCCTCCTGTCAGTAAATATAGAGAGATCTGCTTCACATGGCCCCATCTCTAAACAAACATTTGAAAAGGTTCCAAACATTTGAAAAGTTAACATTGGTTGCACACATACACACACACCATGTGTACACACAGAGCGATACAAGTGAGGGGTTTTCTCATGTCTCTGTTTCCTATCCCGTTATATGGAAATAAAAATAAACTTAGTCTTGGGGGATGCTGGTAGGCCTCCTTGAAAACAAGAACAAGATGTTGTCTTTCTTTATCATTATCTAGAGGTTTTGTGCTGTTTAAGTGAAGTTATTGAAGCAAAATACAAAAGATGAGCTCTCTGGAGCAAAATGCACAGGTTACATGCTGGGGCAATATGAGAAAGCCAAGGGGTCAGGCTGGACATCACGAGCTCCAAGCCAGGCTTCCCTCTGGGCAGGAAGGCCCCAGAGCCCTGTTGCTCCCAGCACTGGAGCTGGGAAGGGCAGAAGGACTGGGAGGGATGACTCTGTCTTCCACTTGGCTGCCTATCTGGATGGTCATCGAACCACCGCCATGTGGTCAACTTGAAAAATATGTGTGTTTGGTTCATGCAGAGGTACAGGAAATTGATTCTCAACAGTAAAACATAAGGTCGGAGAACTGTAGAAATCCTTGAATACCATTTATTCTAACACGTTTGTGTTACTAATAGGAGATCTGCCCCCAGAGTGGTGCTGAAGTCTTCCAGGTAAAACGTCTGGCTGCTGGCAGCCTCAGGATTGGGGAGAGGTCTCCAGACACCATGGTCTTCATGGGTCACTCTGCCTTTGGTCATTCGTATCTGAGAGCACACAGATATTGTGAAAGAAAGTTATATGTGGGGAGCTTCCCTTTTCAACTTATTCATCAACTAAACTTTGAACAAGTGTGCATCTGCTTGATCACGCACGTGTGTATACACAAGCACACCATTTGGAACTTTGCACTGTATTTCTCCTCTTCTTCATCGCCAGACTTCTGGGGGGGGGTGGAAATAGGTCTCTTTTTATCCGTATTCATTTCCTCTGCCAACTGCCATCCTCCTGATTCCCCAGGAGCTGCTCTCCTGTCAGAAGTCAAATCTCAAGACAGGCATTAATGGGTATTTGACTCTGCCTTTTCGTTGCTACGGCATTTCTCTGCCTTGTTTTTCCCTTATGACCTTTGCCAGCAACTTCTCTCTGACCCTGCCTTAAATATAAATATTGTCCAGAGTTCCCTCTGAGCCTCCTGCCTTCACCGTTGGCCCCAGGCATCTCCTCTACTTCCCTGACTTCAGCACTCACCTTCGTCCACTGACACTCAGACGTCTGCCTCAGGCCCAGGTCTTGCTGGTGCTCACCAGATGCTCATAAACATCTTTCTATTCAAGAACTTTGACTTGGATGCCCAAGTTATAACTCAAACTGGACATTTCACAACAAAATTCTCTTCACCTCTCTCCAAATGTTTTTCTGCCTTGTCCCATTGTCCCTATTTTAATAAGTGATACCACCCCCTCTCAAGCAAGCAAAGCAGAAACCAAGCCATCTCTTAGACCCTTTCACACACAATTGGTAAATAATACTGATAGGTCATGTTTACTGAATACTCACTGGTCCAGTCCCCGAAGCGAGACAGGGCCAAGGGACTGGGTCCAGCAGGGGAGGTCCCCAGTGGTGGGTTACACTTGTGTTTTCTGATATGTTCCTGTAACATGGTTATTTTACTGGATAAATCAGCAATTCCTAGAACAGGCCTGGCACCTTGCAGGTGCATAGTAATCACCTGTGGGATGGTAGACTAAATGGAAATCTCTTTGAACATCCAGATAAAAGCAGAGGGCCTTGAATTATCTATCTATCTATCATCTATCATCTATCTATCTATCTATCTATCTATCTATCTATCTATCTATCTATCTATCATCTATCATCTATCTATCATCTATCTATCTATCATCTATCTATCCATCTATCATCTGACATATAAATATATATTACAGATATATAACAGATAAACACATAAAGTATATAAAGAAAGATTTATATGCATGTGTACCTATAGATCCATTTATATTTACTCAATACTCATTCATTCATCAACTTTTTATTGAGTGCTAACAAAATATATAGTTACATAAATACAGCAAGTCCTCAAATAACAGTTTTTGTCAGCATCACTTCATTACAATGTTGAGAAAAAAATTTTTTGACTCCCAGCCAGAACCAGTGTGTGTGTGGAGTCTGCACACTCTCCCACGTAGGCCTGGGTTTTCTCCTGGCACTCTTGTGTCTTCTCACATCACAAAGGCATGCAAGCTAGGTTAATTGGCATGTCTACATTGACCCACAGGTACACAGGGTTTCCATAACATGTTTGCTGTCTTGTCCTGAAAACTTGGTAATCCAGCCATGCTAAGCTAACCTTCCCACATGGTGACAATTGGCTGGAGAAGGCTGAGCTGGGTCATTGGCTCTCCAGGTCACTGCAGTCCCGACCATGGCCCACTGGACTATACTGGCCTTTCACTCAACGTCATAAATGTTTACATTTGGCAAACTTGTCCTGTGAAGGACCAGCTGGTAAATGTTGCAGGCTTTGTGGGTTGTGTGATGTCTGTTGCCAGTACTCAGCTCTGCATTTATAGGACAAAGTAGTCACACACAATATGTAAATGAAAGGGTATTGCTGTGTTCCAATAAAGCTTTTTTTATGGACTCTGAAAATTTAATTTTATATGAAAAATATTTTTAAAAATTGCTTTTATTCAATCAATTTTTAAAAATATAAAAAGTATTCTTATCTCCAGGGACTTAAGTAAACAGGCATTGGGTTAAATTTGACCTGTGGGCTATAGTTGGCTGACCACTGGACTAGGGAACAGACTTTGAGAAGCGGACAACACTGCACTCAGATCTTCCATTTGCATAAAATAATCCATGTGCATCAGATATGACAGTGAAATCTAGCTGTAACGAACTTTATTCCAAACCTCAAGTTGGCACAGGTAAGACCAAAGGAGAAAATTATGACAGAAGAAATGCAATCATTAGTGATTCTGACAGATCAGGTCCGCTGTATGTAGGTCAGTTTCCATAGTGTGGACACAGTAAGGTAGAAAGAATATGATGATGTCGGGTAACAAGAAGGTGCACCAGCGGGGACTGCACCCTCCAGCTGGGAAACAAGAGGAAGCAAGACTCATCCTGTGACTGGACAAGAAAGCAGGCTCCGGAGGTGAGCCCACAACCTTTCCACAGCAACTGCAAAACTGGAACATTTTAAGATTGACTGGGAAATTGTGACAACCTCATTCATTCTGGTTTCTTCCAGCAAGATAGCAATTAAAAGACGATCTTTAATGAACAATTCTCAAGGAATGCCTCTTAATTATGTTTCTGGGCCTTGGCAAGTTTAATTGTATGCATTTCTCCCTTCTGTGAACCTGAAACATGTGAGACGAGGCTACAGAGCTGCCTCTCTGCTCTGTGAGACGTCTGTGGCCCTAGCATTTCTGGTGGGAGCACTGGGCCTCGCACGCTAAGGGCTGTTACATACCTTTGAAAGGTAAGCAATTGGAGAGCAGATTCCACAGTAATGGCCCAGCCTTCAGGAGATCTGCTGGTATCTGCTGCTGCACCATAGGGATGGTTTTCCCATCATGGCCTCCACCTTCAATGTCAGAAATGCCCTAAACCTCAGCATAAACCAGATTATGTTTCCACTTTCTAATCAACAGTTTGAGAGACTACACATGATACAGACAATATGGATTTGGAGGAAAAATAATTTTACTTTATTACAAAGGAAAAACAAATAAAATGCCAGACAGGTAGCTAGAGCTACATATTTTTACCTATATGACATATATAGAAAGAAGATAGAAGTGAAAACACTAATATAAGGGAAAAGCTAGCAATGTATTTTGAAAAAAACAAAAACCCTTAACTTATAGGAATCCAAAAATTCATGGATTCCTATAAATTAAAACTATAAAAATACTATTTTAGAATTAAAGATGAAAATAAGGACTAATTGAGAAGTATGCTATCTACTTTTTTACAGAAAGCTGTAAGCAACTTAAATACTGATTTTCTTCTCTTTTGGGCACCAGAAGAAAAAATCCACATGTGGATGCTTTATGTATGCATGTATATACTATGTATGTATATATTTGTACCACACTGGGAGAAAAAAGTTCCTGAGTAAAATATATTTTCACATCCAAATGAACTTAAACTAATCCTGATTCTTTTATTGTGTTGATGACTGAGTATCAGTGATCCAAATGTCATAAAACTGAAATAGATGACTGACATGGTGGGAGGAACAACTACTAAGCAGAGTTTTACCCATACAACTTGGAATGTGAATGAGGTGTATCCAATGTCCTTTTCACGGAAAAAAGTCTCTGGGTCAGGTATTCATATTTGTGGGCCTTGGGTTCAAATATGTGGGCCACGGTTTCCTGGAACAAGCATGGCTAAGGCTCTTATTCAAAAGCCTTCAGCAAATCCAGCTCTTGGAACCTTTCACAGTCAGCATTATTTTTCTAACCCTACAAATTCAGGTAGAGCTTTGCATGGTTCTTTCCAGAAACGATCCAGTTTTCTTTGGCAATTTGTTGCCTATTCTGATATCCTTTTATTCAACAAGTTCATCATGAATTGATTGGAAACATTCTCTTAAATCTTGATGGGAATTCTGAAGTAGATGTTTGCATTATTAGGACAAAAAAAGACTTTTATTTCATCATGGCATTATTCTGAGTGCTCATCAACTGGCTTCTCAGCATTTACTAACTTTCTGAAAGTGAACAGAAAATACAATCTCTCACGTGATTTACACTCTACAACATAATATTTCTTATTGATCATTTGAGCATGCAGCATCTCTAGTAAGTAGTTAATTATAAAAATCCAGCCATCCCTTTTCAATAGGGCATACCCAATTTTATTGAAAGTGTGTATTACAACATGAAATTTGACCAATAAGTACTTACATATGAACCTGTTCAAATATTGTATAAGCTGATTATATGGCATGTTAATTTAAAATACACCATTCTCATTGTCAGTTATAGTCTAATTGTCAATATGAAACAAGTTAAGAGCTTCTAATAACCTATTTGGACACCAAAGACAGTGTGTGCATGCCCAACACCTTCCTACAGTAGAATATGCTGAGGAACCACAGAGGAGGCTGTGTCCTAAACACTGCTATTTTAATTTTTGTTGTCACAGCACCTACAGTTTCAAAATTCGAAGATAAAAATACATCTGTCCTCAGCTGTCAAATGGATTGGAAACCCAGCTTAGCAACAGAAAAGGCTCCATGTTTACTCAGAACTAGTCAGCTCTGCCTTCAAACACTTTCACAGCAAACCCAGGTTCCAGAGAGCCTTCTGGATGGCGGACTGACAGCATCCCCAGGGTATTTTAATGCTTCATGTCAGGTCATGAAGGAAGCAATCATTCGCAAAACTAGACATTCTTTCTAAGTTCTTACTTAATTTATATAAAGTTAACAAAACACATCTTGGGCTTCAGCTTGGCTTTCTCTTTGGGGCCAACACTGTGCAACACCTCTGACTTTATCCACAGTACAGCATGGTACCCAAGTTGGCCACCTTCCTGTCTTC